>NC_050073.1:103116063-103456063 GCF_009764565.3 Dermochelys coriacea
CCTCCCATTCTCCTTTTCCCAGTACCCCAAAGGGGATGATTCAGAGTGTGTCAGTGGCAGGGCTGAATTATGAGGAGCTCCGGTGATCTCTGGCTGGCACAGTGGCTGCTTGAGTGCTGCCCTGAGGCTGCTCCAACTTATATTCAGCCCCCATCAGCCCTCAGGCTCAAGAATGATGGAAAGATGGCATGAAGCCAACTATCCTCCCCTCCTGCTGCTCTGACATATCTAGAGGTCTGGCCCACAAACTATAAAAGACCTGAAACAATACACACAGGCTAAAAATGTATAACATAGGTTTCTAAAGTTAGGCATTCTGTCTCTAGATAGGCAGCTAAGTAAGTGGTCAAACAGCTCCCACAGTCTTCCCCCTCTCTGAAATTCAGGCTTGGATTAATTGGATGCCCTACTTCAGGCATCCACGTTTGTAATTGTTGGCCATAATATTTTAATGGTAAGAGGAAACCCATTTATTAATATAAAATTATATTAATTGAGATCCTTGCCAATGTACAGCATAATTAAAGCAACTTAAATATACTAAGAACACAATTTAAATAAACAAATGCCATACTAGAATTCAAAGCAAGTAAACAAGGTTATTAAAAGAGAGAAAACATGAGATTGGGGAAGATAATTAAAACAGGGCCAATGATTATCTTAATAAGAGAAAAAATTCATTTATAATAAAAATATTTTTTAATGTGTGTATATAGGGGAAAAGATAGGGAGGGGCAATTAGGCCACATGCAGGCCAATAAAATAAAAATAATAGTTCTTAAACAGCACTTTTAAATCTAGAGATCTCAAAGTGTTTTACAAAGGAAATAACTATCATTATCCCCATTTGACGGAAGGGGGAAAACAAGACACAGAAAACTGAAGTGACTTGCCCCAAATCACACAGTAGTGAGTTACAAACCCAGTAAATGTGTATTTATAATGGGGTGATGGTAATTTTGTTGGGTGCCCAGGTACCATGATGATGAGGGCAGCATATAAGAAGGGGGTGAGGGGATAGGAATGGATGTTAAGGTGAAGTTGCTAAAGTGGAGGTGGAGTTAGTTATACACTTGTAGCCCAACATGGAAAAGTTGTGATTCCATGCAGATCTGAAACACAGTGGCAGGGCTCGCAGAAAAAGTAGGTCATGTGGGAATACTGATCTCCATCAGGACAAGGTACAGGGGCTCAGTTATAGCCAGTAGTTGTAGCCAGAAGTAGCCTATGCTGAAGGCCTAACTGCAGAGGTGATGGAACTAGGGCTGCGGGGGGGGGGGGGAGGGAAAGGGCTTGAAGTGGTTTCTATTATATACAGGGCTTACAGTTTGGCTCAATGGCTCTCAGCATCCCGACTATAAAAATGGTTCCAGTACCCTAAGTGGAGCAAAAAGGGGCCACTTTGATACCAGGAGTAAAATCCTGGCCCAATTCAAGGCAAAATGCTCATAGACTTCAATGGGACCAGGATTTCATCCCATGCTTGACACTTGGTTTTCCATGCCAAAGCTTTTGTCAAAAATGATGCCAAAATTTCACTGGACTCACAAACTCCTGAGCACATTTTCTCAATATGCAGGGGAAATCAGAGGCCTTCTCCTATTGGTGGTCCTAACCCAGCAACAAAACTTCTATTTTCTCAAGGGTGAGGATGAAATATCTCTGACAATCCAGTTGGCAAGGTTGATCAACCCATCTTGCATTACAGAAATATACAATAGCTGGTGTATCAGTATCAGTATCAGTGTGCTGGTGATACACTAGCTTTTCTTTTCTTCTCTTTTCTTTTCTTTTCTTTTCTTTTCTTTTCTTTTCTGTAAATATCACCAAGGTATGTAGCCTATAGGTATAGACATTTGCCATGGAGGATAGGTCCATCAATAGCTATTAGCCACGATGGTCATGGAAGCGACCCCATGCTCTGAGTGTCCCTAGCCTCTGATTGCCAGAGGCTAGGAGTAGATGACAGGGGATGGATCACTTGATGAGTGCCTGTTCTGTTCATTCTTTTTGAAACACCTGGCATTGGCCACTGTCGGAAGACAGGATACTGAGCTAGATGGACCATGGGCCTGACCTGGTATGGCCATTCTTATGTTCTTATGTAGGTATAAGTTAAAGCAGTAATGAAATGAGTTTACAAAGCCTCACGGCCTGGAAGACAAGAGCTTAACCAAACTAATTAAGGCATAAGGCCCCAAACCCTTCTCATAAGTAGGACTAACCAAGAGAAACCCTAGATCATAAGATATCATAAGACAGAAATTTGTAATGACTAAACTGCAGGTAGGTAATCTCAAGATGCTAATTTATACCAGCTTGAAATATTTTTAGTTAGGGACATCAGCTGATGTTCGACCACAAGAATGCCACGGTCACTAATTCACATATAGGCTAATAAACTTGAGGTAAAAGGTTTAATAGCTCCTGGGAGAAAGGTACTGTACTTCAACATTAGTAGGGTGAGGAACTACAAATAAGGAAAAAGGGCTGAAACTCCCACTGAATATGCATTAGGCATAGTGGTATCAGCATGACATCTTATAAAAGTTTTACTCCAGCTGTGTGCTTTGAGAGGGAGATATGTAGCCCTTGGAAGAGGCCAGTATGATGACCACTGGTGATGGTGACGATGGTGAGGGGGAAGCTGAAGAAGATGATAACTAACAGTTCAGGTTGTTTTGCAAGGGATGGTGTAAGTATATGGATGCTCTGCTCATTTTGTATTATCTCTATCTTTCTGGCTTGGAGTGTTAGTGATTTTGTTATAAATATAGCATGAGTGTTGCCACTGTGCACATGGGGGCTCCCAACTGTACAGTAAATTAATTGTTGTTATTTTTATTATTTTATTATCAGTAAATCTGATAATACTGGGCCTGATCTTGGGACAAGAACTTACCACATTTCAGAGAGTTAATTGGGGAAACTAAATTAGTAATATAATCAATATACAATCAATAGATCAGGCAACAGGTGTCCCATATCTATTTTATTTTATTTTTTTATTTCTAATGCATGTATCCGCAACCCTGGGAATCACCCACATTTTAACAACAAGCCACTAGCAGATCTAAAGTTGATAAATACAGTATTTCACAACATCAAATTTTCTATTGTTAATTTCCATTGGAAATGCTCTTGCACAAAAACCAAAACACTTTGCTTAACCACATCATATCATAAAACATAAAGTCTAAGCCAAAGCATCTTTAATAGGCACCCCTCTCCTATAAGCCTCTAACCGCTTTACTGCCCCAGTTCAGAAAGCAGTTAAGCATGAGAAAGCACTAAACGTGTTTAAATTTAAGCATGAGCTTAACACATAGACTTGACTTTGTGCTTAAGCATGTGCTTAAGTGTTAATCTGAATAGGGATTTTTCTTTTGAATTGGGGCCATAATTCTAGACTTGTGCTGGAAGGTTAATAAATCAGGGGTCTGAAGGCCCCCCCCCGGAAAACACTGTCATGGGAGCCCCCTGTCATTTGTATCAAGGGAATTCAGCTTGAACGATATCACTGGTCTCAGTTCAACAGATTGTGTTAAAGCACCTCAGAGATAGGTTAGAGAACATATTTCACATCTTTTGTTGATGACACACACATTTAAGTCACCATTAGAGCTGGGTAAATACTGGATTTTGGGGTTCGCTGACAATTCCAAAAATCAGGAAAAAAATTGTTTCTGATTGAACTAAAAATGAAATATTTAGACTTGTTGGTAAATTAGAAAAATGTTGTCTTAGGACAAACAAAACATTAATTTCAGTTTTGAGCATTTTTGGAGTTTCAATTTTTTTAAAAATAAAGTTAAAAGAAATTCCAAAAGGAAAAGTCATTTGGAATTGAAACATTTCATTTTGAAAATGTCAAACCAAAATGTTTTGATTTTCTCAGATTTTTTCCCCGTTGTTGACAAAAACAAATTGGTGAAATGAGCACAAATTTGCTAAATATTTTCAGGCCACCTAAACTGTATTTTTTCACCAAAAAGCTCCTTGATTGAAAAATTCCCCCAACCATATTCACCACTTTTAGGTATGATTTGACTTGTTTGCAGTTCTATGGTTCTATGGTCTTCGCTGCAGGAAGAACAATCATATCAGAATCTAGGATGATTGACTCTAAGCAAATATAAATAAAATTATTATTATTTTTGTATTGCAGTAGTGTACTGGGGTCCCAAACAGAATGGGTTCAGTGCAAACACACATTAAAGCACACTCCCTACCTCAAATAGCTTATGCTAGGCAGTCTAGTTGAAATAAAAGCACATATGAGTTAAAAGGAAGATAATATGACAGATGTCATGTATCAGAAAAACAAATCTGAAGACTCTTCAAGTTCATCAAAATTTATGCCACCATTGTCTGAAAACAAAATACATACCACCAACAAACAGAAAACGAGTAAGGGGCAAGTGAGGTGGGAGGAGCTAGGAATAAGATTTAGTCTAAGCTCTGCTGCTAACATCTCTTGCTGCTCAAGAGCAGGTGTCTTGACAAGGCTGTGGTGCATGATGTTAGGCACTAGAAACAGTAAAAGTACATTAAAAGTAAATATTATTCATATATATTATTCATATTTGAACTTTGTGTGTGTTTGTGCATTTTGAGTATAATGGGAGATTTTTTACACACCGAAAAGAGCATTTTTTTAAAAAAAAGAATGACAGTATGATACTGTATGTGAAGGCCACAATCATAACAGGAAATCATGCAATTTTTGCAGAAAGATTTTTGTTTAAAAAGGCAGTATGCATATCATTGACCTACATTCAGTTTCACCAGCATATAATGTACCTGAAGAACTTTTCTGCAGAGAGATATCGTAAATTCAGATAAAGGGAATATGTTGGTGTCAGAATTGTCTAACTGTCGCTTTTGGGAGCTGAAAACATATTTTATTGAGATGTGCTTATGCCGACTCTGCAACTAAATAATCAGCCTGCAAACTGCTCCCCATATTGGAATTATAAAATTGTAATTTATTTTTTTAAAATTATGATGTACTTGGTGATTAAATATCTCAGATTGATAGGACTGGTAACTGAAGCTCTCTGTTTACCCCGAGTGAAATTCACCTCATAGCAGATGAGCTGCTCAGTGAATCACTGAGTAACAGAATAAATACAGGACCCATAGCAGCAGTTTAAGCTTCCTAACACTTCCTTTACTATGTATCTCAATCCTCCTCTGAATAGAGCATCTATAGGTCACCTATAGAACAATTACTGCACTCATCTGGGCCTTTCTTGAGGATGGGGAATGAAGGTGTTAATTAGCACCAGTTTCATCATGTGCACTTTGGCCTAGTCTGAATTAGATTAAGACCAACAACTCATTTCACACATGCTAGTCAGCTGTCATAAGATAGCTGTGGATTGTGAAAAGAAAAGGAGTACTTGTGGCACCTTAGAGACTAACAAATTTATTAGAGCATAAGCTTTCGTGAGCTACAGCTCACTTCATCGGATGCATTTGGTGGAAAAAACAGAGGAGAGATTTATATACACACACACAGAGAACATGAAACAATGGGTTTATCATACACACTGTAAGGAGAGTGATCACTTAAGATAAGCCATCACCAACAGCAGGGGGGGGAAGGAGGAAAACCTTTCATGGTGACAAGCAGGTAGGCTAATTCCAGCAGTTAACAAGAATATCAGAGGAACAGTGGGGGGTGGGGTGGGAGGGAGAAATACCATGGGGAAATAGTTTTACTTTGTGTAATGACTCATCCATTCCCAGTCTCTATTCAAGCCTAAGTTAATTGTATCCAGTTTGCAAATTAATTCCAATTCAGCAGTCTCTCCTAGAAACCTTGTTCAAAACAGTGACCCCTGTGTGAAAGGCTCTTACTTGTTATGGAAGCTGATTACAACTTTTTGTTTAAAACACTTTTTTCAGTGAAAATGGCTTTTGTTTTTAAATGAAAATCTACACGAAATATTTTTAGCTTTTCAAAATTTTCTTTTTTCCACAAAATTATTATGTTTGTTTTTTAATTTTCAGTTTTATTTCCTATTTACCTCTCTCTCCTTTTTACTGCCAAAATGGAAAAAGGAACAAAAGGACAAGAACCAAAAACTGAAAACAATCCTCCTCCTCCCCCCAAAAATTCTTCTGAAAATTCTCAAAAAGCAAATATTTTGGGTCACAAATGAAACTTCTTACCAGTTCCCATTATCAGTCCCTGAACCATTAAGCTCCTTGAACGCAACTTTGCATTCAAGTTTTGTTGAAAACCAAATTCTGTAACAGCTAAAGTGCATCCTTTACATTGAACTCTTCTGACACTTCTTTTGTAAGCAAATCTGTAAAATCTGTCATTAACCTTTGACCCTTCCCTGGAAGCATAATCCTTGCTTCTTCTTCTTGTTTTGCAATGAATAGGATTTTTTTTTATGATGCAGTGGATGAAAGACATTAAATAAAATGGTAATTGCCTCTTTCTATACCAAATGATACAGTTCCTTCTCCCTGTCCCTGACAAGGCCTGCTAAAGGAGGCTTGAATTTCTTTGACCAGGATGATGGCTCAACACAAGGCAAATATACTTCTCATGAACCCACTTGCTCCTTAACTGAACCAGCAGTTTCTTCATGAAGTCAGATAGAGCTATAGGAATCTGTTTGGGTACTACTGGCTAATAAGGAGCACTTGCTTTGTAATGCACTTTTATGGACGTCCATACAGTCATTTAGTTAATTTTTAGAGTTATCTAACTTAGATCCCCTTGAGATCTGCACATGGAGGATCTTCACCTTCCCATGTAGAATGGGACCTCTTCAATGGGACGGTCCCCCAACCACCCAGACCCAGAGAAGAACACACTACAGGTCCAGGGTCCATGTTGGATGAGGGGAGTAGATGAGCAGGTGTGTCACTGACCACTCCATGGAGCTTGATTCAATGGCTGCCCCATGGCCTTTTTTCAAGGGAGGCAAACCCCTTCTCCTAACAGGACAATGAGGGGGTATCTCCTTGAGGGATTCATTGTGGAGATTCCCTCCCTTCTGAATCCCAAGGCACACAATATAATTTTGCCAATAAATGTTACTGTCTTATTTTAATTATAGGGATTGATTCTCTAGGACCAATGGGGCCACTGGATGATTGAGATGCTAAAGGAGAACTTAAGGATGATAAGCCCATTGTGGAGAAACTAAATGAATTCTTTGCATCGGTCTTCATGGTTGAGGATGTGAGGAAGATTCCCAAACCTGAGCCATTCTTTTAGGTGACAAATCTGAGGAACTGTCCCATATTGAGGTTTCATTAAAGGAGGTTTTGGAACAAATTGATAAACTAAAGGTTAATAAGTCACCGGGACAGATGGTATTCACCCAAGAGTTCTGAAAGAACTCAAATGTGAAATTGCAGGACTACTAACTGTAGTCTGTAACCTATCATTTAAATCAGCTTCTGTACCAAATGAGTGGAGGATAGCTAATGTGACACCAATTTTTAAAAAGGGCTCCAGAGGTGACCCCAGCAATTACAGGCTGGTAAGCCTGACTTCAGTACCAGGCAAACTGGTTGAAACTATAGTAAAGAACAAAATTGTCAGACACATAGATGAACATAATTTGTTGGGGAATAGTCAACATGGTTTTTGTAAAGGAAAATCATGCCTCACCAATCTACTAGTATTCTTTGAGGGGGTTAACAAACATGTGGTCAAGGGGGATCCAGTGGATATAGTATATTTAGATTTTCAGAAAGCCTTTGACAAGGTCCCTCTTAAGGAAAATAAGCTGTCATGAGATAAGAGGGAAGGTCCTCTCATGGATTGGTAACTGGTTAAAAGATAGGAAACAAAGGGTAGGAATAAATGGTTAGTTTTCAGAATGGAGAGAGGTAAACAGTGGTGTCCCCCAGGGGTCTGTACTGGGCCCAGTCCTATTCAACATATTCATAAATGATCTGGAAAAAGAGGTAAAGAGTGAGGTGGCAAAATGTGCAGATGATACAAAACTACTCAAGATAGTTAAGTCCCAAGCCGACTGCAAAGACCTACAAAAGAATCTCTCAAAACTGGATGACTGGGCAACAAAATAGCAGATCAAATTCAGTGTTGATAAATGCAAAGTAATGCACATTGGAAAGCATAATCCCAACTACACATATAAAATGATGGGGGCTAAATTAGTTGTTACCACTCAAGAAAGAGATCTTGCAGTCATTGTGCACAGTTCTCTGAAAACATCCACTCAATGTGCAGCGGCAGTCAAAAACGTTATCAGAATGTTGGGAATCATTAAGAAAGAGATAGATAATAAGACATAAAATATCGTATTGCCTCTATATAAATCCATGGTATGCCCACACCTTGAATACTGCATGCAGATGTGGTTGCCCAATCTCAAAAAAGATATATTGGATTTGGAAAAGGTTCAGTAAAGGTCAACAAAAATGATTAGGGGTATGGAGTGTCTGCAGTATGAGGAGAGATTAATAGGACTGGGACTTTTCAGCTTGGAAAAAAGATGACTAAGACGATAGAGATCTATAAAATCATAGAATCATAGAATATCAGGATTGGAAGGGACCTGGATCATCTAGACCAACCCCCTGCTCAAAGCAGGACCAACCCCCAACTAAATCATCCCAGCCAGGGCTTTGTCGAGCCTGATCTTAAAAACTTCTAAGAAAGGAGATTCCACCTCCTCCCTAGGTAACACATTCCAGTGTTTCACCATCCTCCTAGTGAAAAAGTTTTTCCTAATATCCAACCTAAACCTCACCCACTACAACTTGAGACCATTACTCCTTGTTCTGTCATCCGCTACCACTGAGAACAGTCTAGATCCATCCTCTTTGGAACCCCCTTTCAGGTAGTTGAAAGCAGCTATCAAATCCCCCCTCATTCTTCTCTTCTGCAGACTAAACAATCCCAGTTCCCTCAGTCTCTCCTCATAAATCATGTGTTCCAGTCCCTTAATCATTTTTGTTGCCCTCCGCTGGACATTTTCCAATTTTTCCACATCCTTCTTGTAGTGTGGGGCCCAAAACTGGACACAGTACTCCAGATGAGGCCTCACCAATGTCGAATAGAGGGGAATGATCACGTACCTCGATCTGCTGGCAATGTCCCTACTTATACATCCCAAAATATCATTGGTCTTCTTGGCAACAAGGGCACACTGTTGACTCATATCCAGCTTCTTGTCCACTGTAACCCCTAGGTCCTTTTCTGCAGAACTGCTGCCAAGCCATTTAGTCCCTAGTCTGTAGCGGTGCATAGGATTCTTCCATACTAAGTGCAGGACTCTTCACTTGTCCTTGTTGAACCTCATCAGATTTCTTTTGGCCCAATCTTCTAATTCATCTAGGTCCCTCTGTATCCTATCCCTACCCTCCAGCGTATCTCCCAGTTTCGTGTCATCTGCAAACTTGCTGAGAGTGCAATCCACATCATCCTCCAGATCATTAATGAAGATATTGAACAAAACTGGTCCGAGGACCGACCCTTGGAGCACTCCACTTGATACCAGCTGCCAACTAGACATGGAGCCATTGATCACTACCTGTTGAGCCTGACAATCTAGCCAACTTTCTATCCACCTTATCGTCCATTCATCCAGCCTATACTTCTTTAACTTACTGGCAAGAATACTGTGGGAGACCGTGTCAAAAGGTTTGCTAAAGTCAAGGAACAACACATCCACTGCTTTCCCCTCATCCACAGAGCCAGTTATCTCATCATAGAAGGCAATTAGATTAGTCAGGCATGACTTGTCCTTGGTGAATCCATGCTGACTGTTCCTGATTACTTTCCTCTCCTCTAATTGCTTCAGAATTGATTCCTTGAGGACCTGCTCCATGATTTTTCCAGGGACTGAGGTGAGGCTGACTAGCCTGTAGTTCCCAGGATCCTCCTTTTTCCCTTCTTTAAAGATGGGCACTATATTAGCCTTTTTCCAGTTGCCTCTGATCACCATGAGTTTTCAAAGATAATGGCCAATGGCTCTGCAATCACATCCGCCAACTCCTTTAGCACTCTCAGATGTAGTGCATCCGGCCCCATGGACTTGTGCTCGTCCAGCTTTTCTAAATAGTCCTGAACCACTTCTTTCTTCACAGAGGGCTGGTCACCTCCTCCCCATGCTGTGCTGCCCAGTGCAGCAGTCTGGGAGCTGACCTTGTTCATTAAGACAGAGGCAAAAAAAAGCATTGAGTACATTAGTTTTTTCCACATCCTCTGTCACTAGGTTGCCTCCCTCATTCAGTAAGGGGCCCACACTTTCCTTGACTTTCTTCTTGTTGCTAACATAATCATGACTGGGGTGGAGAAAGTAAATAAAGAAGTGTTATTTACTCCTCATAACACAAGAACGAGGGGTCACCAAATGAAATTAATAGGCAGCAGGTTTAAAACAAACAGAAGGAAGTATTTTTTCAAACAATGCACAGTCAACCTGTGGAACTCCTTGCCAGAGGCTGTTGTGAAGGCCAAGACTATAACAGGGTTCAAAAAAGAACTAGATAAATTCATGGAGAATAGGTCCACTAATGGCTATTAGCCAGGATGGGCAGAGATGGTGTCCCTAGCTTCTGTTTGCCAGAAGCTGGGAATTTGTGACAGGGCATGGATCACTTGATGATTACCAGTTCTGTTCATTCCCTCTGAGGCACCTGGCATTGGCCACTGTTGGAAGACAGGATACTGGGCTAGATGGACCTTTGGTCTGACCCAGTAGGGCCATTCTTATGTTCCTCTCAGACTGATTTCTCAGTCCTTTACTCATATTGAGTAGTTCATCACTGTGTGATTGAGATCAGTGGGGTTACTTGTGTAGTAAGGTACTACTCATTGTCAGTAAGAGGGGCAGAATCTGGATCTTTCAATGGGTGCTTTGTGACAAGTTGAGGTAATTATAATATAAACAATCAATGACTAAATAAGCATATAAGAAGAGCTTATTATTAATGATTAGTACTATTAATAATGTGAAAACTCATAAGACCTGGCTTGAAGAATAGCTGCACCTATTTGGGTATCAAAATAACATGTACAGAGAGGAAGGATGGTCCAGTGGTTAGGGCATTAGCTTGGGACTTGAGAGACCCCAGTTCAGTTCCCTGCTCCCCCACCAGACCTCCTGTTTGACCTTGGGCAAGAGACTTAGCCTTTCTGTGCTTCATTTCTCCATCTGTTAATTGGGATTAATAATGTTTTCCTACTCCCAGGGGTGTTATCGGGATGAATACATTAAAGATTGTGAGGTGCTCAGATACTATGGTGACAGAGGCCATATAAATATCTAAGACAGATCCCATTCTAGAAAGACTATGCTCATTATGCTGTAATAAATTCAGTGAAGGTTGCTCTTTGTGGTTTGGGATGACAATTGTTTTAAGTAAGGGGCAAGATTCTGTTCACCTTGCTTCTGAAAACAACTATCATCACAGTCTGTGGCCCACATTTTCAAAGGCGACTAATAACTTTAAGTGCCTCGATTTTGGGTGCCTAACTAGAGACACCATAAAGAGGTCTGGTTTCCACAAACTGTGGAGCACCTGCCCTCTGAAAATCAAGCTCCTTTAAGATGTCTCAAGTAAGGAACTGGAAAACTGAGACATTGAAAAATCTCTGCTTACATCTGAAAATCAATCCCAAGGAGACTGTTTATGAGAATAAAGGGCCTGGCCAAAGCTGGCTGCTAAGGCCAGTGGGTGGTTTCAGAGGGCCTTGGGTCATGCCTAGGGAGAGCAGGATTGGGCCAAAGATCTGCAAACTGTAAGATCCGCTTGTTTTGGTGTGCTCTGTTATAGAGTTTATGAATTAGGGCACTGTCAATCTGCATCATAAACTAATGCTCTCTAGACACTGTGCCACAAATTATTCTATATAGTTGGACCTAAGATCACAAAGGAGGCATATTTACAAGATAAACTGAAAATTAATGAACACATAATATAGCAATTACCAAATCCTTATTATTTGAAGAATATACACCCCGTGGGGGGTCTACTTCTTCTTTGATGAGCATGTGTAACCCCCTTTAATTTTAATGGGACTTGTAACCCCTTTAATTTTTAATGGGACTTAAACATGCACATCAAGGAGAGAATTAACTCATGAGTTTACAACTAACTACTAAGATTAAGACTTGCACTTTTGGCTGTTAGTTGAAAATCTGGCATATCTTTTTATATTTATCTCCTTTTAATTGTGTATTTGTAGCTGAAGCAATTTGCAAATCATTGTTATCCCTATCACTACAAGCCAAAGATAAATTGTATTATATACCCTACTTCTTGGACTCCATGATGTTCTTTTCTGATTAAACTGAACTGTGCCAGCTGTATCATAATTAATAATCTATGCTGATCAACTTGGCAGCTGTAAAGCCTTTTGGTATCTGATAGTAATGAAAATTATTGTTTCAAGGTGTGTCTGTATTTTCACTAATGTGAAAAATGCACAATTAATAAAAGTGAATCATGGCTCCTGTCAGATATGTGACGCCTGCAGTTTAGTTTTGATAAGGGGAAAAACTACAGTTTAATAAAACCTACAGACCAAATTATGAACCATGGAGTTAAATCCATACAGAAGGGATTTTTCCCCTTATGAATATATTACAGGGCTTAAGGATAGAATCCTCAGCTCAAATGACTTAGGGTAGCTGTTCAGCCAGGCTGTTTATCGTACAATGGGTACGATATGGGGAAGGGTATGCACATGTCCCACTGTGCTCGTCCATTAATGAGGTTTTAGTAAAGTGACTCCATGCTGTTTTTGAAGTCAGTGGTGATTTCCCCTCCATACAGTGTCTATAGTCTCTCTCAGCACTTGCAGAACAGTGAGCCACATGGTCACCTCATTTACATGTCTCAGATGTGTATGCCTCTCTTAGGGCAGGAACATCAGTCTCTACAATGTGGAGAACAGCAGGACTTGGGTGTGTATTAAGACCGAAGTACTTATTCCTTTTTTTACAAATTTCACTACACCCTAACGCTCCTCTGCTGTGTTTCCATTGAAACATTCGGCATTCTGATTGTGCATAGGACCTTGGAAGTGCGACTAACAAGACTCAGGCCAGTCTAGTTTCAGTACCTAAGCTGAGTGAATTGCAAAAAGTAAACAGACAAAAATAAGTGGGCGAATTAAATTAAATTTTAAAAATTTGTTTCATTTCAATGATGTGAGCTGCTTTTAGTATCATAGGTAGGGAACTTTCTAATATCTGAGCACAGTAAAGCTGATTTTTAAACTAGCAGTTGCTTTTTAAAGCCATCACAAAGTAGAAACTGTTCCCATTTGCTTGTTTTCCCAACAAAAAGGCAACTGAGGGAATGACCTGATAACAAACACTAGCCCTGAGTGTATCTAATCAAGAGCCTTTTTATGATTCCCTCTTATTTTGGCCACTCCCCCATATAATAAGATCATCTCTCAAACTCCTAAAAAGAAAAGGAGTACTTGTGGCACCTTAGAGACTAACAAATTTATTAGAGCATAAGCTTTCGTGAGCTACAGCTCACTTCATCGGATGCATCCTGAAGTGAGCTGTAGCTCACGAAAGCTTATGCTCTAATAAATTTGTTAGTCTCTAAGGTGCCACAAGTACTCCTTTTCTTTTTGCGAATACAGACTAACACGGCTGCTATTCTGAAACCTCTCAAACTCCTGTAACCTCAATCTGTTTCTATCACCCTCCCACTCTTTCACCCACACAGCCTGGGACCCTTTCAGGCTGGGGAACCAGGATAGGGTCATGAAATCCTAGGCATTGGCAGTGGCAGTCTGATTTGAGCCGCCTCACCATAAAAGCATTTGCCTACATTTTCACCAGTGACTAGTAAATCTGAGGTACTTCTCATTTTGTACACTCAGCTTGTGATACCTTACAGGTTCTTGATTTTTCGGAAGTGCTGAGCACCTGCCCTCTGAAAATCGGAAATGGAGGCACGTGGAATAACTAATCACTTTTGAAAATGTGAGCCTTCCCCTCACCCCCGCCCTTATATAACCTACTGTCCTCCAGGCAGGTAGTGTAAGCACTCTCCAGCATTCTGTTATGCTTTCTGATTAGATGACAAAAATTTAGAAGCTGCCGAAGATGAGATTGTTTTGAGTAATATCTGGAATAACAGTTGAATAATGAGGACTGTGAAAATGTTGAGAAATAAGAACATTTTTGATGGAGTATTTACAGAGGGAGAAAAAAATAATTCTGAAGCATCAAAATCAAGGCTTGATGCAACAATAAAAAAAATCATAAAACTACATCTAATGCAACCCGGGTGTATTAATCATTATGGAGAAGACAGTTCAAGATGTATGATAGCTATAGTGGTGACTGCACTTGTATATTCAGTTAAGATACAGGCTCAGAAAGAAGATTGATATTAAATCTTCAAGCTAGAAGGCACATATTTTAGTATAGCACTCCTTGTGTCCTTCCCCTTTAGATGAGTATGAAATGTGGTTTAAAAAAGACCAGCAGATCTCAGAAAATTGTTTCATACCAAGGCTTCCCCCAACAAGGCTAAGAAGTAAGGGAAATAAAAAAAATTCAAAAACTTGCTGCAGTTTATGGGGACAAATATTTCCCATATAATTATGACCATTAATTTTCCCTTTTATAATAGACTATTAATCTGGGTCAGATGATGATGATTAGCCACTAGGCCATGATAGATCTGATGCAGAGGTGCCATGTCTTTGTGGCATGTGGTATGTCTTCATGCATGCACAGTCACCACTAGGGAGCTGGAGGCTGGAGCAGTCTGCAGTTGACAGAGAGCTAGTCTACAATGTTTCATTCAAACACTTTTTTCTACAAAAAAACAACAGCTTTTCAAGTAAATGGATATTTTCATAGGAAAATGTTCATTTTTATTGAAATTTTTGATTGACTCTAAAATTATTTTTAAAAGTTTATTGAAAATTCAAAGCTAAACATTTTGGTGTTCAAAATCCCCCAACACTGATTTATTGTTGGGGTTTTTTTTGCGGGGGGAGGGGTCGGATGTTGTATCAATCCCCTACCTTTTTTCATCCTTTCCCCCCTTTCCTTTTTTTTTTTTAATTGGGAATGGACAAAGGAGGTGTAACCTAACATCTGTTGAGAAATATTTCTAATCTATTAGTGTACTCTCTTATAAACATATTCTTTGTTTATCCTTGATGTTTCTTAAGTGGAGCCTAAAGTATTGTAAGAGAGAAACCTTCCAGCGGTATTGTATTGTTAACTATTAAGGACAGATGTAAAAGCTTGACCCCTAGTGGTTGTAATTTGTAACTAATGGCTTCAATGCCTGCTGTTGTTGGAGAATGGGGGTCAGGAGTGGGAGAGGTCATTAGCGTGCTAACCATATCCAGAAGCAGTGAGTATATGAGATTACACAGTGTGGTGAATAATAAGCTTTTCCCAGCTCAGAAGTTTTGTTGGTCTCTAGCCTAACAGGCTGCCTACCAAGAACAGTATCTTATCCTCTTTATTTGGAGGTCAGGAGAAATAACAATCCAGCTAAAGTGTGCTCTGTCCAGTAACACTTGGGGCCTTGCTTCCAAGTGCATCTTTTACAGTATTTCTAGCTCTTACCACTCTCCACTTTGAAGAACAGATTGCATGCGTAGTGGATAGAGAGCGCCAAAAATGCAATTTTGACTCCTAAAGCCTGGAGTTTTCATTCCTAAAAATGTCTGTAATTCTTCCTTTGGAAAATGACACCAGTTTCTGAAAAAATCAAAATAGCTGCCTCAAAAGGTGCCCATCAAAGACCTGCAGCACTGAAATCAGTTGGAGCTTTGCCATTGTCTTCAATGGTACCATCGAGATCTGATAAGTCTCTAGAATAGAAAAGTATTAGAAAAATTCCCAAACTGTTTAGGCTCCAGTGTGATTTTCCACAGCAGCAGCCACTTCCTTTTTGCCAGGCAGTTTGCATTTTGAATCTAACACATCCCATATATAGATGACAGCAAGTGTGGTTTTAGAATACACTATGCAAGCATCAGTGAAAGCACCAAGAAAAGGGCTTACACAAACTTCCTAGTTTGCCTGAGCCATACCGGCCTTTATTAATGACACTGTCAAACTTTGTATTGTGCTCAGATTGGAAGGGGAAGTTTCATCCTCACTGAACCAATAAAAGTTGATTACATACATATGAAATCTCTGGGTTAGAAGTAGGATTCTTGGATCCCTTACAAAGAACGTGTCATGTTTCATCTTTGGGGGGGGGGGGTTTATGGGATGCCTGCATGAAGCCACAAAACTCCACAAAGTCCCTTTCACTAAACATCATGCAAGCAGAAACACTTTCTCTTTCAGAAGCACAATTGCAAAATCATCGTTCAGAATAAGGCTTCATTCTCTTTTCAACTTCAGTGCCAACTCAAGGCTATAGAAAGAAATTAAGGAGTTGTTTAGTGGAAACTATACAGTAGATATGTCAAACAAGTAATAATAAAAATATTAATTTTTCATAAATTTAAGAGCAGTTTATTGGCAGCTTGGGTGAAGGGCACCTTGGTGAAGTTGGCCATATCCACGAAGGGCAAGATTTAGAGTCCAGCTTCCATTTAGGCATCAAAATAAGTGTGCACATTTTCAAAAGACTTGGTGCTAAACTCATTTGAAAATTGGGCCATAGATGTCACAATGAGACCTTCTGGGTACAGCTTAGAGTTCTGTTCAAATCAAAATGCTTCGCACAGTCTGGTTGATTTCACTGGAATTTAATTGTATAGGAAAACTGTGGGTGAAAAGTTCCAACAATGTCAAACATTTTCATTTGTTTGTTTGTTTTGAAACAGCTTTTTATTTTGAAATTTTAAAATATCGTGCTTCATTATCAGACATTATATACTAGAATACAAAATTTAAAAAGTTGAAATAAAAACTAAGTGTTTTGGTTCACCCAAATGATTTTTTTCAGAATTTTCCTTTGTAGAGAATTGGTATATCAAACAACTCATATACCACTGCTGATTTTATTGATTTTTTTTGGTTAATATGGAGAGTTTTATCTGTGAGCAATACTAATATCCAATATTTGTCTAGCAACTTTCATCCAAAAGCTCTTTACAAACACTATGCGTTTATTCTCATAGCAATGCAGCCACCTCTGCAGTGAACTGACACACCTACATAAGAACACACAGTAGCTTTAGGAAGGCAAGTCAAATTGAAGAGGTCTTTTGGATAGGCAGACTGTAATCTCCAAAACCACAGTATGAATCAAATCATGGGTAGGAAACACCCCATTCTAGTATCAAATGTGCCATGCGACCTTTTCTCATGGCAAGCTGTTTTAGAAAGGTGGTCAACCTTGGGGAGTGTTGTAATAGAATACAATTTAATCTAATTAATTAATACAATATATTTAGTATTTTTTTATAAAGTATTTTAGGGACAGATTACCCTACTCATGTAAGTAGCACCTAACTGCACTCCTGGTCTCATTGAAGACCACTCTTGGAGTAAAGTTTCATGAAATAAGGGTATCCGAGTCTGGTCTTTGATCGGTCGGAGCCTTGAATATGTAATACCCTACTATGGGTCCTGGATATCTATGTGGGGCTGCAGGAGAAGGAATCCTTCTCTGCTCTAGATCCAATTGGCTGTGCTCCGCAGAGGCTACTTCAGCCCCATAGCTAAAGCAGACATCATGGTCCCAGCCCCCGTGCCCCACTGCTGGGGTTTGGAGGACCAGAAGAAATCCCCTAGCTCTGTCACTAGGCACAACCACCCTAGCCCTTTCATCAGCCAGCCTCTGCATGATGATGCAAAACACCCCACTGAGTGGGTACACAAGATTTGTGTAGCCTCTGAAAGGCCACCTCAAATAAAGCTCCCTTTCTGTGCAGTGGGCACCACACTGGTTTCAATGCCCCAAGGAAGGCCCCCACGACAGTCCAGGTGGGAGTAGAATTTACCCCAATTACAAATCAAATAATGTCAATAATCAAGAGTAACTGTAATAGAAAGTATGCTTTTAATTAAGTATTTGGAGAAAAAATGCATATAACTTGCTTATTTGAGCCTATTCCTGTCTCTTCCTATATTCTCTGCCCCTATCTGGATGGGGCATCGTGCATCTCTCAGACTGCACACTAACCAACTATCAAGTCTTCTAAAATCCACACACTGAACAAAATTATTTGCTTCACCCATGTGACACAGTAGAGGAATGATGGTCTTGTTATTAAAGCACTGGGTGAGGACTCAGGAGATTTATGTTCAGTTCCTGGTTCTGCCATAGGCATCCTATGTGATCTTGGGTGAGCTATGCAATCTTTCTGTGCCTCTGGTCCACATCTGTGAAATGGAGATACTAATAATTTCTTTATGTCTTTAAACTTGAAGGGGCTGGGACTGTCTGTTACTGTGGGTACATACAGCACCTAGCACAATGGCCTCCAATCCTCATTGGGGTTTCTAGATGTGAGTGTAATACAGAAATTAACATTTCAGATTCCCATATGGTATTTTGTCAGTCAGTAGGGTGGCCACCTGCCTGGTTTTCGACCGGAGGGACCTGCCAGTGTCTGGTCAGATCTGCTGACAGGACACCCAAAGTCTGGTTGCTGTGGGTGGGGAAGGTGGGGAGGTGCCAAGTTATCAGCCACACCAGCCCCTAGTTAGCTGGGGCCACCTCCTACCAATGTCGGGCAGCTGCAGCTCCTAGCCCTGGCTCTGCAGGCAAGTCCCGCCTGTCCCGGGCAAAGGTAGGGAGAGAGAGGGGAAGAGCAGTGAGTGATGCAGGGGGGGGGAAAGAGGATTGAGAAGGGGTGGGACTTCAGGGGAAAGGGGCTGGGAAGGAGGGGGGCCTCAAGGGAAGAGGCGGGGCAGGGGTGAGGCCTGGGAGGAAGGGGAGGGGCAGGGGCAGGTTCTCAGGGTGAAGGGGTGGGGAAGGAGAGGTTCTGTCACGCCTGCTGGAGTATCCATTTTTTAAATATTACAAAGTTGGCAATCCTATCAATCAATAAGGAAAGGAGAATTTTATTCATACTACAAAACGATGCTGCTTGTGTAATCAGCACTCCTTCGTTTAAATTGCCTGAATATTCCGGGCAGTTGGGTGAGTGGCAGGGAGAGCAAATGATTTACAACTATGGTGAGGATGCCGATATCCCACAATTTTGTGCTCAAATGTGCACTTGGTCATGTACATTCTCATTTTAAGCACTCCCTTGCTGATATGAAGGCTCATTGTTGTGCTGGGTTTCCTTTGCTCCCATTTAAGCCAGTGGTAGTGAAAGGTGCTTGGCATTTTACAGATGTGGCTTATAATTGCTCAAAGACAGGAATTGTTCAGCCATGTTTGAAAACCAGGCCCTGAATTCTTTTCTCTTCCATGATTTCTTGAAAAATGTGACCTGAAGCAATACAATCCTACCCTAACTTGATGAGAGACAATGTGCTACTGTAGATGCACTTTCCTGGGGATATATATTTTTTCACGCTGTTTTAAAAGTGTTTTTTTCCCTATAAGATGGTGTTTTGAATTTCAAACGATCAAAAGTAAAGACTTCAAACATCACTACAAAATATGTTTGTGATAAAATATTCAATATTCAGTAATAAAACTACAGATTACATAACTCTTTAGCTTAGACATGACCCACTTAAACAAATAGCAGCAGTTAAATCCCTTCTCCCCTCAAAACCTGTACAATCAGTGCATTTATCCCCAATTTTGAATGACGTATGTTTAAATCAATCACACAAACAATATGAGTTTAAACACACTTATTTAATAACAATTTTAATCACTCTATGATAAAGGAACAATGCCATTCATAAATAAAACTCAGTGTACAATGGGACATACCCTAGTTGCACTGAATTCAGTGGAAATATTCTTGCTGATTTCAGTGGGATCTGGTATTAGCCCAGTAGCCAAAATAGGAATGCTGAGCCTTCTCAAATGAAGAAACCTGTTAGGAAGTTAATGTGATCACTATATGAAATTCATTTTAACAAGTAATGCATCACACTCGAGTGGACATTTGCTTAATGAGAGACTCCCTTTAACTAATCCTGCTCCTGCTGAAACCCAAAAGTGCTGTGAAAGTCCAGATCCTTCTTACAGTTAGTGCATATTTTCACAAGTTCCTCATGTTTCATACAATAGGCCAGATCCTCAGCCGGTGTAAATCAGCAGAGCTACGCTGGCTTCCAAAGAGCTAAACATATTTTCATCAGCTGAGGATATGGCCCCATGTCCCTTGACTTTAAATACACTTCTTGTTTAGGATTTAGTAATCCCATGTACATCAAGTGGGCAGCTAGAATTGAATGGAAGAGAGTAGGATCCTAGGAACATTTTTTCTGGGGGGAGAGGAAGAAAGAAATCAAACATTAAGGGGGAACAAGGGAGCTATTGTTTGAGAGGATATATATATATATAATATAGATTAAAAGCTGTTTGATTCATTCAAAACACTCAAGCTGTACATGATGGCCCCTGTTCAGTAAAGCATACCTATTCGTGGCTACATTTAAACACATCCTTTAAGTGCTTTTTTGAATCAGGGCCATTGTCAGCCTATGTAACTGCATGATATAGCTACTGTTACTCTTGTCTTCCCTCCCCATTTCCCTCTGGCTATTTATTACACTCACTTGTTCCACCTTGTCGTTAACGAGATTGTAAATTCTTCAGGGTGGAGACCCTGGCTAGCCTATTGCAGTGGGTCCCCAGTCCTGACTGGGGATTTTTGATGCTACAGCAGAATAATCATAATACTAATAGTAATAAAAATACTGAATAAATACATCTATCCTTTCCTGGAATCTTTTGCTAAGTGGTATTAACCCCCTCTTGCCATTTAATAGGCCACACCCCTGCACTCTCTACAATCAATGCAGCATATTTTTTATTTCTTCAACTTGCATTTGCAATCTGTCCTGACATAATTTACACATTTACACATTTTACAGAGCAAAGCACAGTCATGCAATTTAATTCCAAAAAACATAAGCATAGGAGACTCGGCACACTAGATTAGCAAAGCATATGATATAGTTTTGCCAATATGATATCAAAGGCACACATTTGATTTGAATTTGTGTCAAAATGTACCTGCTGCTCTTCATTTCAAAATAGAAATGTGCTGATGTGTTAACCCATATTCACACACATGGGGATTCTAATTGCTGAGTATTGCACATGTAGACCAATGTCCTTTATGAAGGCATTTTCTTTCCCCTCCTCTTCCCCATCCCAAAGCAGCTGGCATTCACATCACCAGAGAGAGGAAGCCTGCGAGAGATATTGAGATCACTATTCAGCTTAAAGAAATAAAGTTCTGACTCAGTTAGGGTCCTCTGGGTTCTTCTCCTGATCACTGCACTATTGAGCCATCATTCCAGTTCTATTATTTCTTTTAAATAGGGATTTAATGCTCATACATGGTGGAAGGTGAATGCTAGAGAATGAAAGGTGATCACTGCAGTAAAGGACAAATCAATAAAGGACCAAAGTGCTCTATTTATACATAGGGCAAACTAAAGTGAAAGGAAATGTCTTCAAGACTCTCTCAAGCAGTTTCACTAATAGAATTGATAATTAAATTCCCAAACTATTAAACTTGGATTTTCTTTGACAAAATAGTGATGTACTAGAGGAAGAATTGACAGATACCTGGACCATGGGCCTTTAGTTCATTTTGGTTTAGTGTAATTTACAGGAAAAGCATTTGATTTAATTTTGTGAATTTTTAATTAAGTGAAGATTGATAGCTACAGAGAATAGTCTTATAAATAAAATTAAACTCAACCCTTAGATATGCAGTGAATTTAGTATTTTTCTTGGATTCTGGGTTTTATACATATATGTCTGTGTGCATTTGCTGCAATAGCTGAAAAGCTGAGGTTTATTCACTAGGCATGAAACACGTTAATGTCATCTGCTTTATTTCCTCTTTGATCTGATTCAAACTGGAGGTTGTGTGACGAGTGAGCTGAACATATTGCTAAATCAACTGGCTAAATTCTGCTCTCCTTTATACAGGTAAAACATTGAATTTAATGGGGTTTCATTGGTTAAAAGGAGAGCAGAATTTGGCCCTTGAAGCTTGGATGCAAATCTGGGTCCGATCTTCCCCAAAACGTGGCGGTGTTTGTATCGGAGGTTTTGGTTTGGGCTCAACTTTAGTACTAGGTCAATAAATGAAAGATTTATTTTCTGTTTTAACCTACAGCAAACCCTGATTGGCAGGCCCTGAAAGAGACAGTTAACTTCACAAACTCAATAAATATGACCATCTGGGAGAATGCAAATTTAGACAAATGTGAAATCTGTGGGTTGACACTTTTTGCTTAGAACACTCCACACCA
Organism: Dermochelys coriacea; assembly: GCF_009764565.3. Taxonomy (NCBI): domain Eukaryota; kingdom Metazoa; phylum Chordata; order Testudines; family Dermochelyidae; genus Dermochelys; species Dermochelys coriacea. The sequence goes on from NC_050073.1 coordinate 103,138,380, forward strand.
TGAAAGCATTAAAAATACATTCATATGACCTAGAGCATTTATTAAGGCCTTTAATTTACAGCAAAATGCAAGGGCCTAATTCAGCCCTACATTTTCCCCAAGCAACCCAGTGAAGGATGTTGTGCATTACAGGGAACAATTTCATTCCTATTTAGTTTTCTGATCCCATCCCTGCTCATCTCCAGGCACCTCAGTCTGGGGTTTCTCTCACTGAAACTAACCCTGAGTGGAATCTGTGTGAAAAAAACAACATGTTGATCCCCAACTATTCTTTCTGTGAAAACTCATTTTTATTCCTGCCTCTCTTTATGCCTTTCCCTTTCTAATCAGCCAGTGACTTGAAAAGAGGTTAAGTATCTTTGCACATGAACCTGCAAACCTTTACTCCTGTGAACAAGCTATTTAAAGGTTCAGTTGAATAGACGCTGCAGGTTCAGGTCCTGATAGTCAATAGCAGGAGTCACATGTGCATTCGCCAGCATGTTCTCCCCTGGATGCAAGTGCTTCACCCTTTGAAATGCTTGTGCTCATCTGATCCTTGAGTAGTAAGAAATCCAAGGCCACTCTCAATCTCGGTTCCACACAGCAAAACATGTAGTGCTGCTATCCAACCCCTGGGCTGGCTCGGAAGTATTATCTAGTGGTGCAGTGATATTTATTTGTCAGTGAATAGTAATTTCTTCAGCTCTTGCACAATATGTTTTGGCATGATATAATATTTAGTTCTTTCTAAATATTGGTTTGTACAACACATCCATGCAGAGCCATAGAGAAGAATAAGAACCTCTGTTAGTTTCCTGCATGGGTTAACCACACCTTGGGTCTGGGCCTGCAGGAATAAATGGGCTCTATTTTACTGTGCACCCTGCCTGACCTGAGCTGGTGAGTGGGCAGGGATGGGGTAAAGCACGTGGTGTGTTATAATTTGCTGTTGGCATAGGTGAGCAGTAAATACTTACCCCTGGCTGGTGCAAGAGAGGAGACCTGAGGAAATTGTGCCTCCGAGGACAATACCTCCTGGAACTACTGCTGAGACAGTGTAATTCATTCAGTGCCCTTTGCTGATGACTGTGACTAAAGGCAAAATTTAGTCCTCACAAAACACTGTATCATTTACTAGGAGGAGTTATCTTAGCCAGAATAGCTGTTTAAAAAATAACAATAATAATAATAATAATAAAAAACACTAGCCAAATTTTATTTTTCTTGAGAAGTTACTGATTTTTTGGCAAAACACCTGACCACTTCCCCCCTTATATTAGTACATGAAGGCAGGAGCCTGCAACCCTTACTCATGTGAGTAGTTCTCACTCTCACAATTAGGTCCATGGTGTTCAGCAGAACTACACATCTAAGTAAGATTTGCTTGATTAAGGTCTTATTTTGTACAGTGGATGATAGAAGACAAATAAGCAAATAGAGCACACCTGAGTATGCATCAAGATTACAGCATAAAGCAAAGCAGTAGTTGTTTAAAGCAACTTATTTCTTTGGAAACAAAATATTGCATCTTTCCACTCCAGGGGCAAGATCCTCAGCTGGTGGAAATTGTCCTAGTACAATTTACTTCATTTGGCATAGCTTCACTGGCTTCAAGGAAGCTATGACAATTTACACTGGTGAGGATCTGCCTCTGGCTTTCTGGTTATTGACCAAACCATGTTCAGAAATATTCAGTCCACTGAAATAATAACAATAAAAAGAAGAGACAATGTATTGAATGTAATTTACTCATAGTCTGGGTACTTACAGGAAACCAGGTGGTTAGCACAAAAGTGAGGGCATGCATGTTGCTATCTGCATTTTTTAAAAGGGACAGAATGAACAGAAATAGGAAGATTTCTGAGAAAGGAGAGAAACCTCCAGAGTGGGAGATTGTCCCTTTGAAAGAGGATCTGTCCAAAGTCCGGTTTCTTGTAAGTCTCTTTTTTATGTAATCTACTTATGGTTAGATAATCAAACATTCAGAGATGCTGATATCCTTACATTAGATAATCATACATTTCAGGTATCCTTTCTATGAAAATTAGTCTGTTAACAGCTCTATGCAGGAAATGCACAATTCTAAACTCTCCAGCCTACTTCATCTACACTTCATCAGATTAACATTAGCGTGAAATCTCCAAGACAATATAAATGAGATCAATAAATAGTGTGATCAGTCTCAGCTTGTTTTAAGTGTCCAGAGAGATAGTTGACAACTCTTCTAGACTGACATTCTTTTACCCAATCATGCACAGCAAAAAGAACACCAAACATAGTGTACTGACACTAAGTGTTACCCATCATGAAGATCTGTGTACTTAGGACCAGATCCAAAGCTCATTGAAACCAGTGGGAGTCTTTTCACTGATTTCAATGTACTTTGAATCAGATCCTTAAACACTGTTGAATTTATATTAATGTTAAGAAATAAAGAAACAATAATATACAACTCAAATGATCCCTTTCTTCTGGGGTTCCAAGTGCACCCTGTCTTCTCTGCCTCTCTTTTAATTTTCTAAGGTATTCAGAGCCAGGACTGTATCGTCTTGTGCCTTGTACAGCTCTGACCACACCATCAGTAAATAACAGATAGTAATAATGTATGTTTCCAAGTCCTGAAAAGAAAAAAAAAGAACAAACCCTCTAGATTTTAGATTTTTAAAAGAAGAGAAAAAATACTACCACATGTGAAAGCTGACACAATACAATTTCTAGCACACACACACAAAAAAGTACAAATGGCTGAAATAAACACACTACAAACAACCTGAGTGATACTGAAACAAAGAAATATAAATATACAAGCCTGATCCAATCTTGCATTACTCCAGCTTTACATTGAAATCAGTGCAATTATACCAGCACCAACCTGAAGTGGTAAATCAGGCCCTTTCTCAATATCATCCATAGCTATATCTAGCTACATATTTCCTAGAGAAACATGGACTAGGTCATTCTGAATACATGTGTTTCACTGATTACTTCACCATATGCCAACATTGTTTCTTTGTGCTTTCTCCATTTAACAAAACTCACCAAAACAGCTTGGTAACAGGAGAGCTTTATTTAATAGCAGCAAGGTAGGTAAAACATTTCCTGTACCCTTCCTTCCTCTCTTTTTATGTTTCCACCAAACCTAACAAGTTGCAGTCTTTCAACAGACTAAAACAGAGCGTGCTTTGCGACCGCCTTTGAAAAGAAAACAATAATTATTTTTGCATACCAGTTACAGCCTGTTTTTAAGAGAATGAAAAAGAGAAATCAATGTTGTTGTTTTTCCTTGTAGAGAATTTCAATGGAACCGCTTTGGCACCAATTGTAAGTTTTTCAAAGTCCTGTGCCACTCTGCCTAGCACAATTTTAGTGCATTCTGTACTGCCCTGGGATCTAACCCCCACCCCCCAAAGATCTCTTTCTCAGCCCCTTCATCTGTAACCTTTCTGCAAGTAAATGCTAATTGAAAAAGAAAGAACACCACTAATCTTGGAATTTAAATGCATTTAACAAAACCAATCTCAATCTAAATTGTTGTTTCACCATTCCCTTTTCCCCAACAGATGTCGAGAAACTGCAATTCCTATTAAGAACACTTGACTGTTTACTCAGCAAGAGAACTCCAGGCTCAAGCTGCATCAATCTAACTGTGTTTCAAGACGTCAGCCCCCTGAAAAGTGTAGACCGTTAGTTGGTTATTTTTAAATGTAATCTTCACATAAAAGAGTTGCTGCATTTTTCTTTCACTTTGTCATCCCTTTTTTTACTCTCTATTTTTAATGATGGCATTAAACATAGATGTCCTGAATTTTTATGTCCCATTCCATTTAGGTTTCTTTTAATGCTGTTTTATTTCATTTTTTCCCCTTTCCGTATTCAGTGAGTGGAAATATTAGTGAAGATTTGTGAACATTATTGAGAGAGGAAAAAAGAATGCCAGCAAATGTTATATAGTAAAAATGTTAGACATCAAAAGGACAAATGTGTTTTCTTACTGATCTTTACAGTAAGGCCCCTGTGGGCTTTGACCACAGACCTGCGTAAAGTTATCTAAGCAGATAAAGGCGACTTTGTGTGGTTTTGCTGTTTTGTACCAGGGCGTCGTTAGTTAAACCTTGATCAGGAAAGCAGTACATGGTTTTCTTTGCCTTTATCTCTTCACACAATCCTGCAACTTGTAAATATAAGCTTTATATTTAAAAAAAAGCCTACCTGCTGAACTCATGAAATGATGATTAAAAAAGGGACTTAGGCCCCAATACTGCAAATTCATATCCACATGCTTAACATTTAGCACGTGAGTAACTGCACTGAACTCAACTCATGTGTTGAAAGCTAAGCATGTGTATATGGGTTTGCAGCATTGGGGCTTCAACTATTTTAAGTCTGTAGATGGACTGATATAAGCTCAGTTTTACAGAGGAAAAAATATACAGTGTGAAAGTTACACTCAGTGAGTGCCTAACACTCTACAATAGATTTTCCTCATTGTCCATTTTACTCACCAGATTCTGAAATGCAGAGGATCAAACCCTTCAGTCCTTAAATGGGACCAAGGGCTGAAGGTCCAATTTGCTATCAGTTACGCCTGTGTAAATTCATAGTAACTCCACCAACTTGTTGGATTCTGTATTAGGACAGCAAGCTTCAGCCATAAAATCAGAGAAGGAAGTATGGTAGCCTTGGAAAAATATCAGAAGCAGAACTGACACCGCATCTATTAATGGAGCATTTGATCCTCTGAGCTTCTTTGAGCACCTTCCACTCCTACTGTTGTAAGTGAGATGGTAGGGTGCTCAGCACACCCTAGGGTCAGGCCCAAATGAAAGTGAATTCAGTGCTGCAGCTCTATAAACAACCATGGTTTAGTATTGCAATGCAGAGAAAGTGAGCGAAAGTAAAGAAAAAGATAGATCTGGAGGGTGCTGGACTAAGCTTTAAAAGGAAATCATCAAATAGTGTGAGCCTCAAATATCATTTCAAAAATAAAATATTTAGTTAATTAATTTAGATCTGTATGCAAAAATATATTTATACACATTTAAAAAAAACTTAATTGAATTGATAAGTACATAAGAACGGCTATACTGGGTCAGACCAATGATCCATCTAGCCCAGAATCCTGTCTTCTGATAGTGGTTGGTGCCAGATGATTCAGAGGGAATGAACAGAACAAGGTAATTATCAACTAATACATCCACTGTCATCTAGTCCCAGCTTCAAGCAGCTGGAGGTTTAGGGATACCAAGAGAATAGGGTTGTGTCCCTGACCATCTTGTCAAACAGCCATTGATAGACTTATTCTTCACGAACAAATGAATTCTTTTTTAGAACCCAGTTATACTTTTGGCCTTCACAGCATCCTGTGGAAACAAGTTCCACAGGCTGACTCTGTGTTGTGTGAAGAAGTACTTCCTTATGTTTGTTTTAAACCTGCTGCCTATTAATTTCATCAGGTGACCCTGATTCTTGTGTTATGTGAAGGGATAAATAACACTTCCTTATTCACTTTCTCCACACCATTTACAATTTTACAGACTCTATCATATCCCGCCTTAATCATCTCTTTTCTCAGATGAACAGCCCCAGTCTCTTTAATCTCTCCACGCATAGAAGTTGCTCCATACCTCTAATCATTTTTGTTGCACTTCTCTGTACCTTTCCAATTCTAATATATCTTTTTTGATAGGGGAAGACGAGACCTGCAGTATTCTAAATTGTGGGCATGTCATGGATTTATATAGTGGCATTTTGATATTTTCTGTTTTATTGACTATCCCTTTCCTAATGGTTCCTAACATTCAGTTAACTTTTTTGACTGCCACTGCCCATTGAGTGGATATTTTCAGCGAACTATCCAGACTAGTTCCAAGATCTTTCTTGAGAGGTAACACCTCATTTAGACCCCATCATTTTGTCTGTATAGTTGGAATTATGTTTTCTAATGTACATTACTTTGCACTTAGAGACATTAGATTTCATCTGCCATTTTGTTACCCAGTCACTCAGTTTTGTGAGATTCTGTGTTACTTATTGGAATGCATCCGATGAAGTGAGCTGTAGCTCACTAAAGCTTATGCTCAAATAAATTTGTTAGTCTCTAAGGTGCCACAAGTCCTCCTTTTCTTTTTGTGTTACTCTTTGCAGTTCACTTTGGACTTAACTATCCTGAGTAATTTTGGATCGTCTGCAAACTCTGCCACCTCACTGTTTATCCTCTTTTCCAGATCGTATATGAATATGTTGAACAGCACTGGAGCCAGTACAGATCGTTAAGGGAACCCTGGTATTTACTCTCCACTATGAAAACAGACCATTTATTACTATTCTTTGTTTCCCAACTTTTAACCAGTTACTGAGCAATGTGAGGACCCCCTTATCCCAGGACTGCTTACCTTGCTTAAAAGACTTTGGTGTGGGTCTTGTCAAAGGCTTTCTGAAAAGTCCAAGTACACTCTATCCACTGGATCACCCTTGTCCATATGCTTTTTGACTCACTCAAAGAATTCTACAGATTGGTGAGCCATGATTTACCTTTACAAAAGCAGTGTTGACTCCTCCCCAACGTATCCTTTTATGTGTGTGGTAATTCTGCTCTTTACTCAGGGGTGAAAGTAACATAAAAGGCTTATCGGTATGGGGGCCAGACTCTAGGCCGCTGGAAGGGGTGGGGCCTCAGGCACAAGGGGCGGGGCCTCGGATGGAAGTGGTGGAGCTGGGGCCAGCCTCCCCAGCCAGCCTTTCCATGCTGCCAGGCCCGCCCTGCCCTGGGGCTCCGGCAGCAATTTAAAGGACCCGGGGCTCCGGCCGCTGCAGCAGTAGAGGCAGCAGCAGCAGCCGGGAGCCCAGGACCCTTTTAAAGCACTGGGGCCTGGGCAGCAGCCCTTTTTGCTCCCCACATCAGCGGCCCAGCTGGTAGTGCCACCAACGGGGTAGGGGAAAGGGGTATTAACATCAGCTGTGTATGGGCCGGTACCGGCAGCCACTTCTTACCAGTACACCATACCAGCCCACTTTCACCTTTGTCTTTACTATCGTCTCAACCAATTTGCCTGGTACTGACGTTAGGCCTACAGACCTGTAATTCTCAAGAGCACCTCTGAAGCCTTTTTAAAAATCGGTGTTACATTACCTATCCTTCAGTCATCTGGTACAGAGGCTGATTTAAGCAATACTACCACAGGTAGTAGCTCTGAAATTTCATATTTGAGTTGCTTCAGAACTCTTGGGTGAATACCATCTGGTCCTGGTGACTTATTACTGTTTAATTTATCAATTTGTTCCAAACCTTCCTCTTTTGACACCTCATTCTGGGACAGTTTCTCAGATTTGTCACCTAAAAAGAATTCAGGTGCTTACTGAACATTTCTCAGCAGGCTGGATTCAAAGAGGCAGCAAAATTGTGGTATTGCAAGAGGAGCAGAAAATAAAATTGATTATAAACAGAAAATGAAACCAACCAAGAAAGTGAACTGCAACAAGTAAACAATTTAACATAAATAATGGAAATTAATGAGATTTTATTTTTAAATCTCTCAAGATGTAGTGAAGATCGTGATTAATAAGACTAAAGCAGATTTTTGAAATCTAATGGATAAGATCTCTAGCCCGCACTCCAGCTATGCAGCCATAAATCTGTCAGATCAGCTGCTTGTGAGGTCCTGGAGGGGAGTTTCTAGGCAACATAGAATTGGTATGGTATTTCTCTGGTATAGACATACAAAAGAAACAAAGAAAAGCATTATTGGAAGGCCCACTGTTAAATGAATGGCTCATGGAATTGATAGATGTTGCTGCCTACAAGAGAACCATCTTCAGCGTGTGAAACAGCTTATCAAGTGAACACAATTCTCAGCTGTGGATCAGGCCTAATATTTGGAGTCCTTTACTAGATTTTGAAAAGTGCTTATGTGACTTAGGAGCCTAAATCCTCTTTCAGAAATGACTTGGGCACTCACTTAAAGTCAATGAGACATAGGATCCTAGGGTAGGATTCCCAGAAATACTTAGGTGGCTAACTCCCATTGAAATTTACAATAATGGGACCACTAGTGGAGCAAGGTACTATTCAAAATGATTAAGGGTATAAGACTCTGGATCCAAATACCTACAATGGATCTATGCCTTTTAAGATTATATGAAAATGGAGGCCAATTTTAAAGAAGTGGGTAAAGGGCCCGGGTGCAAGTGCAAAATATGTGCACCCACATTTGCATGCACAGTTTTCAGAGTTGTATGCACAAATTAAACAATTGCACATGTACACCAGGACCTGATTTGTACATGCAAGGTCCTCAGGGCAGGGACTGTCCTTTATTGTGTGTCTGTCCAGCTCATAAAACAATGAGGCCCCAATCTCATCTGGGGCCACTGCACTCTAGGGTAATCTGAATCCTTTCTGTGCCATCAGACATTGTTTAGGGCATGAATAAGGCTCTGCCATTCTGGTCTATCATGCTGTTTTCCAGAATGGCTACTTTGGGTTTCTATACTTCAACTTTTTTATGAGGATAGGTTGTTGGCCTATCGCTCAATCCCCAATGTGAAGGATCAATGGAGTATTTCTTGATGGATCCCTGCCCTTTAACCTGTGCAGCTCGAGTAGTGCTACCAAGAGTTAAAGCTCCTGCTGGCATAGCACTCAGCATCATTGGAAAAGACAAGCCTTTCCACCATGTCAAGGAGCAGTATCTAGAAAAGGTCTCTAGGGTAATACAAAGGATAAATACTAAAAGTAATTGCAATTACAACTACATGTGCATGAGGGCACTCTACCTTTTAAACATTGTTCCTCAGATAGTATGGGTTAAGTATAAAAAGTAAGGTACAAAATCTCTAGCTTTTCTAACACTAAAATTTTTCTCAAAAAGAAAAGGAGTACTTTTGGCACCTTAGAGACTAACAAATTTATTAGAGCATAAGCTTTCGTGAGCTACAGCTCACTTCATCGGATGCATTATGCTCTAATAAATTTGTTAGTCTCTAAGGTGCCACAAGTACTCCTTTTCTTTTTGCAAATACAGACTAACACGGCTGCTACTCTGAAACCTAAAATTTTTCTGTAAATCAGATTTCAATGTTGACTCCAAAAACAGCGTTGGCAACATTACGAAGGTCATATTTTTGGGTAACTGAACTGTTCTTAAACAATGCTTCCAAAGTATTAGTCACAAACAGGTTTTTCTTTGGCATTAGGAAGGCAGGTCTTTGCTCTCTGCCTCTGTTTGGCTCAGCAAACATGTTCATTGGGGTCACTGCAAGGAAACTTCCACTCTCACTGCAAGTTTAGGAGAACTGTCATGATGAGGTGGAACAAGACTCTCACTTACTCCTTATGAAGCCATACAAGTGGCTCTCGTGCACTGAACAACACTCATGGAAGGTGACACTTTGTGGAAATGAAACAGCAGTCTGCCCCTTTAAGGGCTAGTCGGGGCCAGGAGCAGCCAGCCCTGTCCTGGAGCCAAGCCCAGGAGACAGATGCTGGGACTCATCTGACTCAGTGGGACAGCATCAAATGATAGGCTCAGATGACTCCCAGCTAGGGAATGAGGGCCTCAGCTCAGTTAGAAAACCTGGGCCCAGAAAGGCTGTAAGTACACTCTTCTGTAGCTGCAGCACAAAACTGCAAGGGAGCAAGCCAGTTTTGTGGACTCCCCTAGATTGGTGAAGAGTCTCACCAGTAAATTGCCAGAGGCCAGAGAGTCCCGTAATCTAGGTCAGGAACCGGATTTATACTGTTGTTCCATACTGTTATATTTATACTGTTGTTCCATCTTTTCATTTTTGTGTTGGAGAATAACCAGGTAAGGGCTACAAACTGAGTTGGGTGTAGCCAATTGTTTTTCCCAGGCCGGTGATCAGACCCACCAGCCTATGAATAGCCTCAACCTTCTCTCACTGAATCCAATGGCAGCATTTCCATGAGAGCAGGCTTGACCTTGCCTGAGAGTTGGCGCTATGCATAATTACACTAGCCTTTCGCCTCAGAAGGCAAGGGTCTAGGGTGACCAGATGTCCCAATATTGTTAGGACTATGCTGATATTAAGGTCTTTGTCTTGTACAGGACCTATTTTCCCCCCACCCCAGTCCTGATTTTTCACACTTGCTATCTGGTCACCCTAAAAGGGTCCAAAAGTGACCCTTCAGGACACAAAGCAGTCTCATCCTTGAGAGGAGGGAACATTTATTAGTGTAAAAAATAGCTGCATCAGCAGGCATTTCTGTTCAGAAGAAATCCGCTACTGGGATAGCTAGCATGGAGTAGGTCAGATTTGATGTGCGGGTGCATGGAAAAAGTTCTATGTAAAATCTTGCTCAATGCCTACCTGTGCTTTTCTGGGTCTCCCAAGTTCTTTCCGTTTCTTGTATACAAAACTCAGCCATGTTTTAAAGATAATTCACACGAGACATTTTCACTAAAATGCAATGTCAGCCAAAGCTCCTGCACCATCAAACATATGGAGGATGATCTGTAGGAAGAGTGTTAAACAACCACTAAAGACTGACAGGAAGTACAAGATGAACAAACTTGTACCAAAAAACCCCCAAAACAAACAAAAAAAACCCCCAGCCCATAGGCCTTTATTCCTCTGGAAAGCACAGGAACTCCAGGTTTCCCTGCTGCATAAAGCAATGGGAGATTTCAAATCTCTTTTGTATCTGCCAACTTAATAATCAGGAAACCTTTAATTCCAGGACCTGTATGCCAAGGCCATTAAGAACTGAACAGGGTAGAGAGTTCAAGGAAACAAGTCTCTTCAGACCTGAGTGTTTGTTTGCTTCACTGCAGCCAAAAACTAGCCTTTTGTTGTCAAGTAAGTTCTAGAATTATTTATCTGCCTTGCCCCATTGACATTGTCAAAAGGTCTGAAAAAGGAATGTTATTGCTGAACGCAAACTCAAATGATTTCTTACTTATAAAATACAAGAATGACTAACCAGGATAAGCTGTGCTGCTTCTGTATTAACATTTTCCATCCAACATACAGGTTCCCATTCTCAGAGCTCATTTGTAATGGGTCCACAAACAGCAGTTAGAAACAATAAAAATTCTACCCTAACAATGAAATGTACATTTAGCCTTAAGAGGAAGGGGCCAACAGATAATAAGGAAGAGCAGACTGTTGAAATCTGCAGGGGATGATGATAAAAAGATTGGTGGTTCAGTTTGGATAAGCACCAAAAGTCCGGTTAATTATTCTGATTATCCCAAACAGTTTGGGCTGAAAATCTTGAAGGGAACAGACATTGTTGTGGCATTTCTGGTACACTGTGCCTCTGGAAAGATCATGAACACTAGAGAATAGCTTTTCTTCTGGTATACAACAAGCACTTCTACTTTGGGCCCTTGATTCAGCAAAGCACTTAAGCGAGTGCTTAAATTTCAATATGTGCTTAACATTCAGCTAAGCTCTTAAGCACCTGATCAACTTTGATTTCAATGGAACTTAAGCATGTGCTTAAATGCTTTGCAGAATTGGGGTCCTGGAAGACTATGTAGCATCAAGAAAAAAGGAATACCCTTTTGCTTAAGGGCATGGCTGCACTTGCAGATGTAGAGCGCTTTGAGTTAAACCATCCTTCATAGAGCGCAGCAGGGAAGTGCTGCAGTCTGTCCACACTGACAGCTTCAAGTGCACTGGTGTAGCCACATTTGCAGCACTTGCAGTGGCATTGGGAGCAGTGCATTATGGGCAGCTATCCCAGCATGCAAGTGACTGCAATGTGCTTTTCAAATGGGTGGGGTGGAGTGGGGTGGAGTGTGACAGGGAGTGTGTTGTGGGTTTTGGGGGGGCTGAGAGCATGTCAGCATGCTGTCTTATAAGTTCAGACAGCAGCAGATCCCACTTTCCCCCCACCCCGCCTCTCTCTCTCACACAGCATTCCACAGTAATGTTTGCTTTGTCTCGGAGCAGATAAGCAGCTGGCTGTCAGAAATGGAGCTTTGAAAGGGCACATCCGCATTCCTACAGCGATTCAAAAACAATGAGAAGAATGGCCACTTGACTTAAGGGGATTATGGGATGTTTCCAGAGGCCGATCAGAGCGCAGTAATGCAACAACTTGTTCACACTGATGCCTGGGCATTGTAGCCAAGGAGCAGCAGATGTTATTCCACTCGCCGAGGTGGAGTACCAGCAGTGCTGTAGCCGTGGAGTCAGAGCGCTTTACATGCCTTGGCAGTGTGGACAGGTAGTGAGCTAGTGCACCCGGGGCTCCTTTATTGCGCTGTAAATCGCAAGTGTAGCCAAGCCCTAAGTTTAGTTTGCTTTAGGGGATGATGGTTCAGATCAATGCTTATTTTATCCCTAACTGAATGCAACAACAATAAGTAAACATAGAATAGAGGTTTAGCTATTGTCCTTCATTTAAGATAACAGTTAGAGACAGGGGCGTATGGGGTGAATTCAACAGGTAGTACCTCTGCACCTGTAATGGGTCATTTGCTTGCAGCTGGTTCTGGTGACTCACTCAACTCTCCAAGTAGCTGCATGTGTACTGCATCAGCACACCCCAGGGCCTTGCCTCAGCTGGCATGCTAAACCTTGTGAGGGTAGCTAGTAGCGGCAACTGCTACTGAAAGGCACTTCTGGCCCTCCAAGTGCATGCCAAAGAGTCATGGTCAAACACTTGGCAAATATTAGACATAGCACCTGAACAAAGAACAGAAAAGACTTCATTCAGACTCATCAGCATTGTTGAGCTAACAAAAAAAAGAGGGATAAGCAAGTCAGCTCAGGAATTGACAATCTGTGCGTGTGCGCGAGAAGTATGTGAAAATGTGACAAGTGTGTATGAGAATCAGGGGGTCTGGGTAGGTGGCCCATGCTACCCCCAGATAAGCTGCTATTTTTAGCACACTAGCTCAAGCAAAGTTAGTGTATATCTACCTGTGGTGGGAAGTGTGCTCCCCGCTACAGTGTAGATATACCCAAAGAGAGACCAATTCAGCCTAGAAGCATCGATGTAGTTCAGGGTTCATCATCCATTCCTCTAATGCACTGTTACAACTTTGGATGTAAGATGATATTGAAATGAAAAATATTATTCATTGTTATTTATTGTTTATCCATTACAATTTCAATTTACATCTCACTGTTTTAAATCTATTACTGAAGTGTCTCTCCTTGTAAGTTGGACCAGATTGTATGATTATAAGTGAATAAATAGTGCTGGTAGTTTACTGTCCTCTGGTATTATTTTATGAAGCCAAGGTCCCAGCTAAAGAGAGAGCCCTCACTTTGTGTTCCAAACAACCCTTGAGATAACAGAAAATGTCTGAAATGAATGTTTGCTAACAGTTTGTAGACATGAGGCAAATAAATAAAATACAAATCCTGCTGCAGATTTTGTCAGGATTCTGGGAGCATTTTCTACTGACCTGAAAAAAAACCCTTTCCCTCCTCATGTGCTGTTTTCTGTATGTTTTGTCACACAAAGCATATTCTGTGCAATTTGTGGAGCCTCTTGTTAGACACACTGAAAGTTAAGTGAATTTAGGAGGATTATTTATTATATTGCAGATTACATCGTGGCACTGCACATTTCCTCACTGAAATATGTTTTATTAGCAATTTTGAAATCCCTTTGTATGCATCCCTATTGATGAATTTGTCGGTGAGCATATGTGTTACCTGATATCCTTGTTGTGTGTTTGTAGGTCATGGTGTTTCATGAAACATTTTTGCTGATGTTGATAATTCTGTAGATTCCTTTGTATGCCAAATGTATGTCATCATTTCTTTGAAGGCGTTGGAATCCCTCAGGATGGTTGCAACATATAAATGTAACAATCCCAATAGAAAAGTTTGGACTTCTGGAGTCGGAGTTTAGAATCTGCTTATTCACTTTCAAACTGGGGCGGTTTAAAAGTAAACAGGCCATTAATGATAAATTATCTGCAATGTCCTGAGTCAATGATAAGGGCAAACATTCTGTACCTTGGAAGACTATACAAGTTATCACAGTGGATCAGCAAGATGGATTGTTTCAAATGGCTCATTTGAAACAATCCAGCTCCAATGTACATATAAGCATTTTGTCAGTATTCAATGTAATTAGTATTATTAAAGGAACATTTTTTTAAAAATTTAATGGGGGACAGGGGAAGTCTGGCTCCCTTCTCTGTGGGGGGCCTGATCTAAAGCCTCCCATTGATTTCAAATGAGTTTGGATCATCCTTATGTGTGTGAACAGGATAAAAGATAGCTGTGGGGAACTAGAAAGGCCAGTTTTAGCAGCCTGCGTCCCGCTTCCCTCAAAACACTGTCCTCCACAACTGAAGCGTCTGGTGTGAAATTTTGGCCCCAGTGACAGCAATAGGAGTTTTGCCATTGATTTGAATGGGGCTAGGATTTGAATGGTGTGATGGGGCACAAGTAGTGCATTTTAGCCTGTGTGCTCACTGGCCTGGTTGCCACATCGCATTCTTAGGAATAATCAGCTTTGAATAGCACTGAGGGCAGCAAGGCTATCTTCTCATTGTGCATCTGCTTCCCAGCTGCATGCTTTCATGGCATAAACTGTAGATGTATTCCTATTTTTAGAAAAATCAATGTAGGACCTAAAAATAGCTCATAAATTTTATTTCCCAAATCCAGAGCTCGAGAGAATATAAACAACTGGTATGATCCCGTTCTTTGGATTTAGATCACTTTAAATGCTACCTGTGAGAGACTTCTTCTCGTTGGACATCAGGCTCAATATCATTCAGTTCACACTTCTACTTATGGCCAGAACATGCCTTACATCCTTACAATGGATGGAAGTAGTTCTTGGAGCAAAGGGCACTATTTAGATCTATAGCACTGTGCTCCAGCCCATTCTCTTTAAACGCGCTTTCTGCTCACAGAACGCTTCCTATGCTGAGCAGTAGGTAGTATAATGCCAGTTATATTGACTTCATATTACTAGGGTATTCTCATATATCAGGGGAATCACCAGCTAACCTATTATCAGAGGTTTGCATCTTCCGTGCACTGCTAGTGTAGCACCAAAGGAAATTACCAAGGGCTGAGGATTTGGCCCCTCTTTATTTAAACACATAAAGAGCCCAATTGTTTCATTAAGGCACAGACCTGAGCAAGGGTCAGTTTCAAGCTGCAGCACCCCAGTGGGTCACCAGCCAGCACTGTGCTTCATAGAGAAATGATCCATCCCGGGGTTTCCTAGAACACAGGGCGGGAACACTGACCTCTCTTGGCCAAGAGGAGTCGGAATGAAGTCCTTACATTTTCCCTACCCTTTGGCTAATGCCCAGAGGTCACACATGTAATATACATACACACACACCCCCACCAAAATGTTCATTTTGGTCAAAAATATTTTTGATAAACTCCTGAAAAAATGTGATGAAAAAATACATAAATGTCATTTTTTGTCAACTAGCTCATTTCCTGACCAGTTCTAGCAGAGATTGTGCAAATAGTGCAAGCGTGTATGGTGGGGAGAAATCCTTTGTTCCTTCTCTGCTCCTCTCCTTTGGGCCCCACACAAGGGCCAATCACAGTCTAGCCCCAGATTATTGCTATAGACGTGCCTCAGTTTCTTATCAGTTTTGCTGCTGCTTTGGGGGTGTGTGTGTGGGAGGTGTGTGAATTTTATCTTTTGTGAATGGGGAACACAGTCATCTTGTTGCTCTCTAGAGCCATAAACAACGTCATTTGGGGATAGATTCTTTCCTTTTCCTCACATGCATAGGCAGGGGAGCGTAGCTGATATCAGTGAAGTTGCACATGATAGGTTTTATTTTGTGAATAGGAAATATTGGGATTCAGAGTGCTAGTTACTTTCTGCATGCAAATACCCTGTTTCTCTAACATAGAGGGCTGTGTAAGTTGCAAATAAGTGTTCTGTGAATCAAACCCCAAATCCTCTCTTTATTTTAACTGGAGACTTTTGCTTGTGGTTAAGCATCATCAGACATTATTCAAACGTTTTATGGCTTGCAGAGGAAGTATACTTTTATTTTTTGTAAAGAACATTTTAAATGAGGGAAAACAAACAGTTACGTTGGAAGGGCCTGGCTATGGATATCTTCTTTCCACAACAATGGCTTGATGTGACTATTAACCACCATTTGGCTGTTTTATTACTGGTGCAATTATTTTGTCAAAGGTTGCACGGGTTTTTTTTTTAAATTCCTTTAGAAAAAGTTAGTTTACAGTTTATTAACTTAGATTACTGCTAATAGCTCCCACGGGTCTTTCTGCTGAAACAAGAACTAGGATAACTGATTTCTTAAAACCAATCTGGAAGACTTTAAAACACAGTTATAGCTATCACTGAAACAGCAGGAGGAAGAATAGTCTGTCATTGTTTTTTTGTTTTGTTTCTTTTTTCTTCCTTATCTCCATATAAACTTTTTCCAAGACTACATGGCCAACTTTATTTTTCTATTATCTTGTTTAATTTTTTTTTGAATCTATTGACCAGATTATTTTTATTCATTTGCAAATAATCAGCCAGGGTACTTAGCATTTTTCAAGTATTAGGAAACATGCTAGTGCATGTGTGAAACTAGTGAAGGGTTTCCAGGGATAAAGTATGACAAGGCGTTAGAGCTTGGGGACTAAATACAAAAGGCCATTTTTTCAAAAAATTACTTCCTCCATTCCCTGCATTGGTTCAGGTACTCTGGCTAGAGAATTAGGGGGTGGGGTGGGGAGTGAGTAGGGGAGCCTTGTCTCCATCCATTTCTTACCCATTCCCCACCCACGTTGTCCAGGAGGAACAAGTGGGCAATTAGCCCTGCTTACTCCTATGTGTCTTAACCCATGCCTGGGTAGCTTTCCTAAAGGCATTCAAAGGGGCTCCTTCTTTTTACTCCCTTGTTACCGGTGCATAGACCATAGTTCAACACAATCCAGCCCTGTGTGATGAGGGAACAATCTGTCGACCCGTTGGTGAGCAATATGCACAGTGGATGAAATTCATCCAGATGTAGAGGGCCTGTGCATAGCAAGCCCTCCATACCCCATAGGCTGCACATTGGCCAGGGATTACTTGTATAGATCTAGCCTACAAGTCTCATGGTGAAGTTGTAATGATTACCTGTCCAACAGGAACAGCACTGAGATATAGATATATGTAGCATAGGTATGTTACATCATCATATCTTATACTGCCTATAGGAAGAAGCAGAGGCCTCAGGGAGCAAAACGGTTTCAGTTGTAAACCTGTGCCCTGGCCTAAGACTGGAGGCTGAATTTCATCTCCACACCTCCTCTGCACTTCATCTGCACAGAGTCCAAGTACCCTGGCTCTCTGTGGGCGGTGTGAATCTCACCCACAAAGAACATGTATATTTTCTTATATTTTTGATTGGCTGCTAGGGCCTTTGGTTTCTTTTTTTCATCCCAGATGATGTAGAGCCTCAGAGGACATTGGATTAGTGAATTAGGGACTCTTGCAGTATATCTACCATGAAACTTCATGCACATTAAACAGGTTTTGGTTGCTGATGTCATTATCATCCTTGTAGTTTTCTGTAACACTTTCTTCCCCTAATTGTATATCTTTTCTATTGCTGTCATTCTAAGCAGTATATTGTCCATTTTGTGTTACTGCTAAGTGTTCAGTATGGAAAGACATACATGAGTTAGTTTGTGCATGTTTAATATCACTTGTAGGATGTTTTTGCTCCCACTGCTTGGGAACAGAATGCACAGTACTTTTGAAGACAGAACATGTACTGTAAGATATGCACTTTATTGAATTATCTTTGGTCACAAAACAGTATTGCATTCTTCCCTTTAGTCATAGATAAACACATCTTTTATGTATATTTTATGTGATTTTACACATTTTCACCTTAATATTTAGTTAAATGTAAGCCAGACTGCATGAGCTCTAGCCGCACACCTAGTGATGAGCCAGAGAAAGAAGACTTCATGAACCAACCTTGTTTGCATAGACACACTCACTCTGCCCAGGCACACAGCATGATGGGAATGCTTTGCCCACATGATCTCTTTTGGCTGGTATTGAATTACAAGACACTTTGTTTTTGGGGGCAGAGGTAATAAAGGGTTGTTATACTTGTGTGAATCAAGGGTAGCAGAACTGTAGTTGGCATACCCTGATTGAGGGACTTGTAAGAATGTAGATACTCAGGTCTGCCTGTAAAGGCCATTACTTTAAGAACTTAGGTGTCTTTTTATCATTTTGTTTTTATATCCCTGTAACTAGCTAAGAATCAAAATCACAGTCCGCCTGTGTATGGGCCTTCTCTTACTAGGATAGTCTGAGGCCTTGTTCTTAGGCTAAGGCCTTTGGCTAAGTAGCAGGGGCAGCCATAAGCTGGGAAGCAACTGGTCACATCCTCACCTTCCAAAACAGTCACATTGAAATAAGGTGGCATTGGGCTGTTAGGAAGACGATCCTGTCCTGATAGTACCCATCACCACCAAATAAAGAAACAGATCTTAAGATGGTTAAAGAAAACTTAGTTTGATAGCCTTCTGTCTGGCGAGAAATCACTTATCAATGGTTGTGAAACCCTCATTTCTGTATTGTTTTATTTTTATGGTCCCCACTTTTCTATTGTTAATCTGTCTGGTTCTCTAATTGTTTCAGTCTGCTGTATAATTAACTTTGTTAGGTGTAAGTTAATTAGAGTAGTGGGATATAATGGTTAGAGAATTCTGTTAAGATTGGTTAGTTAAATTTCAGTAAAATGATTGGTTAAGATATAGCTGAGAATATTACTATATAAACTGGGGTCAAACAGGAAATGGGGGGAAGGAAAATTGGAATCATGCTTGCTACAGGGGAGGAATGGAACAGGGACACAGGCAAGGCTCTGCGGTGTCAGAGCTGGGAAGGGGAACATGGGGTAAATGCTCTGTGGCATCAAAGCTGGGAAGGGAACACTGAGGAACAAACTCTATTGGCATATAGAGATAAGTCCAACTGGTGTGAAGGGCTTCGGAATATGTTTGCTTGGAAACCAACCCTAATAAACATTGCATTGTTTGCACTTCAGACTTCTGGTCTTCTGCTTTTTGTCTACGTGACAAGAACCAGGGTAGAGGGTGAAGGGAAAGCACTCTAGCAGGACTCACCATCAACTAAACTTCACCCAGTAGGTAGGGAATGGGTGCCAAAGCCCAGTGGAATTGAGAGAAGATGGGGACAGGTATTTGTACATGGTGGTGTGGGTGCTGTCTATGGGTCCCGGATGCCATTTGACCTGTCTTCTCTGTATTGTATAATAATGGAGCAAAGCAGTGAGTAGCTAGCAGAGTAGCAAGTGCCTGATGCCAGAACAAGTGCACAGAGAGTGAAGTAAGCAAGATGCCTTCCCTCCTCTCATCCCCCACCTGGGTAGGAGGTGAATTCACACAGATGCACCTCTGAATTCTGGGTCTTCACTGACCAAGGATAGCAACTGTGAGTGGGTGCAGTGGAGGGAGATGGGAGGTCATGTTAAAGGAACTTCCGGTTGTTGGACTTAACAACCTGAGGCAAAAGGACATAGCTCAACATATCCCAACATTTGGGTGGGTGTTTTGCTCATGGTTTTATGCTTATAAATCCTTCTTTTGGTATTTCCCCAAGTTAATACTAGGTTACACTCCCCCTTTTTATTAAACGTTTCTTTTCAGACTCTGTGCTTGTGAGAGGGGAAGTATTGCCTCTTAGAGGCGCCCAAGGGATGGTATGTAATTGTCCCAGGTTGGGGCTTGAGCTGGTTCTGTGTTGTATTGTTGAAAAGGAACCCTTAGATATTGAACCTGGCCCTTGTTGCAGCCAACTTCAATTGGCAGAAGGGTTACATAAACAAAAAATACCTGAGTCAACGTACTTGCAAAACTTAGATCTCAAAACTTTCAGAGCTGGGTTGCATCTCCTTTCAAAATGTTAGCTTGTGTCCTATGTGAAAAATGTTGGTGATCTCCCATTCCTATCCTCAGTCCTGCTCCATATGAGCATAAGACCTGGCATTATTGGCATGTTTGTTGATAGTTTCACAGACAAACTAAGGACGAAACTAAATTAGACTAAGATCTAAATTGAATGATCTTCTCGTGCCTGCAAGTCGTCCCTGTAGGTTAGGGCTGAATCACATAAAAAGCATTTTCCTAACCAGCTGCTTTAACTATGTCACTTCCCCTCTTTGAATCCTTCCACTGACGTTCTCTTGCCTTCCATATCAACTCCAAGATTCTTGGGCACTTTCAAGGTGCTCCAAAATGTTGCCCTTGCCAATATCTCTGCTCTCAGAGCCAAACCATTCCCTCCTAATTCTTCAGGTTGTTATTTTGCATGAACTTCACACTGAATCAAGAATATATTTCTGTCATTTCAGTCTGTAATTGTTATACGCCATGACATATGAGGTGATGGATACTTGCGTCATATGGTACTACATAATACTGTACATGGCAGCATATAAACTGTAGTACATGTATCTCTAGCTACACGCAGAAGAAGAGAGAGAGTAGTATATATTCTATATTAATCATTTCAGAAAACCTTACCCACCAAAGATATTAGGACTAGGTACAACAAAATTATTAGTGCCAGATCCACAGTTGGTGTAATTGGCATATCTCTACTGAAGTATGCACCAGTAAGTTTATATGGTCTGATATTGATGCTGTTGTCTGTATCCCTCGTTGCTGAAAATATTTACAGAAATTTATTTTCACCAAAAACTTGCTCTCAGCATTTTACTTCTAAGTTTCCAACCTGTTCATTGATGCAGTAGAAAAGGTTTTGAACTTCCAGTCCTGAGTTGGGGTCATGCTGTTGTCCTCTCTTTCAAACACCTGATATCTTTATCCTTTACTGCTTCAGTAACATACATTTTAAAAAAAAAACCTGTTATCTGATCTGCAAGTTATAGCACAACAACATATTCCCCTGAAAGAATTTTGCATAGAATCGATAATATATTAAAAATAAATAAAAAAGATCACTTTATATTAACATTTACAAAAAACAACAATGCAAAAATAATTCTGTCCAATGTATTATATGGGAAATACCTGTGCTATTTCCTACTGCCTGTTTTTCTTAACACAAAGCTGCTGATTTTCATGTGCTCCTGTAGTAAAAGTGACTAGAATGTCTGACAAGCTCGTATGGTAATGAAATGGCATACCCTTCTGTTACATCAGCATTTCAATAAGGATGGAATTTTGCCTCAAAAGGAGGACAGTGATCTTTTCACAAACACTGTCCTTTGTCCTGAGGCACACAAAATCCCCAAATCCCTAAAATATTTTATCTAAAGATAAGATAATTTTGCACCAGCCCAGGCATGAAGGAAAAAATTATATCAGATGCAGCTGGAAAAGTCCTGTTGCTCAGGGAGAAGGTAAATTAAAGGTTTCTATCTTATCTGTATTTCAATTAAAATTTTATTTTGGTCCCTGGCAGTGCAGACAGTTGAAGTCTTGGGAAGTGGAAACACTCAGAGGTGTCTGAAAAAGGAATGTTTAATGGGGGAGATGTATACATTTGATCTATGCTGCTTTTCATGTGGGGTATACATGACATTTAAATAAAAATGTGGAATTTTATGGGGGAGTTCGTCACTGTGAGTTCACTTGCTCGATTTTTTTTCCATATGCAACGACCCACTTTAGAACTCTGCAAGCCTGCCTGGCTCATTCTATGGGTCAGTGCCAAAGGAAACCAGCTGTGTAAAATACAGTACAGTCGTTAATTAGAAAGGATCTGATCTAGCTTCCATTGAAGTCAGTGGTGCATATTGGTTTACAATGTTCTTGTTTGCTTGGGAACTCGATGATAGAGTGTCAGGATAGCCTTGCAGGTCTAGGTCACAAGCCCAGGTCATTTGTGGTCAAAAATCATTACCATCTCCTAGCCATTGGGTGATCTTTGTGAAACGACTTGATGGTCTTAGTCTAGGCATTAGTGGACTGATGTCTCCATTACATTATACCCCTCTTCCAGTTGGTACTACTGAGGCACACATTTGTAATCTCATCAGAGACACAAAGATTGGAGTTAAAAAGAAAAGGAGTACTTGTGGCACCTTAGTCACTAACAAATTTATTAGAGTATAAGCTTTCGTGAGCTACAACTCACTTCATCAAATGTATACAGTGGAAAATATAGTGGGGAGATTTTATATACAGAGAGAACATGAAACAATTGGGGACTTACCTTCTCACCTAGCAATGGTCCTTCCAGTCATTAACAGGACCAGAGGGAAGCTGACAACACCACTCCTTGTGCAGCACTTGTTCTGTGAACAGATGATGCCAGTCTTCAGGGCTATCAACCGCTTAATTCCCTTTAAAATGGAAACTGAGTGGAGTATTTTGGACAAGAATCCCCAATATATTCTGGATGCTTTGTGCTGCTCCACTGATGCAGTGATTCCACCTTATCAGGTTGATGCATACCTGTGCCTCTGGCCCTTCGAGAATACTGTTCCTGCTGGCCCTTCAGTGTTCAGAATTAGAAGTTTTACAGTATTTGATAGCGGTGGAGTTCACGACTCTGTTGGCTTCAGTTGCCATTGACATAGTCAGGGCGTGGGTGGATGGCAAATGGAGAGGCAGTATCTCTGATATTGCAGAGAGGAGAGAAGATTCTTCCTGACTGAATGAGCTGTGCAGCCCAAAGAGAGAGCTGTCATCCAAGGAAAGGAAGGAGCTATTGGCAGGAAATACCAACCACCCTGTTCCCTGCAGGTAATTGGGATGTGGTGGAATGTGAGGCCACAGGGAGCCCACCCAGTCATTGGGTTTTTGTTTATTTAACTTAAGGAACTCAAACCTCTCCCTTCCCCCACTAGTTCTACTGACTCATGGGCTGCTGTAACCTGTGATCATTCTCTGCTGTAGACCCTTTGCAGAGAAGAGGAAATTCAGATGCTGTGGCAGTCTCAGTGCCTCCTGGGTGCCAGCCTTGGACCTAGTCATACTGCCTCATTTCCCTGCCCTCCCGCCCGAGAAACTCTCCCAGGCAGTAGTCTGTCAGCATCACCCCACGAGACACTGGTAACACACTTAGACAATAGTCCCAAGAGCTCAGATCTCAGACTTTGGTCAACAAAGGAATTTATGCTAACCCTAACCCAAAGGAACATGAGACAGGGGTCCAGGTGCCTGCCTGCGCCAGCAGTGTGCACGCTCAAAGGCAGACATTTGGTGACTTGGGAACTTTCACAGCAAAAATGTAAGGGCCCAGTGAGTTTAGGCAGCAGCAAAGTGAGGCCTTTATGGATGGCAGTGATGCCAAAAAACTGGAACTTAGGCATTAAAATCTGGGCTTTAGTCACCTATGGCCCTTTGAGGATCTGGGCCTCAGTTCTTTCCCACTCTCCTACAGAGTGCTGACTCTCAGGATTTTTCCTCCTGGGTGTCTCCCTTTCTTCCAGGGCCAGTTACAGGAGATAGCCTCCCTCCTGCAACCCTCTTCAGTCCTTCTGCAGGCCATCTGCCTGGGAGTTATACTTCTCCAGGGCCTAAAAGAGGAACCAACAATCTACAGCTTTCCCTCTCCCAACTGAGCCCTCATAGCCCTTTCTAGGCATCCCATGACCCTTTCCCAGGTAGGTCTAATAATTAAATAGGGCCACCTGATCCCTAGCCACTCAGGATTAGGTGGGAGGGTAGCTAATTGTCACAGGGTAGGGTGGGCATGACTCCCCTGAAAGGGCCAGACAGCCTGTGACAGATCATGGAAGAATAGGAACTAATTTGCATGGTTCCAAGTAGAAATGAGTTTGAATCAAAACTCCAGATCTGAGCAAATCCTAAAGACTGGATAACTTCAGATCCAAATTTAAATGTGGTGGCTAAGGCCTATGCCTAACTCTGAGGTTTGCTTCAAGACAAACAGTCCACCAGAGTGGGCTTGGAATCCAGCAAGAGCAGGATTGCTTGTGAGTTTTCTGGTAATGTCTACTTCTCGCCAGACCAGGAATGCCCTGAAAACTGCCTTGCTCATATTATTTTAGTACTTTATCTCCCATCTTTAGTACTCTTTATCTCCCCAGAGGGGATCTGATTGTGATCTCAGCTGTACCAGCGTAAATTGAAATCACTGGAGTTACACCAGTTTAAAATTAATGTGAGATCAGCATCAGGCCCATGAAATGCAGACAACAATGAAAAATGGGGATAGGGAAGGGAGGGGAGAAAAAGAAAAAAAAATCCTTGTCAAAAAGGTTAACCAATCCTTTTTTCAAGCTTCATAATGATTCTCTTCAGTTGGAGGTTTAGGTACAGGTCTGAACAGTTTTTATACTAGAGAAACAGGCCTAGTTAGTTATTAACCCCATTAAGATATATATGTAACTGGAAGATTATATTTTTATCACTTATTTGCTGGGGAAATGACATTGGGGAAGGATTCTGTAGCTCCAACTGTCTCTTTAAGTAATATTTTCTTGTGTCTGTCTCGGATTCACAAACAAATGTTTGCCAAAGTATTTTCCAATCAACATGAGAGTTGAACAGTTCCATGAATCGTTGCATCCTATATTTCATTATCTTCATCAGAATGTGTATTTCCTTGTTGGTATCATGGTAACACATCAGGGTTTGTGTGTGACACAGTTAAAATTCAAAGTACATTTTCAAGGACTCTACCAGACAAATATTTTAGGGTCTGGTGGTGTCCGATGGAAAAGATCTGCAAAAATTACCAAGATACAATGATGAATGAATTCTGCAACTGGAATGTAGCAGAAAGCTGTCTAATAGATCTTCTACTGTTTAGTGAACAGGACTCAGATTAGGTAATGGCAGCAGAAAACATTAAAGACAATTGTATATGATGTAACGTTCAGTCACAGTGTATAGTCATTTTAAAATGGCATTCTTTGTTCTGTAGCAGTGTCTAATATTTCTCAACATTTTAGGCTCTGTGACACCTTAATGGTATACAATAACAGTATGCCTCCCTCTTAGAAAAATGGATACTCTCATTTTTCTAAACATTGGTCCTTTACCTTTAACCATTTCCATTTAAATGCAAATTTCAAACATGTCCACCTCTCTGTATTCCAACAGAAACAAAGGGAAAATACTCTACCTTAAATCCTAATTTTGCCATAATTTCCTTCAGGTGTGTCATTGCATGTATATCTATTTTGCATTTCAATTACATACTATCACTGTAGCAGGTTTAACACGTACATTTCACTTTTAAACATCTGTTTTTCTTGAGAAGCCACACAGTTTTCATTTGATGTAGGAAAATTAACATTAGTAGTTACTATAATTTCCTATTAAATCTACCTGACCTCACCTTCCAAGGTGGAACTTTCCCATTTCAAGTCTTAGAATTATTGCAAATACTTACAGATGTTTGCACAATTAAAAGCCAATAATTTCATTAGGAACTGCTGACAAATTAAGTGATTTTGTGCCATAGGAATGGATTAAACATGTAATTATCATTCCCTTCTATGGAAAATAATTGAATTTTGGGGTTAAAGATAAAACAAGATGCTATGAAACATATGTAACATATCTGATACCTGAATGTTTGTTCCTCGTATGCAGCTTAGTAACAAATCTGAGCAATTCATTAAGGTGTTTTTGTTTAGTGATTCTTCAGAGACAAAGTTATGTTTCAATCTGTTATGCAAAAAAATACCTCTAACCAAAACCTTTTATCTGTTGTTAGTCCCTCTTGGTTTACTTTTGACAAGAGAGGGCACTGTGATAACATTCTAAAGAGTGGACATATTTGTATACACTTGCCTCTGAGACAGAAAGGAAGCCAAGGATTAACCCCTGAACCAATTTCATTACAATATAGCAACTACTTCAACACAAAGAAGGGTAGGGGAAGGAAGGCAATTTAACTAATTAGTGAAAATTGCAATGCTCTTTATGGAAATGATTCAGTGAGAAGAAAAAATGTTGATCACAGGCAATAGGATATCTCCCATCATTTGCATTTACTTATTTTCATTTTGAGTCAGTTCTCGCTGGCCAGGAAACTAAGCTGTATGGAGCTCTCTAAGACTCAGGTCCAGTTATGCATATGAATGAGTTTACACACATAAGTCATTTCAGTGAGCTTTTATCTTTAACCCTGAACAGAGTGGGACCACTCACATCTGTGAAGTTACTCACCTAAATGTTTCCAGGATTGGAGCCTAAGACCCCATCACTGGGCAAACACGGAACCCCGTTAGTCTTTGAATATTGGATAGATTAATGGCTTGCCTACATGGGGCCTTCCAGGAAAATTAATTTGAATTAACTAGAGGTGTGAATTTGTTGTAGACTAGTTAAAACCATGAAATCCCTGTGTGGACAATGTTACTAAGAATAGAAGTGTCCTTAATTCAGTTTAGTGTAATTCACTTTGGAAGTGAATTATACTAAACTGAATTAAGGACACTTTAATTCTGAATGAGGGTGTCCATATAGGGATGTAGTGCAGTTTAACTCATCCCCTTCAAATTTAGACCTTTAGTTAATTTAGATTAACTTTTCTGGATGGCTGTATGGACAAATTCATTGTAGCAGAGTTCAACCAGAATGAAAGTGATTTTTTTTTTAAAGTGACCAGTGATTTTGGTTTCAGAGTAGCAGCCGTGTTAGTCTGTATTCCCAAGTGATTTTGGGTGCCTTAGTTTTTGGAGGCACAACTTAAGAATCATAGAATCATAGAATCATAGAATATCAGGGTTGGAAGGGACCCCAGAAGGTCATCTAGTCCAACCCCCTGCTCAAAGCAGGACCAAGTCCCAGTTAAATCATCCCAGCCAGGGCTTTGTCAAGCCTGACCTTAAAAACCTCTAAGGAAGGAGATTCTACCACCTCCCTAGGTAACGCATTCCAGTGTTTCACCACCCTCTTAGTGAAAAAGTTTTTCCTAATATCCAATCTAAACCTCCCCCATTGCAACTTGAGACCATTACTCCTCGTTCTGTCATCTGCTACCATTGAGAACAGTCTAGAGCCATCCTCTTTGAAACCCCCTTTCAGGTAGTTGAAAGCAGCTATCAAATCCCCCCTCATTCTTCTCTTCTGCAGACTAAACAATCCCAGCTCCCTCAGCCTCTCCTCATAAGTCATGTGCTCTAGACCCCTAATCATTTTCGTTGCCCTTCGTTGTACTCTTTCCAATTTATCCACATCCTTCCTGTAGTGTGGGGCCCAAAACTGGACACAGTACTCCAGATGAGGCCTCACCAGTGTCGAATAGAGGGGAACGATCACGTCCCTCGATCTGCTCGCTATGCCCCTACTTATACATCCCAAAATGCCATTGGCCTTCTTGGCAACAAGGGCACACTGCTGACTCATATCCAGCTTCTCGTCCACTGTCACCCCTAGGTCCTTTTCCGCAGAACTGCTGCCGAGCCATTCGGTCCCTAGTCTGTAGCGGTGCATTGGATTCTTCCATCCTAAGTGCAGGACCCTGCACTTATCCTTATTGAACCTCGTTAGATTTCTTTTGGCCCAATCCTCCAATTTGTCTAGGTCCTTCTGTATCCTATCCCTCCCCTCCAGCGTATCTACCACTCCTCCCAGTTTAGTATCATCCGCAAATTTGCTGAGAGTGCAATCCACACCATCCTCCAGATCATTTATGAAGATATTGAACAAAACGGGCCCCAGGACCGACCCCTGGGGCACTCCACTTGACACCGGCTGCCAACTAGACATGGAGCCATTGATCACTACCCGTTGAGCCCGACAATCTAGCCAGCTTTCTACCCACCTTATAGTGCATTCATCCAGCCCATACTTCCTTAACTTGCTGACAAGAATGCTGTGGGAGACCGTGTCAAAAGCTTTGCTAAAGTCAAGAAACAATACATCCACTGCTTTCCCTTCATCCACAGAACCAGTAATCTCATCATAAAAGGCGATTAGATTAGTCAGGCATGACCTTCCCTTGGTGAATCCATGCTGACTGTTCCTGATCACTTTCCTCTCCTCTAAGTGCTTCAGGATTGATTCTTTGAGGACCTGCTCCATGATTTTTCCAGGGACTGAGGTGAGGCTGACTGGCCTGTAGTTCCCAGGATCCTCCTTCTTCCCTTTTTTAAAGATGGGCACTACATTAGCCTTTTTCCAGTCATCCGGGACTTCCCCCGTTCGCCACGAGTTTTCAAAGATAATGGCCAAGGGCTCTGCAATCACAGCCGCCAATTCCTTCAGCACTCTCGGATGCAATTCGTCCGGCCCCATGGACTTGTGCACGTCCAGCTTTTCTAAATAGTCCCTAACCACCTCTATCTCTACAGAGGGCTGGCCATCTCTTCCCCATTTTGTGTTGCCCAGCACAGCAGTCTGGGAGCTGACCTTGTTAGTGAAAACAGAGGCAAAAAAAGCATTGAGTACATTAGCTTTTTCCACATCCTCTGTCACTAGCTTGCCTCCCTCATTCAGTAAGGGGCCCACACTTTCCTTGGCTTTCTTCTTGTTGCCAACATACCTGAAGAAACCCTTCTTGTTACTCTTGACATCTCTTGCTAGCTGCAGCTCCAGGTGCGATTTGGCCCTCCTGATATCTTTCCTACATGCCCGAGCAATATTTTTATACTCTTCCCTGGTCATATGTCCAACCTTCCACTTCTTGTAAGCTTCTTTTTATGTTTAAGATCCGCTAGGATTTCACCATTAAGCCAAGCTGGTCGCCTGCCATATTTACTATTCTTTCGACTCATCGGGATGGTTTGTCCCTGTAACCTCAACAGGGATTCCTTGAAATACAGCCAGCTCTCCTGGACTCCCTTCCCTTTCATGTTAGTCCCCCAGGGGATCCTGGCCATCTGTTCCCTGAGGGAGTCAAAGTCTGCTTTCCTGAAGTCCAGGGTCCGTATCCTGCTGCTTACCTTTCTTCCCTGCGTCAGGATCCTGAACTCAACCAACTCATGGTCACTGCCTCCCAGATTCCCATCCACTTTTGCTTCCCCCACTAATTCTACCCGGTTTGTGAGCAGCAGGTCAAGAAAAGCGCTCCCCCTAGTTGGCTCCCCTAGCACTTGCACCAGGAAATTGTCCCCTACGCTTTCCAAAAACTTCCTGGATTGTCTATGCACCGCTGTATTGCTCTCCCAGCAGATATCAGGAAAATTAAAGTCACCCATGAGAATCAGGGCATGCGATCTAGTAGCTTCCGTGAGTTGCCGGAAGAAAGCCTCATCCACCTCATCCCCCTGGTCCGGTGGTCTATAGCAGACTCCCACCATGACATCACTCTTGTTGCACACACTTCTAAACTTAATCCAGAGACACTCAGGTTTTTCCACAGTTTCGTACCGGAGCTCTGAGCAGTCATACTGCTCCCTTACATACAGTGCTACTCCCCCACCTTTTCTGCCCTGCCTGTCCTTCCTGAACAGTTTATAACCATCCATGACTGTACTCCAGTCATGTGAGTTATCCCACCAAGTCTCTGTTATTCCAATCACGTCATAATTCCTTGACATCACCAGGACCTCCAGTTCTCCCTGCTTGTTTCCAAGGCTTTGTGCATTTGTATATAAGCACTTGAGATAACCTGTTGATCGCCCCTCATTCCGAGTATGAGGCAGGAGCCCTCCCCTCTCAGACACCTTAAAGGGGCCTGTTTTTCAGAAAGTGCTGAGCACCTGCCCTCTGAAAATCAGGACCTCGAGGGTGTCTCTAATTGGGTACTCAAAATCACTCATCGTTTTTGAAAATCATGTCCGTTTGTTGTTTATGAACAGCTGATAGATTGTATGGTTTTGGTGGGCAGGGCATTTTTCTTTTTACTTGCCTGCAAAATGCCCAGTACGGTACTGATGTTCTGTTATTGTTGCAATTAATACTAAAAAATGTCAGCTAAAAGAAAGCAAAAATACATTAGTAGAAGCCTTGGTGTTTTAAAATCTAAACTCAATGTACAATGACCCACTTGATTCTAATAGAATATTGAAACAACAGCTACTACAAACCTACTGCTAGAAGGTTTCTAACCATCAGGGGAATGAGGTTCTGGAGCAGCCTCCCAGTAGGAGCTGTGGGGGCAAATAACTTAATTGGTCTGAAGATAGAGCCGGATACATTTGTGAGTGGGAGTGTATGATAAGGTTGCCTGCAGTGTTGAGGGCTGGGCTCTGCTGTCCTGGTGGTCCCTTCTAGTTTAGATTCATAGATACTAAGGTCAGAAGGGACCATTCTGATCATCTAGTCCAACCTCCCGCACAACGCAGGCCACAGAATCTCACCCACCCACTCCTACAAAAAACCTCACGTATGTCTGAGCTATTGAAGTCCTTAAATCATGGTTTAAAGACTTCAAGGAGCAGAGAAGCCTCCCTCAAGTCACCCATGCCCCATGCTACAGAGGAAGGTGAAAAACCTCCAGGGCCTCTCCAATCTGCCCTGGAGGAAAATTCCTTCCTGACCCCAAATATGGCGATCAGCTAAACCCTGAGCATATGGGCAAGATTCACCAGCCAGATACCCAGGAAAGAATTTTCTGTAGTAACTCAGATCCCATCCATCTAATATCCCATCTCAGGGGATTAGTCCTATTTACCCTGAATATTTAAAGATCAATTACTTACCAAAATCCCATTATCCCATCATACCATCTCCTCCATAAACTTATCGAGTAGAATCTTAAAACCAGATAGAT
Source organism: Dermochelys coriacea (assembly GCF_009764565.3). Taxonomy (NCBI): domain Eukaryota; kingdom Metazoa; phylum Chordata; order Testudines; family Dermochelyidae; genus Dermochelys; species Dermochelys coriacea. Next base: position 103,168,930 of record NC_050073.1, read on the forward strand.
CTTTTGCCCTCACTGCTTCCCTTGGAAGACTATTCCAAAACTTCACTCCTCTGATGGTTAGAAACCTTCGTCTAATTTCAAGTCTAAACTTCCTGGTGGCCAGTTTATACCCATTTGTTCTTGTGTCCACATTGGTGCTGAGCTGAAATAATTCCTCTCCCTGTCCTGTATTTATCCCTCTGATATATTTATAGAGAGCACTCATATCTCCCCTCAACCTTCTTTTAGTTAGGCTAAACAAGCCAAGCTCCTTAAGTCTCCTTTCATAAGACAAGTTTTCCATTCCTCGGATCATCCTAGTAGCCCTTCTCTGAACCTGCTCCAGTTTGAATTCATCCTTTTTAAACATGGGAGACCAGAACTGCACACAGACCTTGCATACTACAGACGTCAAACTAACTGGCCTGTAGTTACCCGGATCACTTTTTTTTCCTTTCTTAAAAATAGGAACTATATTAGCAATTCTCCAATCATTCGGTACTACTCCTGAGTTTACAGATTCATTAAAAATTCTTGCTAAGGGGCTTGCAATTTCAGGTGCCAATTCCTTTAATATTCTTGGATGAAGATTATCTGGGCCCCCCGATTTAGTCCCATTAAGCTGTTTGAGTTTCACTTCTACCTCAGATATGGTAATATCTACCTCCATATCCTCATTCCCATTTGTCATGCTACCATTATCCCTAAGATCCTCTTTAGCCTTATTAAAGACTGAGGCAAAGTATTTGTTTAGATATTGGGCCATGCCTAGATTATCTTTAACCTCCACTCCATCCTCAGTGTTTAGCGGCCCCACTTCTTCTTTCTTAGTTTTCTTCTTATTTATATGGCTATAGAACCTTTTACTATTGGTTTTAATTCCCTTTGCAAAGTCCAACTCTATTCGACTTTTAGCCTGTCTCACTTTATCCCTACATGTTCTGACGTCAATTAGATAGCTTTCCTTGCTGATCTCTCCCATCTTCCACTCGCTGTATGCTTTCTGCTTCTTCTTAATCACCTCTCTAAGATGCTTGCTCATCCAGCTTGGTCTACAACTCCTTCTTATGAATTTTTTCCCCTTTCTTGGAATACAGGCTTCCGATAGCTTCTGCAGCTTTGATTTAAAGTAATCCCAGGCCTCCTCTACTTTTAAATCCATAAGTTCTTCAGTCCAATCCACTTCCCTAACTATTTCCTTAATTTTTGAAAGTCAGCCCTTTTGAAATCAAAAATTCTAGTTGCAGATTTATTTTTGTTAATCCTTCCATTTAGTTTGAACTGAATTAGCTCATGATCACTTGAGCCAAGATTGTCCCCTACAACCATTTCTTCTATGAGGTCCTCGCTACTCACCAAAATTAAATCTAAAATGGCATCCCCTCTAGTTGGTTCAGCAACTACTTGAGGAAGGAATCCATCAGCTATTGCATCTAGGAAAATCTGAGCCCTATTATTATTACTAGCACTGGTCCTCCAGTCTATATCTGGGAAGTTAAAGTCTCCCATGATCACGCAGTTTCCATTAGTATTTACTTTATTAAAAACATTAAAAAGGGCTCTATCCATATCCAAATTAGATTCCGGAGGTCTATAGCACACCCCAAGCACCCCAAGCACCATCGTAGGAGAGGCTTTACTAGTTATCTTCCCCAATGTAATTTTTGCCTAGACGGACTCTGTCTTATCCATTGCATCGCTTCTTATTTCTTTACATTCTACCTCATCATTGATATACAATGCTACTCCACCACCTTTACCTTTGTGTCTGTCTTTCCTAAACAGCACATACCCTTCAATACCTGTAGTCCAGTCATGACTACTATTCCACCATGTTTCTGTTATCCCTATAATATCTGGTTTCACTTCCTACACCAGTAGCTCTAGTTCCTCCATTTTGTTATCTAGGCTCCTCGCATTGGTGTACAAACATCTTAATTTTTGCTGTTTGGCCTCGCTCACATTTTGTACTCTATTAGGCACAGTCATTCTACAGCCAGTATAACCTATTAGACTAGTATCCACACCGCCCTCGCTCCTTATATACATTCTCCTACCCACGGCTGTATCCTTTCTTACTTCGTCTTCTTCCCTCTCAATGCTAAAATCTGGCGTGGAGATTACTGGACATCTCCCAACCATCTCCCTCAAATTCCTAGTTTAAAGCTCTCTTTATCAGTTGTGCCAGCCTCGATCCTAGAAGTCTATTTCCTTCCCTACTCAGATGAAGTCCATCCTGAGAGAACTATGCCTCCCAGTGGCCATACATCCCAAAGCCCTCCTTATAGCACCACTGCCTAAGCCATCTGTTGACAGTCATAATCTTGTCACACCTTTGTTGCCCTTCTCTAGGAACAGGCAGGATCCCACTAAAGATCACCTGAGCCTCAATTTCCTTAAGCGTCTTCCCCAGCCTAGCATAGTCTCCCTTAATACTTTCCAGCGAGAATCTAGCCGTATCATTTGTTCCCACATGAAGCATAATTAGGGGATTCTTTCCCGCTCCCTTTAGGATCCTTTTCAACCTCAGGTCTACATCCCGTATCTTAGCACCCGGAAGACAGCACACCCTTCTATTCTCTGGATCAGCTCTAGTTACAGGCCTGTCTATTCTTCTCAATAAAGAGTCCCCTATCACATAGACCTGCCTTTTCCTGGTGACAGTGCTATTCTCCAGTCTCTCCGCTGTTCCCTCTGGCTGCAAGTTCTTTCCATTCCTATTTTCCCTTATAATCCTCTTCAACCCATCCTGTATCCTCCTGGGGCTCATATTTGGTGTAGTCTCCCTTGACTCTTCTGCTTTTCCTATAGGACTAGCCTCTCTTCTCTTCTTCCTTACCCTTCCACCTTCAACAAGTACCTGCTGAGCCCCTTCTTCATTTTCCAACTCTGCAAACCTGTTCCTAAGCTCTATTTCTCCTTCACTAGCCCGTCTTTTCCTCTGCCTGGTTCTTTTAGTCACATGCTTCCACTGACCACTTTCCTCACCCAGTCTCCCCTCAAAATTCCCCAGCCCTGCTTCCATCTGTGAGTCTGAGCTTTTCCCTTCAGATACCTCATATCTTTGCTCCATCATCTGCTCAAACCCCTTCCTAAACTCAATGAGACTTTCCACCTGCATCTCCAAACCTCGGATCTTTTCCTCCATCAGCTCTATCAGACGGCATTTCATGCAGAAAAAACTCTTACCAGGTCCCCCCTCCAAGATCATGTACATACCACAGCTTCCACATCCAGTCACCCTCAATGGGTCTTCCACTACAGGAGTCACTCCCACAGCTGCCTCCGTATCTGTTATCACCTTTCCACCTAAGTCCTGTTAAACTTCTCCTCCAACAGAACTCCCACTCAAACTCCCCTGTTTACAGCTCTGTTTGCTAGCTCCTGTGCCGCTGCAGCTGTCTGGAAAAAAAAATCTTATGTTTTGGGGCTTCAGCTGGCCACCTAAAGGGATTTTTTTCCTCCAGTGTGTTCAGTGTCTTTTGTCTTCTTCCACTGAAGCATCAGAGATGGCCACAGCTGGACAGGGTGGGCCAATGCTCTGAGGTGGCACCAAGTATTCTCTCTCTCAGCTTACTGGGTTGGTTCTTGCTCACATGCTCAGGGTCTAACTGATCACCTTGTGTGGTTGGGAAGGATTTTCCCCAGGTGAGATTGGCAGTGACCTTGGGGGTTTTCCCATTCCTCTGTAATGTGGGACCTGGGTCACTTGCTACAATCATCTGAGTATGTGTCACTTAATCAATTCCCTGACATTGCAGGGGCCTTAGGCATTGGTGCACCTCTCTGTTGTGTGACACAGGCAAAGAACAGGAGGCAGTTTACAATCTTGATGGCTGGAATCCTTTAGTTTAATCCAGGTTATGGGGCTCAATGCAGATATAGCTGGATGGGGATTAGTGGCCGGGTGATATACATGAGGTCAGACTAGATGATTATTTTTGGTCCCTTCCAGCTGTAAACTCTGACTCTGGGACACTCAAACTTGGCAGAATTTTGCAAGCATTATTATAATAGATTCTGCATGACTAGAGAGCCCAGTTCATAAACCTGAATTGCAGTAGCCTTTTATGTACACTGTACAACAGTGATACTCAGACTGCGGCTCGCGAGTTGCAAGTGCCTCTTTAATGTGTCTCCTGCAGCTCTTTTCAGCACATAATATTAAAACACTGTGTGATTTAATTATTAATCAAACTAAGTTATTAACCAGTCAGGATCCTTTCACTATGTTATTATTAACCAATTAAGATATCAACTTGCACTAAGTTGAAAACTTATTTGCTGTGACAATTATATAAACTAAATATTTTCCATCACACTGTTTAAATATGAATAGTATTATAGCAATGAAACAATGAATTCACACTACTGTGGCTTTTTTCAGGTAATGTTGATTGCTAATTTGGCTCCTGAACCACTGAGGTCCGAGTATCACTGCCATACAAGAAGTTTATGCCATTAAATCCACCCTACTGTATATATATGCCATCAAGAAAATATGTGATATAGTTGATACTCAAGGCAGCCCCTCTGACTTGCAGATAGTGTTTGTGAAACGGTGTAGCTATAAAATAAATTGTTTATTATTTATAGTAATTTCTTGTTGTAATTTGGGGCTTGGGGAAGTACGTCTCACTGATTATTTCATGGCAGAGTGTGTGAGTTTCTGCCATTAGAGCAGAGTTCTTGAAATAGAAGGGAAGGAGCTCCCTTTCTTTCCATCATGAAGTCCCTGAGGACATTCTCCTTTAACATTAGTTCCTTCTCCGTATAGGAATCCTCCTGCTGTGTGTAAGAATGTGATAGAGAGAATGTGTTGAAGGTGTAAAACTACTCCTCTTTTCCTCTTTTCCAGTACTGCTTTAGCATTCTGTTTTTCTGACCCTTCCATGGAATAAACAAGACAACAGGTTTTATTTCTCTCTATTTTTTTTTATCCAAGATCTTTCTCAATATATGACTATATAGGTGATTGAGTGGAAGAGATTAGTATCTTTCTCAGAATGGAGAAAACCCTAGTTTAGTTTGTTTCTCCCGTTTAGTTTTGTTGTTCAGCTTTTGAACATAGAGGATATATTACCTAATGGGGAAATAGCTGTTCCTTCACTCCATCTGATTTAAAGAGAGACAGACAGAATCTGCGAGACACTTCCTGACAATTAGCTACCTGTAATGCCAGTTGTGGCTAATTTAAAGAATTGTAGGTGCATCAGGAAATGAGGAATTTTGGGTAATTCGGCTGTATAAAAGACTTGCTTCAGATCAAATCCAATAAAACAAAGATAATGTGCCAAGAAAAACTTATGTTGCTGAGGTTATAAAGTCTCACTGCACAAGGATCACCCTTTGAAATCAATATTTGCCAGCAGATACTGCACAGTTACCACAATTCTTTCCTGTTCTACGAATAGAGAGGGACTGAAGTATCCCATAGACCACTGTGTGGTAAGTATTTGGAAATGTTGATATTTCAGTGGCAACTGCTACACTTTGAATGTAATGAAATTATAACTCATACTCATTTTTTTACCCTGCTGAAAATGTGTTTGCTTTTCTGCATTCAAGTTTTCATATGATGAGATTACTGGTTCTGTGGATGAAGGGAAAGCAGTGGATGTATTGTTTCTTGACTTTAGCAAAGCTTTTGACACGGTCTCCCACAGCATTCTTGTCAGCAAGTTAAGGAAGTATGGGCTGGATGAATGCACTATAAGGTGGGTAGAAAGCTGGCTAGATTGTCGGGCTCAACGGGTAGTGATCAATGGCTCCATGTCTAGTTGGCAGCCGGTGTCAAGTGGAGTGCCCCAGGGGTCGGTCCTGGGGCCCGTTTTGTTCAATATCTTCATAAATGATCTGGAGGATGGTGTGGATTGCACTCTCAGCAAATTTGCGGATGATACTAAACTGGGAGGAGTGGTAGATACGCTGGAGGGGAGGGATAGGATACAGAAGGACCTAGACAAATTGGAGGATTGGGCCAAAAGAAATCTAATGAGGTTCAATAAGGATAAATGCAGGGTCCTGCACTTAGGATGGAAGAATCCAATGCACCGCTACAGACTAGGGACCGAATGGCTCGGCAGCAGTTCTGCGGAAAAGGACCTAGGGGTGACAGTGGACGAGAAGCTGGATATGAGTCAGCAGTGTGCCCTTGTTGCCAAGAAGGCCAATGGCATTTTGGGTTGTATAAGTAGGGGCATAGCGAGCAGATCGAGGGACGTGATCGTTCCCCTCTATTCGACACTGGTGAGGCCTCATCTGGAGTACTGTGTCCAGTTTTGGGCCCCACACTACAGGAAGGATGTGGATAAATTGGAAAGAGTACAACGAAGGGCAACGAAAATGATTAGGGGTCTAGAGCACATGACTTATGAGGAGAGGCTGAGGGAGCTGGGATTGTTTAGTCTGCAGAAGAGAAGAATGAGGGGGGATTTGATAGCTGCTTTCAACTACCTGAAAGGGGGTTTCAAAGAGGATGGCTCTAGACTGTTCTCAATGGTAGCAGATGACAGAACGAGGAGTAATGGTCTCAAGTTGCAATGGGGGAGGTTTAGATTGGATATTAGGAAAAACTTTTTCACTAAGAGGGTGGTGAAACACTGGAATGCGTTACCTAGGGAGGTGGTAGAATCTCCTTCCTTAGAGGTTTTTAAGGTCAGGCTTGACAAAGCCCTAGCTGGGATGATTTAACTGGGACTTGGTCCTGCTTTGAGCAGGGGGTTGGACTAGATGACCTTCTGGGGTCCCTTCCAACCCTGATATTCTATGATTCTATGATTCTATGAAGTTTTCCTTGCTTTGAACCAGAAATTTGTCAGAGATGGGGTCCAAACAAAAAAGTATGAAACTGGATTTGAACTTTTCACTAGCTTGTGTGTATTTTCTATTGGGGTCCACTATAGAGACAGGATTAAGTGGTGAATTTGGGATCCAGATTTTAATTTTTCCAAAGATTGCTGGTGTTGGGATTCAGAGTTCTGGTTCATCACTGAGACAGTCACAGTGTTGCATAGGTGTAAACAAGAGCAGATCTCATACTATTAAAAGTGGAAGGTTCACACGTAGGCAGATGCAAGAATTCAAGGTTCAGGTATGGAATATGCAAGAAGCAGGAGTCATGTAAGGGATATCTCCATAATTAGTTATTATTCTTCCATGCACCTTGCACTAAGCCTTGAAAAAAAATAACCATATATGTCTTGTACCAGCTATGCATGATCCTGGCAAATTTACCAATATGAAATTTGGCCCAATACCTGTTATATACCTGACTCTAAATAAAATGCGTTGGAGATTCAAAAAAGAAGGGACCAAACTGCAAGTAGCAGGAGGAAAAATCTGAAAATGTTCAGGTACATAATTTGTAATGCTATACAAATCTTGCCAGATTAATTACTGGCTTTTATTGATTGGACCCAATTTTCAGGCAGGTTTCAGGGAATCTCATACTCAACTTATCTTTATGGTATGGTAATGATAAATGCATAAGCAGAATGAAACAAAACAAGATAACTTATCTGGGAAAGAGGTGTATCTGCTCTATGGGAAATGTATGCATAGTTCTAGGCAAGAAAGCTTGCTAGCCTAAGCTTTTAAATTCACCCAAATCATAGAATCATAGAATCATAGAATATCAGGGTTGGAAGGGACCCCAGAAGGTCATCTAGTCCAACCCCCTGCTCAAAGCAGGACCAAGTCCCAGTTAAATCATCCCAGCCAGGGCTTTGTCAAGCCTGACCTTAAAAACCTCTAAGGAAGGAGATTCTACCACCTCCCTAGGTAACGCATTCCAGTGTTTCACCACCCTCTTAGTGAAAAAGTTTTTCCTAATATCCAATCTAAACCTCCCCCATTGCAACTTGAGACCATTACTCCTCGTTCTGTCATCTGCTACCATTGAGAACAGTCTAGAGCCATCCTCTTTGAAACCCCCTTTCAGGTAGTTGAAAGCAGCTATCAAATCCCCCTTCATTCTTCTCTTCTGCAGACTAAACAATCCCAGCTCCCTCAGCCTCTCCTCATAAGTCATGTGCTCTAGACCCCTAATCATTTTTGTTGCCCTTCGCTGTACTCTTTCCAATTTATCCACATCCTTCTTGTAGTGTGGGGCCCAAAACTGGACACAGTACTCCAGATGAGGCCTCACCAGTGTCGAATAGAGGGGAACGATCACGTCCCTCGATCTGCTCGCTATGCCCCTACTTATACATCCCAAAATGCCATTGGCCTTCTTGGCAACAAGGGCACACTGCTGACTCATATCCAGCTTCTCGTCCACTGTCACCCCTAGGTCCTTTTCCGCAGAACTGCTGCCGAGCCATTCGGTCCCTAGTCTGTAGCGGTGCATTGGATTCTTCCATCCTAAGTGCAGGACCCTGCACTTATCCTTATTGAACCTCATTAGATTTCTTTTGGCCCAATCCTCCAATTTGTCTAGGTCCTTCTGTATCCTATCCCTCCCCTCCAGCGTATCTACCACTCCTCCCAGTTTAGTATCATCCGCAAATTTGCTGAGAGTGCAATCCACACCATCCTCCAGATCATTTATGAAGATATTGAACAAAACGGGCCCCAGGACCGACCCCTGGGGCACTCCACTTGACACCGGCTGCCAACTAGACATGGAGCCATTGATCACTACCCGTTGAGCCCGACAATCTAGCCAGCTTTCTACCCACCTTATAGTGCATTCATCCGGCCCATACTTCCTTAACTTGCTGACAAGAATGCTGTGGGAGACCGTGTCAAAAGCTTTGCTAAAGTCAAGAAACAATACATCCACTGCTTTCCCTTCATCCACAGAACCAGTAATCTCATCATAAAAGGCGATTAGATTAGTCAGGCATGACCTTCCCTTGGTGAATCCATGCTGACTGTTCCTGATCACTTTCCTCTCCTCTAAGTGCTTCAGGATTGATTCTTTGAGGACCTGCTCCATGATTTTTCCAGGGACTGAGGTGAGGCTGACTGGCCTGTAATTCCCAGGATCCTCCTTCTTCCCTTTTTTAAAGATGGGCACTACATTAGCCTTTTTCCAGTCATCCGGGACTTCCCCCGTTCGCCACGAGTTTTCAAAGATAATGGCCAAGGGCTCTGCAATCACAGCTGCCAATTCCTTCAGCACTCTCGGATGCAATTCGTCCGGCCCCATGGACTTGTGCACGTCCAGCTTTTCTAAATAGTCCCTAACCACCTCTATCTCTACAGAGGGCTGGCCATCTCTTCCCCATTTTGTGATGCCCAGCACAGCAGTCTGGGAGCTGACCTTGTTAGTGAAAACAGAGGCAAAAAAAGCATTGAGTACATTAGCTTTTTCCACATCCTCTGTCACTAGCTTGCCTCCCTCATTCAGTAAGGGGCCCACACTTTCCTTGGCTTTCTTCTTGTTGCCAACATACCTGAAGAAACCCTTCTTGTTACTCTTGACATCTCTTGCTAGCTGCAGCTCCAGGTGCGATTTGGCCCTCCTGATATCTTTCCTACATGCCCGAGCAATATTTTTATACTCTTCCCTGGTCATATGTCCAACCTTCCACTTCTTGTAAGCTTCTTTTTTATGTTTAAGATCCGCTAGGATTTCACCATTAAGCCAAGCTGGTCGCCTGCCATATTTACTATTCTTTCGACTCATCGGGATGGTTTGTCCCTGTAACCTCAACAGGGATTCCTTGAAATACAGCCAGCTCTCCTGGACTCCCTTCCCTTTCATGTTAGTCCCCCAGGGGATCCTGGCCATCTGTTCCCTGAGGGAGTCAAAGTCTGCTTTCCTGAAGTCCAGGGTCCGTATCCTGCTGCTTACCTTTCTTCCCTGCGTCAGGATCCTGAACTCAACCAACTCATAGTCACTGCCTCCCAGATTCCCATCCACTTTTGCTTCCCCCACTAATTCTACCCGGTTTGTGAGCAGCAGGTCAAGAAAAGCGCTCCCCCTAGTTGGCTCCCCTAGCACTTGCACCAGGAAATTGTCCCCTACGCTTTCCAAAAACTTCCTGGATTGTCTATGCACCGCTGTATTGCTCTCCCAGCAGATATCAGGAAAATTAAAGTCACCCATGAGAATCAGGGCATGCGATCTAGTAGCTTCCGTGAGTTGCCGGAAGAAAGCCTCATCCACCTCATCCCCCTGGTCCGGTGGTCTATAGCAGACTCCCACCATGACATCACTCTTGTTGCACACACTTCTAAACTTAATCCAGAGACACTCAGGTTTTTCCACAGTTTCGTACCGGAGCTCTGAGCAGTCATACTGCTCCCTTACATACAGTGCTACTCCCCCACCTTTTCTGCCCTGCCTGTCCTTCCTGAACAGTTTATAACCATCCATGACTGTACTCCAGTCATGTGAGTTATCCCACCAAGTCTCTGTTATTCCAATCACGTCATAATTCCTTGACATCACCAGGACCTCCAGTTCTCCCTGCTTGTTTCCAAGGCTTTGTGCATTTGTATATAAGCACTTGAGATAACCTGTTGATCGCCCCTCATTCCCAGTATGAGGCAGGAGCCCTCCCCTCACAGACATTCCTGCCTGTGCTTCCTCCCGGTATCCCGCTTTCCCACTTACCTCAGGGCTTTGGTCTCCTTCCCCCGGTGAACCTAGTTTAAAGCCCTCCTCATCAAGCCCTCGCCTCACAGACATTCCTGCCTGTGCTTCCTCCCGGTATCCCGCTTTCCCACTTACCTCAGGGCTTTGGTCTCCTTCCCCCGGTGAACCTAGTTTAAAGCCCTCCTCACTAGGTTAGCCAGCCTGCTGGCAAAGATGTTCTTCCCTCTCTTCGTAAGATGGAGCCCGTCTCTGCCCAGCACTCCTCCTTCATGGAACACCATCCCATGGTCAAAGAATCCAAAGCCTTCTCTCCGACACCACCTGCGTAGCCATTCGTTGACCTCCACGATTCGACGGTCCCTACCCAGGCCTTTTCCTTCCACGGGGAGGATGGACGAGAACACCACTTGCGCCTCCAACTCCTTTATCCTTCTTCCCAGAGCCACGTAGTCCGCAGTGATCCGCTCAAGGTCATTCTTGGCAGTATCATTGGTGCCCACGTGGAGAAGCAGGAAGGGGTAGCGATCCGAGGGCTTGATGAGTCTCGGCAGTCTCTCCGTCACATCACGAATCTTAGCCCCTGGCAAGCAGCAGACTTCTCGGTTTTCCCGGTCAGGGCGGCAGATAGATGACTCAGTCCCCCGGAGGAGAGAGCCCCCGACCACCACCACCCGCCTTCTCCTCTTGGGAGTGGTGGTCGTGGAACCCCCAACCTCAGGACATCGCATCTCATGCCTCCCAACCAGCGGAGTCTCCTTCTGCTTTCTCCCCCCAGACATATCATCTGGTCCACTCTCCGCAATGGTACCTGTGGAGAGAACATGAAAGCGGTTAGTTACCTGTGTCTGTGTTACTGGAACCCGGACATTCCGCTTACCTCTTCTGGAGGTCACATGTTGCCAAGCTTCTTCACTGGCCTCTTGGCTCCTCTGTGCAACCTGCTCTATATCTTTAGAGCTTTGTGCCCCTAGAAGCCTATCCTGAGTTTGGTCCAGAAAATCCTCAGTCTCTTGTATACAACGCAGGGTCGTTACCTGTTGCTCCAGACCTTCAATCTTCTCTTCCAATATGGAGACCAGCTTGCACTTCGTACAGACAAAGTCGCTTCTGTCCTGTGGAAGAAAGACAAACATGGCACATCCAGTGCAGGTCACAACAGCTGAACCCCCCCCTTCCATATCACCTACCTACTATGAGCTTCCTCAGAGACGTTGGCAAGATGTAAGCCTCACTGGGCTCACTCCAGGCGAACTCCCAGGCAAACTCCTGCTGTGAGCTGCTCTGCTGTCCCTGCTGCTCTACAAATCATGATATGTAGTTGATTGGCATGCTGAATTTTGTTATGAAACAAGTTTAAGAGGTACTGGCTCTCTGCCATAAACAATAGATAACTTGTCCTACCCACATGTAAGGAGGGTAGTATGTAAACCAAACACTTAGAACCTAATCACCTTTTTTGTTGTTTCAGGATCCATCTTTCAACTGTAGTCCTTTGAAAATACTTTAATCAAAGAAGACTTTGTCTAAAAATGTGTCAGAGTTAGTGAGTTACATACGTGCATCCTATAATGTTGATGGACTTTAATTTGTTGCTGACAGTAATGGATGGAATAAGATAAAATGGGTTAGAGATCCTCAGCTGGTGTACACTGGCACAAACTACAGTAGCCTGTAACTTCATTGGAGATGTGGGGGAAGGAGAGAATATGCTTTACATTTCCAATGTAGCCCAGGATTTGTTCTTGTCTCCTGGTGTCTAGTTACTGAGTGCTGAATCGTGATGAGAAGGCCCATGGTGCATTATATCACAAATGTAAAGACAAACCATTTTCTTCCCCCAAAAGGCTGGTAATTATTACCCCATAAAAAGCCGGGCTTTTTCCCATCACCTATGGGTTGAAGTGAGCAGCAGATAATCCACTGTCAGAGCTTTTCTAATTTTAACTAGCATGGGTATTTCTTAGATAAGTGAAGAAAGGTAGTGTAACTGTGCATTGATACAACCCAGACAATGAGCCTCTGGACCTACTTGTAAGTGCTGATAATACAGACCCAATGCCATTCAATGTCTAAGTCATTTCAAACAACCATATTTAATGAGATTTGAGTCTATACTGCCCTGAGCAGAACACTAATACAGCATGAGGCACTGAACTACTTGCACATCCCATTCACATTATTCAAAGAGAATGTGAGGATAGATTCGGATGACAAGTTGGCACTATGATGCCTTTTCTTCATCCAGAAATACCAGGTATAGAGTTGAGATACAAGCAGCATTGCCTTCTGCAAACAAAGGCGTTTGATTTCACATTGGCTGCTCCAGAATCCACCCGGGAATAAACTGTGCATCTCCCAGCTGAAACTGGTTCCTATAAGAAATATGCAAAGCATAAATAAAAGGCGAAACATTTCATGTATCTATTTTTTTGGTGAACTTCAAGCCTAAGAAGCAAGAAGTTTAGATGAAAAAATCCCCTCATCGTTAGATAATCATATGGTATAAGGTGTCCCACCTTCGTCACATCACTTACGATAAAAGGAACTAGATTAGTAGTGTCTGGGTAGGCCTTTTCTTTGGCAAATTCTTATGTTCTACCCAAGGCACAACTAAAGTCCAGTAATGAAGCATTTATTGGGTATACTTTTGAATCCTGGCCCCAGAACTGATGTGCTTTTTTCATCAGATTTAGCAAGCCACAGAAAGAGTTAAGCTGTGCAACTGAATCAATGAGTAAGTTCACAAAGTGGCACTTCCTTGACCTTTGCAAAAGGTGTTTAGTATAACTGTCAGAAGTACCACGGCTGTTAAACAATGTGCTTTTTTATAAAACCATTCTGGCAAAAGGTGCGAGAGCTTTAAAACTGTTTCCTAATGCACTTCAGCAAAAGAGCGAACTGACTGTCATAAGATGAAATGCGTAACACAGCGATCTTGCTGCACATTTTGATGCAAAAGGAACACCCTGCTAGTTGAAAATTGCTCCTAACTGGATTCAGATGTTAGAGCTACAGTATATGGGGGACTGTACATTTGGTAAAGCTTAAAGGTCCTTAAAAAGACCATAAATCTCTAACTGTGGCCTTTTATCAGTCCTTGATTTGTCATGGTATTTTAATTACATTCAGTGTAAAAATTTTAATCCATACGTAAAGAAGCTGTTGCTTATTTACTGTTCTGTCTCCTGTAATAACAGTATAGTTTCAAAACACTGTGGGAAGCCTGCACATAGGCATGTTTTGAAAATCCTGTAACAGCCCCTTGGAAAATGCACTGAATCCCATTTTAGCCACACTATAGGCCACTTTTACCTGTGCTGGCTTTTGAAATTCCCAGCAACAAAATGAAAAGTCTCAAACTTCCAAAATGACCAGTGATTTTTGGGTGCCTGCATTTTTGGACATTTAGAGGGACTTGGTTTTCAGGTGGAGATTCAGCACGTTCTGAAAAATGGGTCCCTTTAAGGTGTTTCAAACTGGGCACCCAAAAATAGCGCCATCCAAAAACCATTAGTTGCTTTTGAAAATGTAGTCTTAATCTTGTCTCCTATGTGGTATGTGACCCTGGTGACTGCGTTTCCACAGTCTTTTCCCACTTGTCCTTTTAATCATCTTATTTTCAGGGCTTACATGTGTGATTGTGGAAACATCACAAAATGTGATAAAATTGGTACATGAAGCTAAGGAAGGCAATAAGATGCTCTTACTACTTCATGGCTGTAGTTAAGTCATTTTTTAAATCAGTAATCCCCTCACAATGCATAGTGCCACTTGACTGGACATACAGATGCATATACCTTTGTAAATGAGTTTACATCCCACTGTGTCTTTAGCCTCAGAATCTTTCCTTCCTTCTCAAATTTTCCTTGCCTCCATTGTAGATATGGAACTCAAATTAAGATTGCATTTAAAATTGACTATGTATACCAGGTTTCAGAGTAGCAGCCGTGTTAGTCTGTATTTGCAAAAAGAAAAGCAGTACTTGTGGCACCTTAGAGACTAACAAATTTATTAGAGCATAAGCTTTCGTGAGCTACAGCTCACTTCATCGGATGCATTATACCAGATGTATACCAGATTATTTACTGGAAATGAAGCTATATAAAAGCACTCAATATATGGCTTGCTTAAATTGATTTACTGAACTGTTCCTGTGGTCCCAGGGAAACAGTCTCTGAATAATTTGTCACATGGATAAATTAGAGATGAGGTCCTGAATAGTTAGTGGGTCAAATCCAAGACTCCAATTGATTACAATAAATAAGGATTTCAGGATGTGGCCCACATGTGTAGCATAAAGGGCACAGGCTCCTATGACACCCCTGCCAGCCTGAAGCATGTCCAGAAAAAAGGTGCTATTACTTGGGTGTCTCTCTGGCCGTCGGCTGCTGACAAAAAGCAAAGCAGCCTGGAGGCAGTTCCTTTTTTACACTGGGGATCAGCTGGGTAATACCATCTTTGCCCTCAACTGCTGAGATGAACTAAGCACAGCTTGGATGCAGCCCAGGGTATGGGCTATTATGTAAAGGGCACTGCCTATATACAAGCTCTTCAAAGAAATGTAGGACTGGTCATACTAGGATTTGAATCATAGAATATCAGGGTTGGAAGGGACGTCAGGAGATTATTTAGTCTAACCCCCTGCTCAAAGCAGGACCAATCCCCAATTTTTGCCCCAGATCCCTAAATGACCCCCTCAAGGATTAAACTCACAATCCTGGGTTTAGCAGGCCAATGCTCAAACCACTGAGCTATCCCTCTCCCCCACAGTGATCCTGTCTTCCATAATGGCCAGTGCCAGCTGCTTCAGAGGAAGCACAATAGATCCTGAAACAAGCAGTTATGGGATAATTTCCCCCAGAGATGTTTCCTCCTAACTCCTAGTTAGAGGTTGGCTGAAACCCTGAAACATGAATGTTTATATCTCTTCCAAACCCCTCATTTATGTCTTTATATTTACTATTATAACTCGTGGTATATTTGTTCTCTCTATAAATATCACCACTTTTTTTTTACAATCCTGCTAAACTCTTGCCATCAGCAATATCTTGTGGCAATGAGTTCCACTGGCTAATTTGTGAGAAAGTATTTCTTTTAATCTATTTTGTATTTGCAACCTCTCCAATTTACTGAATATTGCCTAACTCTTTACAGATGTGAACTACTAAATCCTCACAATAACTCTGAGATACTTTGTCACCCCCATTTTGCTGCTGCTGAAACAGAGAGAATAAGTAGCTAGCCTTGGCTCTTGGCTCTAGCTTACTCCCTTAATTTGGTATCTCAGCTGGACTCTGGCCACTAGGCTGGTCACTTCCACTCCAACCACTAGGCAAGCCTCCTGCCCTGACTATTAGGCAAGATTGCCTATGACCTGGCCCTTAATAGTTTAAGAAGCCAGTCAAAGCTGAAGAGAAAATGACTCAGAAACAGAGAGAGAGAGAGAGGGGCAGAGCCAGTCAAAGGGATGGATCTGTCCCAGAGTAGTTCTTCCCTAGATGAACTGCTGGGTACTATGCACAGCCTGCAAGTGCAGTTTGGCTCTCTGCAGGCTAGGAGTGCCTCTCTTTAGACCCCAGCTTCAACATCCTTCTCTCAAGCAGTAAAGGAAATGAAGATTTCCTTCCCAGACATGTTCGATGGGGATCACAGCTCCTTTTGTGGGTTCCGAGCCAATACTGCCTCTTGCTCCAGAGGAGGCCACAAACCTATCCCACCAACAGTCAAGGTGGTGCAAGTCATCAGCTTTCTGATTGGAAAGGTGCTGGCTGGGCAGCCTCCTCGGTGCAATCTAGCAATTGCAGTCTAGCAATTGCAATCTAGCAATCTCTTTGAGGAATTCGAGAACTTTATCCAAGCCATGGCAACCATCTCTGATGACCCGAACTGGACATACATGGTTGAGTCAGGACTTTAGGCCCTGAGACAAGGCCGCCAGACAATCACCAACTATGCCACAGAATTCCGGAGCCTCGCAGCTGACTCGGAATGGAAAGATGCCACACAGCACTACCATTTCTGGCTTGTTCTGAGTGACGAAGAGGAAGTGGCCCAGACAGAAAACCTGGCTGGTTTGGGTGCCCTGATCGACCTTACATAAGAATCTACAGCTGACTACGGGAATGCTGATCTTACCCAGTTTCGGTCATATCTGCCTAGACCCAGCACCCCACTGACCTCGTGCAACAGCCAAAGCCCGTGCAACTCATCCCTGTCTTTCTAATGCTGAAAAAAAAACACTGCCTAGCAGGCTGATGCCTTTACTGTGGCAGAGTGGGTCATTATGCCTCTGGCTGCTCAGCAAAAGGTCCAGCTGTCTCCCAGCTGGGAAATGACAGGCTCCAACCCTGAATAAGGGTACTGGCTGGGGACAGTGTAATTTCCCTCATTCTAGCTTGCAACCATGGCACCATTTTACTTTGGAGGCACTTCACCCTGCTCATCTTTTGCTCCTGCTCTGCTTAAGACATCCAGCGATGGTGGATGTCCCCTTGGAAGCCCTCGTGAACTCGGAGGCATCTGGTAGCTTTATGGACCTAGAATTTGCATGACAATATCAGATTCTGACTAGGGTCAAGCTTCCTCTTATCTTCTAGCCTGATCAGATGAGAAACAGCTCCTCGAGAAATCATCATCACTCAGGAACACCAGGAGACCTTACTGTTTGGCTTAGTCTGTTCCCCTCGTTTCATGACTGTTTTTGACATCACTTGGCTAACCACCTGTGACCCCCTTCCCCACATCTGGTGGAGCTCTAGCATGATCAAGTTTACCTCACTGCCATCAGTTGTATCACCTCAACCTCAGTCTGCGAAAAGAGGCTACTCCCCTTCTTGGACCCTTTGAAGTCTTCTCTCCCAAAGCCAGATCAAGGCAGGTCAGGAGGGGCCTTGCTACCTCATCCTGCCCCCTGATTATTATGGCTATACCTGAAAAATACCAGCATTGCCCAACTATTTTTTGACGAAGTGAAGGCCAATATCTTGCCTCTTCATTGGCCCTGTGACTGCCTTATAGATGTCCAGGCCAGAGAGGAAATTTCCTTTGGTAATACTGATTCCCTATTGGAACCCAAGCTTCAGGCCCTTAGGGTCTGTCCACACTGCAATAAAAGATTCCTGGCATGGCTGTGGCTGACCCAGGTCAGGTGACTCAGGCTTGTGGGACTCATGCTGCACGACTAAAAAATGCTGTGTAGATGCTTGGACTGGAGCCTAGGCTTTGGGAACCTTCCCCCCTCACAGAGTACCCAGAGCCTGGGCTCCAGCCCGAGCCTGAACATCTACACACTTAGAGATTACTGACAAGATAGCCTGGAGAAGGGGTTCATGAACCCCTCCAATTCCCCAGCCAACAGTCCAGTTTTCTTTGTCACAAAGAAGGACAGTTCCCTTCACTGAGGCATTGACTATCGAGCTCGAACAAGATAACCATACTAAACTTTTTCAGTCTTTTTGAAAGGCTTCCTGGCTCTCAACTCCAAATCACCCCCTGTACTTGGTACTTCACTTCTGACCACAACTCTGACCGTTAGCTCCTGATACCTGTCTCTTGGCTCTGGCTCACTCCCTGGACTTGGTAACTCAGCTCCTGAGTTGGGCTCTTGGCACTAGGCCTGGTCACCTGTGCTCCAACCACTAGGCCAACCTCCTGCTCTGACCATTAGGCAAAACTGTCGATGGCCCAGTCCTTAAGACATACTGCCGTCTCAGTGGTATAAATGACTTTAGACCTTAGCAATGGGCAACATCAGCAGAAAATGCATGTGTGTCATAGTGAGAGATTATTTCTTGTCACTATTATTTTCTATGGAAACAGTAGTTTCTGATTATTATTACTAATAACTAATTATTATTAGTTTCTGATACAACACAGTATGAAAAAACACGTGCCACATCATGCAGGGTGAGACAGTAGCACACTTTTTTACTTTGTCTAAATCTTTCAGAAGTGTTCCAGTTTGGAGAGGGATCTATCAAACATCTTGTTTCCCTTTGCATTAAAAAAATGCCAATGCTATTATTTATTTGACAAAGCACTGAGAGAACCAGACCCACTGTTTACGCTGATAGAGTAAACTGTCTTCTTGAAGAACAGAGATTTACCCATTCGCCTTGAAGGCTGTGCTACTAAATCTCAAACTGTTGAGGTGAGACATTCCTTTTCTCATGCTGCTTTAAAAAAACAATATCCCCTTACCTCAATCCCTGTGCTTGCTCTTCAAATATCAATTTGTCCGGTAAGCAAACCAGCACTTTGACACCCCTCCCATTAATGTTTTTTTAAAACACCATTTTAATAGTAAAAATTAGAGCTGGCCTGAGTCTGACAGTTTCATTTCATAGCAACTTTTGAAGTTCTGAAACATGTTTTCATTCTGCAAAGTGGAATTGTGTTGAAACATCCATTTTTTGAACTGAAAAGATCAGGTTTTCAATTCTAGTCTTGTTCTCTCTCTCTCTCTCTCTCTCTCTCCCTCCTTCTATCTTGTGAGAAGTGACTCGAGACCCCTATACCGCAAACAAATACTTAGTCAAAATCAGTATTTGTAGATGACATGCTTTGGCTTCGATGATCAATGCTAGTGAAAATCATGATAATAATTATAAACCTACATTAGGATAAGTCTAAGGTTATATGCCATCACCATTCCAGCTGTGTCCTTTGTAAACTCACTCACATCATGCTGTCTCACAATATGCTCTGGAAACCTTGAACTAAAGATTTGTTGTTTAAATCCTTCAAAGCAGTGATTAAATTTGGCCTTTATTTATATATTTATGCTGATCTCCCTCAGTTGTGCACCCTAGTGCATTACTTTTGCTGCTTTGAGATTTTTTAAATATATGTATATATCTATAGCTTATTATACATGAGTGTATGTCTATATGTATGACTACAATGAGATTTGCTTGACTTTATGAACTACATGCCAGACCACATCTAACAACTGCTGAGCTTGCAAAGTGTCTTACCAACCCCCTCCTTCCATTTTCTCTCTCTCTTTTAATTTGTTTCAGAGTAGCAGCCGTGTTAGTCTGTATTCGCAAAAAGAAAAGGAGTACTTGTGGCACCTTAGAGACTAACAAATTTATTAGAGCATAAGCTTCCAATGAAGTGAGCTGTAGCTCACAAAAGCTTATGCTCTAATAAATTTGTTAGTCTCTAAGGTGCCACAAGTACTCCTTTTCTTTTAATTTGGATGCCCTTCTGGTCTTTTTGCAATCTTTTAGTATTTTTTAACTATTTCATGACCCAAGGTCTGCAATGATATTCATTTTTGATGTGAAAGTAAATACTTGACCTGTTCAGATTTATGATGTGACTATTATTTACCTACAGATCCCAACAATGTCTCAATGATTACTTAAGTCTTATCTACATGAACTTTTAGGTTGCAGTGAGCTGAGTTGTGAATCTACTTCACACTAGCCTGCTGAATACTAACTGTCTGGATCCTCACAATCTACACTAATACCTAACTTTAATCTATTCCCATTTCAAAGCAGAGTGGATCAAAGCACACTAGCACACATGTACGGGGTAAATTCACAACCCAGCTTGCTGCAAACAAAATGTTCATGTACACAAGTCCTGAGCTAGCTCAAAACATGGGGTCAGAGTTGTAGATGTGTTCATCCCCAGCAATGGGGATCAGATTTTCAAAAGAGCCCTTTGGAAAATCTGGCCATATGTGGGGCCACAATAGGAGCTGTTGGGTGCTAAGTACTTTTAAAAATCTGGTATTTATGTTGTAGCTGCCTAAATTGGAGCTGAGCTTTTTTGAAAACTCTCCCCAACGAGAGGGTGCTGAACACTTGAAAATCTGGTCCTGAGCTCTTTTGAACATAGGTCTCACAAGGGACAAATCTGGCCCTCCAATGTACACATGCATGCTCACTGCTGTTAATGGGGCCCTTTGCATGCATCTGTGGCAAGAACGTTCTTGCTCAAAAGAGGACTTTGATTCTATCTGAGACAGACTTTGCTCAGGATCTGTTAACGTTTGAGCAAGTTTATGCCCTTGATCGGCGGACACAGCTCCTACTGATGTCAGCGAAAGTTGCACATATAGAACAAGTTGCCTTGTGCTTCTAATGGGACTACTTGCTTTGCTTTCGGACCTCATGTTCAGTGACATAAGGACAGATTTTTAAGTACAAAATTGTATGGACATAATGAGTGTGTAAATTTATGATTTCTTTACATGCCAAATTACTCTATTTGAATAGACAAATCGGGTAACTGGCAGGGCAAATGCCCAGCCAGTTCTGTTCATACAATGGCCTGATGTGTGTGCACAACCATGGTATTTCTATGGGCAAATAAGGGTCAGATACACCACTGGTATATTTTGGCATAGCTCCATTTACTTCAATGGAGCCATGCTGACTTTTCTGGCTCTGTATGCATAACTTCTCTGAAAACCTGCCCCAAAATTACTTGATCTTTTCCCAAGGCAACACTCTGGACATTTTATTGAAAGTTTTTCCTGAGTATGGACACAATACAGACTGCAGGGCTGGGCCAAAGAACATTACATTAAAGTGTAACCTCAGGATAAATGAACCACAATTCTGCACTGGGTACAGAGACATAAAATTGCCTTTTTTTAAAAATTGTCTTTTTATACACAAAGAACCAGCAGTCTCATCTTTTCTGTCTGTCTCTGTCTCTCTCTCCTTTAATAATTTTTGACTTCCATGAAACTTTCTAATAGTTTGTGATTTGGACCTTGCATTAGGTGCTAAGCAGATTAGAATTAAATGTGGTAAACTGTCTGCATTGACCAGGTTATGTTGCTGTTAAATCAAATAAAATAACCTGGGAATTGACCTCAAAAAGGCACACTACAGAGAAAGGTGACACCGAGTCCATCGAGGTCTCTTTGTAGACCAGAGTGGAATTTGCTTACCTAGACTATACAGAATACTCATTTCTAAGGGCTAAATTATCCCTGTGCCTACACACACACACACTGAGGCTTACAGGAGAAGTAAGACTCTACCCTGCACCCATAAGACCTCTGCATTAACTACCCAGGTAGGCAAGGGTAAGCAGGCACTTCAGACCACAGCACATGGGCTTGGAGTGGGCAGGAAGAAGTGGGAAATAGATGGAGCTTCACCCCCTTACTTGTTGTCTAGTGGAGCTGGAACAGGTGGAGGAGGTAGCATTTTGCTGCTGGTATTGACCATTGGAAATTACTCCCAAAGTGAGAGCAAGGAAAGAACTCTTTCTACAAAGAACTCTGCCCATGGCTCCTTCCCTAACATATTCCTGAGGCTGTACGGCAACGTGCTGCCCCTTAGTAAAAGCTATGTCCTTATGGCGCACTCTAGCCCTCAATTTACTGCCTACAAAGCATCCAGCATGGACACAGAGATATAAGAAAGGGTCAGCTCTTTACATGTTTTCAGTAGGGCCCTAATGTAGAGCTACACACAAGTTTATTAACACAACCCCAAAGAAACTGAATTCCCGTATGTCAGACTTCACAATGAAAGGCATTGGGTTGTGATATAGACTATTCCCAGAATCGAGACACTGGTCTCCAGCAGGCTGGTGGTTTCCCTCTCCCTGGTTTCACTTTGATCTTCTAACCACAGTGACCCAGCAGATAATAAACCTTCTTCCAGGTAAGAAGGTCTAGAGGTGTCTCCATCTAGAGCCCATCAGTGCTGTCCCTAACATGGTGTTTTGCAGTGCTTACTATGCTGCTAGCCATCAGCAATACAGATGGTTAGCAATGTCCTCTGAGAGGGCAAGATCTGAATGTGCATGCTCACTCATCCACCTTCTCACCTTTGGCGTTGATTCTTCCATGTCAGATTTGAACGACATACATGATGGGATGGTGTGGGGAAGCATGCATGACCTCTACCCCTGCTTTCCCTGTTGTGTGATGGCCTGGAATAGAGTATCCAAGCCGGTCAATCCAGCATCCTTTGCAAACAGTTTGGTTTCAGTCAAAATGGTAAAAGACAAGAATGGCCTCCATAATTGAAGCGTATCAAGCAAAAAGAAAAGGAATACTTGTGGAACCTTAGAGACTAACAAATTTATTTGAGCATAAGCTTTCGTGAGCTACAGCTCACTTCATCGGATGCATATCAGTTGCATCAAGTGCATATCAGGTGAAGCGTATCAGTTAGGCATTCAGACTGAAGGTCGCGTATCATGTTTTCCATGTTAATCTCCGTTAAATCGATTGCAACATCACTATATGGGAATTAAACATAAACTCATCAAACTATTCAGCATTAATTTTCCAATCTCTATTCAACATCTAATCACTTTTGTTGTTCAATTGAACAACCTCATGAGAAGGATTCTAAGAGAAACCAATGTACATGTTCTCATTAAACATTTTACGTCCAGTGTTTTCAGAGAGTTGAAAAAAAAATCTCCCCCCCCCCAAACCCATGAAAAGATGACAAATCAAAATTTCAGCTGGCGATGTGATATGACAATATATTTCCAGATGAGCCATAAAACTGCAGTATTGACTGCTTATAGTCATTAAAGAAACAATGCTAATTTTAGCAAGAGCAGTACCATTAACTGGGTACCTAGGGAGGTGGTGGAATCTCCATCCTTAGAGGTTTTTAAGGCCCAGCTTGACAAAGCCCTGGCTGGGATGATTTAGTGTGTGTTGGTTCTGCTTTGAGCAGGGGATTGGACTAGATGACGTCATGAGGTCTCTTCCAACCCTAATATTCTATGATTCTAACTCTAGAGGATTGTAAATTGGGCGAGTACACTGCATCCTCCTAGGCTCCCCGTGTATTTCCAAATGGAGATTATTCTTCACCACTTCCTGGGCTAAAATGTGTACCTGCTTGCTCTTAAACAGCTGCCATGTTCAGCATCAGAGCGAGATGCTTTCAGTGGTAAATGCATTATACACCTGTATATAAATGTGTACGTTTTACATTCCAATTTGTAAAGTTATTTTCATAAATGAATTAAATATTTTCCTTAATATAAAGTTGAGAAAAGAGGTGCCATTTTACATGCATTGAAAAAATTTGTCACATTTTCATCATTCTTCCTTCATATTGTCACATTTCTAGATTAGGGAGTTAAGAAGTATGGTCTGCGTACATGTTATCCTTGATTGAGGGCTCAATGGTGGCCTCAATCCAGCAACTATCCACATGCTTAACTGTATGCTTATGAGTACTCCCACTAGTCAATGACAGTGGTCATGTGCATAAAGTAAAGCATATGCATAAGGGTTTGCAGGCTTGGGCCACTGTTTGTTATCTGGTATTCATCTGATTTTTCTGCAACATGTCTATTGATGTCTCCTGATAATAAATAATAAATAAATAATTCTCACAATGTCTTGGTGGCCTTTTAGCTCTTGTTCTTCACTGAATTATACAATTCCTTGAATACTGCAGTGTTCTTGGGTTGTCTAGGTTGCCCCTTTAAGGCTTATTTGTATAATCATTTAAAACAGGACTCAAGAAGGCCTGTTCATGGAGTCAAATGTTCTCAATGTATGACTTTTCTTTTCCAAGAGATGGGAAAGATTGTTGAAAGTCTGAATCTCTTGGAAAGTTTCAATACAAATCATCTGTTTTATATATTAGACTCTTCCAGAATAAATTTCTTTCTATTATTATTTTGGATTAGGATCATGATGGATGACTTAAAAGTTGGATGGAGTAGAGGGCTTTATGCCTTTCATTAGATCTTGTCCATCAGACTATTTTGTCTGTCACTATGAAAAGGGCTTTGATTTTAAAGAGCCACGTTTGAGATAAAATAATCATAATTTAAAAAATTCCTAACTTTGCAAAAAAGGAAATCAAATTTATTTTCTACTATTTATGTCAGTTGTTTATTCTGAGCATCTACCATAATGAAACAAGACTAGTTATTTTCAATATAATGTATAGTCTGTTTCTCTTTTAAGCTTTCATGAACTTGCACTGTAATGTCTGGGTTGCAACTGTGGTAGGAAAGTTTATCTTTATTTGCATTGGAATTTAAAAAGAAATCATGGACACATTTTTATTGGTGACAGTAAAATGATCTTTACTAAACCTAAATTTGTGGCCTATTTTTTATCTGACAATGTCTCTTTAAAACTTGAGAGCCTGTCACACTCCATTTTTCTTCATATCCTCCATTTATTGCTCAGTATTTATTATCTTTCCTAATTCCATTGGAATTGTGTGGGAATCTTTTGAGTGAATGACCAAATTTTCCATCAGAACCTGATCCTGAAAATTCTTAAGCTTAGGAGTAAGGTTTACTTAATTGTTTTCAGGATTGTGCCCTATGTAATTAAATCAAATGAAGACATTATACAACTTTGGCAGAATATTTTTTTAATTAATAGGAAAGTTTTTCATAATAGGACAGTAAGAGAAATCACATGAATTAACATGACACTGCACAGCACATCATAGAGTAGAAACTCAACTCACATTTAAATTTCGAAGCCTCTGTTACTGTATTAAATGCACCATTAAATAATTTCCAGTTTTAATCTGAATTTTTTGCTATGCTGTGGTCTTGCCTAGGCGGGCAATAGGTTGCCACCCAGAATGGCGACTGGCAAAATTTTTCCTGTTCAATCTAAATTTTGGTTGCTCTTTGCTCCTCGGGAGGTCAGTAGCTGTTGCAGACTCTTTAACTACTGAATTATTGTAACCAACATCTGGCCCTTCGAGTGACTTCCAGCAATAGGGAACAAGAGGTTTGCCATTTGAAATGATGAGCTGTACACTCTCTTTAATTTACTGGCATTGTTTAATAGCTGTGACCACTAAATGTTTGGAGTCAGCTGCATCCCAAGGACTCAATCTTTTCCAGTCTCATCTAACCACGGATACTATTTTAGTTCAGCTAACTGCCCTCCAAGTGCCATGTATAGTTCATTTTCGTGGGGGAGAGGGGAAAGTATTAATTTCTCTTGTACACTGGCCTCCACATACATTCTATTCTTTGGAAAGTGTTACACAGTCAGTGTGATTTGCATTTGCAAATGATGGATAGAGGAAACTTCTGAGGGGAAGCTGTGGTGGTCAGAAGATTCCATATGGTTGTGGGCAGTATTTTTTTTCAGGTCTCAAGAAACCTGTTTTTGAGAGTAAATAACTGAATGAAAACACATTTCTTGGAAACTGTTGTAATTTAACGCATGTAAACAAAAGCTTTCATAATAGCCTCAGTCACACTGGAATTTCTCAAAGAAGTACTTCAAACAAATATCAGTTTTTAATTGAGCGGGACCCAAGAGGATAATATGTGTGTGTGTTTTCTTTCTTTCTTTTTTGTTCTTCCCTGCTCTCCCCATGAAATGGAAACTAAAGCAACATTTATCATGCTTTTATTTAAGACTCCAGTTAGACGTGGTGGTGCTAAAAGTTTCTAGGGTACATCATTTTACAGATGGGTTCCATTCAGATTTATATAGAGATGTACAAATCAGGTGATTCAAAGAGGAACCTGTGGAGCACAGGAGCTATACTTAGGCCTGAATTCTCTAATCAGCAGACATTTTTTCAATCTGAAAGATGCTTGTGTTTGTACAGCATGTGGCACCAATCCTGACTGGCACCTCTGAGTAATCCTCAATGCAAATATATTTAATAATAAAATAATCATAATTAGTAATACATTTGCCTTTGTATGCTTATCAGAAAAACATGTGGTCATTATACATTTTCCTTTTTTATTCTTTTATTATTCAGATTGAAGAAAATCAACATGGCACAAATGGATTAAAAACTAGTTAACGGATAGCAAAATGTAATAGTAAATGGAAATTCATCAGGAGGGCATGTTTCTAATGAGGTCCTGAAGGGATTTGTTCTTGGTGCTATGCTGTTTAAAATTTGTCAATAACCTGGAAAAAACACAAAATCATTACTGATAACGTTTGCAAAAGATTGGGGAAGTGGTAAATAATGAAGAGGACATGTCATTGATTTGTATTGGTTGGTAAACTGGACACAAGTAAACAATACGAGTTTTAACATGGTCAAATGTAAGGTCATCTAGAATGCTGGCCATACTTACAAGATGGGGGACTATCCTGAAAAGCAGTGACTCTGAAAAAGACTTGGGGGGTCATGGTGGATAATCAGCTGAATATGATCCCCCATTGTGACACAACATCCAAAAGGGCTAATGTGATCCTTGAATGTATAAATAGGAATCTTGCATAGGAGAAGAGAGGTTATATATCCTTTGTATATGACACTGGTGCAAGTGCTGCTGGAATACTGTGTTCAGCGCTGCTGTCCACAATTCAAGAAGGATACTGAAAAAGTGGAGAGGGTTCAGAGAAGAAACATGAGAATGATTAAAAGATTGCAAAAATATCTTTGAGTGAGAGAAATCAAGGAGCTCAATCTATTTAGCTTATCAAAGAGAAGGTTAAGGGGTGATTTGATCACAGTTTATGAATACCTATATGGAGAACAGAAATCTGATGAGCACTCTTCAATCTAGCAGAAAAAGGGTATAACAAGAGCCAGTGGCTGGAAGGTACAGCTAGACTAATTTGGACTAGAGATATGATGCAATTTGTAAGGATAATTAAACATTGGTGGATTCTCCATCACTGGAAATCTTCAAACCAAGTTATGTTTTTCTAAAAGATCTGCTTTACTTCAACCACAGCTATTGGACTTGAAGCAGGAATTAATTCAGGGAAGTCCAGTGGCCTGTGTTATGCAGACTAGATGATCACAATGGTTCCTTCTGCCCATCAAATCTCAGATGCCCTGATAGTTTTTTAAACAACTGTGCAGTCACATTCTTAAAAAATCATGCAGCTAGCTAATTAAAAGAATGAGCTCTCCTAACCTGACCATCCCAACAATAAATAGTAATAATAAAACCATTGTTCATTAGTGTATAGAGATAGAAAGATAAGAATAGACATAGCCAAATTCTACACTTGTTGACGTCAGTGGAGTTCTTTGGGATAAATGAGGGTAGAATTTGGCTCAGTATCTTTACAGGGAAATAATAATAAGGAAATTGTTATTTCAGGAAGCTCTGATAGCATCAAGACCCTTGAGAATAAGGCCTGAATATGTGGTGACATCAGCAGAGCCCTGAGATGTTTTTATTTACTTTGACTATAATTTGCCTCTCATGCGATTCCTATTGGCCTGATATGATGCTCATTGACATCAGTTGGGGCTTGGTCAGATACTGTGAGAATTTCCTGTTTCATAGCCTGATCCTGAAGGTTGCTGAGAGCTCTCAACTATCATTGACTTCCCCATCTTCATAGTCATCTACTCATAGGCCATTTGTCCTCTAACTGACTGAAGAGGACAATTTGTGGATTTTCTCTGGATTCCTCAGTGGTGGCCTGAACTTTGGCTAGAGCGAGAGAGTGAGATGAACTCTTTTTAGTCTTCCCAATGTTCATCTGTTTTCACACCAAGAAATGAAGGATCAATTTGAGAAGTAATGTGTTTATATTACTTAATTCATGGATCCATTTTTCTTATTTCACATAGTGAAGACTTCCTATTGTTATTAAATTGTTTTTCAACAGAAATTTATGAGTTTTTTTACTAAATGAATTTTCTCATGACATGTCTCTGCTTTCCATAGGCAATGTCGACTTTTCATTGAAAAAACAAAAATAGTTGTTGTTTGAAAAAATTTGATGTTTGGTTTGTTGATGAAAAGCCAGAATTTTCCACAGGGGATTTTTTTGCCCTCAAACATTTCTAATTGAAGCACTAGTAATAATCTGTTTGCAACATTATCTTATTGATACTACGTACACTGAAGTTTATAGCACCACTTACTAGTCAGTTGGATTATTTTCACAGTAAGGTACTGCTACTCATCATGAGTAAGATTTACATAGCCCAACAAAACAGACACTTTCAACCAAAGACAAATATAAAATGTATTTACTCTATAACAATATGCAATTTATAAATCTTGAATATAGCAAAAAGTAGGCCCAATCCTTCAATGGGCTGAGTGCCGCCTTTGAGAGAATGTGAGATGGGGGAATTCAGCACCTCATAGGAGAGGCTCAGTACCTTGTCAGATTAGGTCTTTGCAAACAAGCATCTGCCAACTGCAAATAACAAAACATCAAAGTATTCCTTCTCTTTATCTCTCTCCACCTTTTAAACCACTTTCAGATTGTGGGATCTGCAGCTCTGACTATATGAGAGGCCTGGCTGACCACCATAGTCCTCAGAACCTAACCGTGAAATATATTTTGTCCAGGTTTGTGGTTCGTTAGTGGTTCCAAGAAATGACATAATGAATAACAACATCATTCTAATTTCAGTTATGGGGAACACTGATAAGGGATAAGACTACAACACACAGCAGAGAGAGGTAATATAAAGGGTCCTTCAGCTTTCATACCAGGATGATTTTTTCACATGGTACAGTGTGGGAGAAAAGGTCTATGCATCAGACAGGCCCCATTTAAGACCTCCAGCTAGTGTCTAAGTAGGGCAGAGGGCTTGCACTGGCTTTCTTCACAAATGTGAATTTAATTGTATGGGCCAGACTGCAAGCCCTTTACAGTTCACAATCAAGTCAATCATACTACATATCAGATAAGCCTCTTACCAATCTGGCCCTTTATGAATAATTTGTAGGAGTTGATAATTTTTACATTCAAAATTCTTACTAAGGGCCAGCTTCACATACCTTTCCTCATGCTGAATTGTATCTTACTGCACCCACTGGAGACAATGAAACATTGCTTTGAGTAAGATGCTACTCAGAACGAATAAGGGTACCAGAATCTAGCCTGCTGTGTTTTGGAAAAAGGTAGTTAAAAGACTACAGGGAGATCATGGCACACAGAGCCAGATTGTGGAACCTGTGCTCCCTTTGCTGAACACTATATTCACACACTACTACACCCAGCAACTTTTATGTTTTTGTGCAAGTGCTCACCAACATAAAAAGTTTGTACAAGTGAATCCACATGTAAGATCAAAAAAAATAAACAAACTAGTAAAAAGAGAACAAAAGGTCATGAGTATATTTGGAGAGATTATAAAACAAATATAGATTATTAGGAAAAATGATTTAAAGAAACAGTACCTATTGATCATACAAAATTGGGAAGAAGCAGAAAATGCAGAGGATCACAGTACACAAAGTAAGTTTATGGGTGGATAAATGACTTATTGAACACAGTGCAGAAAAACAATACAATGAAACATGCTGAAGAGGGAGACTATAGTCTAAAATAAAGCACAATGTATAATACAGAAGTAGTGTGTAATGATCATGAAATGAATATCTTTTTTTGGAAATAAATGCAAATCTGGTTCTTTGATTTATGAACAGGCCATATAGATAGATCGATAGATGACTACAGAGATTACAGTGACATTATCTGTACAATGTTTAGCCAGCTGTAAAGTATAAAGCACACAAAATCTTTAGATGAATGATATATGCAGTGAAAACAATACCTACCTCTTATATAGTGTTTTTAACAGTAGTTCTCAAATAAATAATAATTTAAATAATAATAGGTGAGTAGCGGGATGCGTAGGCTATATGTAGGCAGACATTGTTCGGCCATATTGTTAGGCATGAGTAAAACTGCATTTGCAATACATTGTGCAGTTTTAGTCGTCATATTATAAAGAAAGAATTTTCTTGAAATTTAAACGGTATGTGACCCTGCTCCGATAGTCTCTGAAGCCATTAGGCATTGGATTGAGTCATGGATAAGGGTTAGACAAACTGATTCGGGATGGATTATGAACTTGAAAGAAATATTAGTCTGATTTGGGCTCTGTTTTGTAGTGAGGGAGGAGATTAAGGGATTGATTCTGCAAGGTGCTGAGTTTTCTTAATGCCTACTGGGTGGAAAAGGAGCAGAAGAGGCTTATCTCACAAGAGGCTCTCAGCACCTCCCTAGTTCTGGTCATAAGGAAAACTGGGAAATCCCATCACAAATTGTGGAAAAGAAAATGGATGTCATGTTCAAAACAGTCGCTAATTCAAAAACAGGAAGTCATCATGGATTGAAGCTGAATAAGGGACAGAACAAATATTTAAACAGTTGAGATAGGCTTTCATAGGTATAAATGGGTGAATTTGAAATGCAGGGCAGACTACAGCACAAGCTGACAGTATTTCTCTCTCCTTTGTCTACCAGGAAAGGCCTGGCTGGGCCTTGTGAATTTCTTTGGGTCCCTAATATTTCCAGAGTTCCTAATCAGGTTCAATTGTGGGGAGAGCTGGGTGAATTTTTTTGGATGAATGTACCAAAAATATATATATACCAAATTTGGTATATATATATATATATATATATATATATATATATACACCAAAAAATGCACTTTTGGTCAGCCCAGAACTATTTGCAAATTTGACACATCTGCTGAATAGTTTTGGCCCCAAAAAATTGGTCGTGGCGGCAGGAGGAAGACACAAGTTCAAATCTCTGCTCCAAATGAGGCACAAAAGAGACTGAATCAAGGTCTCATCACATCCTGGGCGAGTAAGCTAATCACTCGTTTATAAGTTATAAAGGCAGGTGTCATCCTCCTCCCCTGACTGTTTTGTGAATCCAGCCCTTTAAAAATGACTACAAACAAATTGTTTTGGTTTGACCCAAACCAGACTTTTTTCAGCTTGCCAACAATTCCAAAACATTTCAGATCTGGTTCAACCCAAACTGATTTTTTTTAAGTTTTTCAGAACTGTCAGCTACCCAAAAAAATCAGTTATATGTCTTGCTCTAATTGTGAGGTTACTATTGAGTCATGTGGTTGGCTTGGCTGCCTTTCCTTTCAGAACACTGTCTCCTTCTGATTCTTTGTCTCTCTTAAGAAGTTTTCATACTGTCTTTCAGAGCGTAAGGCTCTGCAGAAATCTGACATAGGATCCATGTGTCGGGCTATTACATGCTCTCTAATAATAGTACAGTATTTATCTTCTCTGTAAATCTATACCTAGGCTTTAAGGATCACTGACATCCCAGTATGCACTGTTGGTTGCTTTTACTTTCCAAGGACTTTGTGTGTGTTGTGGCTTAGAAATGCACAATCTCATTGCTGGTTCAAGTG
Source organism: Dermochelys coriacea (assembly GCF_009764565.3). Classification (NCBI taxonomy): domain Eukaryota; kingdom Metazoa; phylum Chordata; order Testudines; family Dermochelyidae; genus Dermochelys; species Dermochelys coriacea. Next base: position 103,200,517 of record NC_050073.1, read on the forward strand.
GAAAATATAACTTGAATATTGTTATGTTTCTTGCTTACTTTAATATACTGACTCAGATCTTGATAGCATTACAAATACAGGAGTAAAACCCCTGCTACCATACCAAGCATGTCTGTATGCTATATCCAGTCTGAAATAACAACCAACAAAGATCTGTACATCCACTATATGATTATATTTGAGTGTATATGGCCACAATAGCCATGTATCTTTACTACAATATACATACACCCACATACGGTCCTTTTATTTGAGCTGTGGAACAAGGGTGCTGCAGGTTTTATAAATCTTCTATGTCCTCATGAGCTCCAAAATGACATGATAAATTCACTCAGTCGTCAGTTGACCTAAAGGGGGACGGAGTTAATGGCATCTGATTGGGAACCTGGTACTTGCAGGAGATTAGCTTGATGCCTCCTCATGTTTCTTTGCAGAGAGTGACCCATCTAGCCAATCTGGAAACATTTCTGAAGAGAATCCCAAGCAGCTCTTTTTAACCAGAGGCAGGTCACTACTTCATGTGCGCTATATGTGTGCTTGAAGGCTTGTGAGAAAGTCTGGGAGAAACAATGCCAGGGAAGCTACCTCTTCAAAATGTACTAATATGTCATATATTAGATACAGCACCTTGTAGGGACATACCTGTGACTGGAGAACAGCTGAGTAGCTTGACTACATGCACAAGATATACATGGGGAAAAAGAACACTCTCCCATGGTCTCCTTTGAACTAGTCCTCTTGGCCAATGAGTTCCCAGCTGCAAGAGAGGATGGCTGGTGAGTGCTCCTTTGCCAATCTGATTAGAACAAGCAGGTGAACCTGAGGACTTTGACAAAGAGATGTCCGATTGGACATATAACGAGCAAGGTCCAGGGTTTATAATTCTTTTAGTAGAAAGTCTTTCAGTGAATCAGACCAGAGCATTAATTTCTATTAAAACTAATTGTCGACAAAACTTGTAGAGTAAAAATAATATTATTTTAACGTTTTTGGCTGTAACACTTTAAATATAAAGATTCTTTCTTGGAAAAGTGATTAGAATATTAAAACGCTATAAAAGTAGGCATTAGCTGATGATCCTATCATTATGTTGAGTACCCATGGATTCACCTCAGTACATCTAGTGATTTCACAAAGGCCATTATTTCATGGCTACATCCCCTTCTTCAGAGCTTATTACTTTAAATAAAACATGTTAATGGTTTCTGAGAAGTTCATGATGAGAAATGGAGGATTTCGAACTGAAAGAATCGCACTCTCCAAATTTCAAAGCTTGCATTAAACTTTCCAGCAAATGCCTGAAATTCTCAGTGGAACAATAATATATCAATGTGAATTCAGCCTCGCTTTATACTGAGGTGCCATTTAGGTATACTTTATTTTTATTTATTAAATTATGCAGCACTCCCATAGTGCAAGGGATGAACTAATGACCATGCACTATGCTTTCACATTCGGGAGTAAATGGGTGACATTGTACGGCCTGCGATAGACCAGAGGTTAGATTAGTTGATCTAATGATTAGTTGATCTAATGAATCTATGAATGAATAGAGTACTTCGCTTCCAAACAATGGCTATAAGGAGATGGGCACTTTAGAAGCTGACACACAGACAGGCAGATACAATGAGCAGGGCTGTACAAGACATTCCCATTCAAAGCAAAACCAGGCAAAAGTCACATGGCTTAGAGTTCCATTGCACAACCAGTTCTTCAGTAGTCTGCAGGCTCCTTTCCATCCCACAGATGCTCCCTTCCCACTCTTGGACCCCTCCAGGCAACAGACCCTGGGATTCCCCACACCCAAGCCTCTGACCCTCCAGCAGACTCAAACCCTTCTCAGGAAGCTTTCCTTTCCCTGCTTTTCCTTCCAAAAGTTTTCAGGAGCAACCTGGCTGATTCTCTTCTGGCTTTTTGGGTATGACTTACTGATTAACAGCTCCACCTAGAGCATCTAAGGGGGTGTCAGCAAATCCAAGGATCTTCCTGGGAGTGAGCTACCAGTCATTGGGCAGCAGGCTGAAATTTAGCAGACAAAAGAACATAAGAGCGGCCATACTGTGTGAGACCAATCTAGCCCAGTATCCTGTCTTCCGACAGCGGCCAATGCCAGGTGCCCCAGAGGCAATGAACAGAACAGGGAATCATCAAGTGATCCATCCCCTGTCACCCATTCCCCACTTCTGGCAAACAGAGGGAAGGGACACCATACCAGCATAGGAGAGTAGCAAATAATGAAGAGGACACGTCACTGATACAAAGCAATTTACAATAGTTGGTGAGCTGGGCAAAAGCAAGCAAAATGTGTTTTAATATGGCTAAATGTAAATGTACACATATAAGAACAAAAAAGCCAGTGCAATCCTTAGATGCATAAACAGGGGAATCTCAAGTAGGCATAGAGAGGTTATTTTACCTCTGTATTTGGCACTAGTGTGAATAGTGATGGAATACTGTGTCCAGTTTTGGTGCCTACAATTCAAGAAGCATGCTGATAAATTGCAGAAAGAGCAGAGAAAAGCTAGAAGAACAATTAAAGGATTAGAAAACAAGCCTTATAGTGCTAGACTCCAGGAGCTCAATCTATTTAGCTTAACAAAAAAGGTTCAGGGGTGACTTGATTACAGTCTGTCAGTATCTACATGGGGAGCAAATATTTAAAAATGGTCTCTTCAGTCTAGCAGAGAAAGATATAACCCAATCCAATGGCTGGAAGTTAAAGCTAGACAAATTCAGACTAGAAATAATGTATACATTTTTGACAGTGAGAGTAATTAACCATTGGATCAGAGTGGAGTATCCATCACTGACAATTTTTAAATCAAGATTGGATTTTTTTTCTAAAAGATCTGCTTTGGGAATTCTTTTGGGGGAAGTTCTATGGCCTGAGCTGTACAGGAGATCAAACTAGATGATCACAATGTTTCTTCTGGCTTTGGAGTCCAGGGATCTATGAACACCGTGGGGCCTACAGCAGTCCACTTTCACTATAACAATTGGAAGCTGGAGATGGAGCATGAGGAGTGGCTGGGTCCAGGTCCCTGTCTGTGGAATCAGAACAAGAGGAACCAGCCAGCAGAGTGCCTCTGTAGAGGCCAAGAGTGAGGAGAGCAACTATCAGCTAAAACTCTTTGGAGGGTAGGGGGAAGAACAGCAAACCTCCCCTTCTCTCCAGGAGGCAGTGATAGTGGGATGGAGCCTGTTGGCGATAAGTCATAGCAAACCATATTGTTAGTTAGGAATCCAGGGAGTTCTGATGGCACACACTTTATATTTTGTTCCTGGTTTTGTTTAGCTGTTTCAATGCAATAAACAGATTGATCACAAGTTCTGCAAATTCTTTTATTAGAGTAAAGTAAGTGTTACATCCCAGTCTACAGTAATTCTGAGTAGGTGCTGAATTACCACACTACTCACTGCGGCTTTGAAGGTATTTTCTGAAGGAGACATTAGCATATGACAGGGATGGCCAAATTGTGGCTTGCAAGTCCATGAGACTCTTTTACAGTTAAAGTGCGGCTCATGGAACCCCGCCCGCTTCTCCACCTTCCAGACAGGGAGATGAGCTTGGGACCTCTGCCTTGCAGTGGGGTGGTGGGGTAGTGGCTTCTGCCCAGCAGTGAGGACGGTCTCAGGGCTTCATTCCTGCGAGGTGTGCCTGGTGGGGCTTGGGACTTCAGCAGGAGTGAGGCTGAAGCCTTGAGCCCTGGCAGGCATCTCCCATGGGACTGAAGCCCCAAACTCCAGCAGGCATACCCTGACTCTTGAAATTCTGAAGATTGTTGTATGCAGCTGAGAGGGTCAGTAAGTTTGGCCACCCCAGCATTTGATATGTAGTGTAGCAGACAAATAAGCCACATGCTGAGGGTGGCTGGAGCACACAACCAAGCTGACAATGTGCTAAACTGCATGAAAACTGCAGCATGGTCATAAGTGTCAGGATTGCTTCTGCTGCAAATGCAAAATCTGTATGAAGAAACACTTGGTGACCCAGAAGAACATGTCAACAGAATGTCCCATTAGAATACTGAAAAGTGATTATGGTTCAATAACAAAATGGGTAATTAGTGGAATTCATTATGCATCAGGACAAAATACTTTAATAGTCAAGAAATGATGTTTCACACACCTAAACAGCTACACTTGTTTGCCATGCTTCTGAATCACTGGCTCTCTGTCTGAATAAGACAGATGAGCTGAGTAGTATCATTTCTTCATAAGCAATGAAATACATTTGCAGATAAGTGCCTACAACATTTTGGGGGCACATTATTTCCATGAACAAATCTGCCTGCTTCACCTTGCATTAATGACGGATATAGACAAATCCAGACATGCAGACAAATACAGAAGCAGTACTAACTAAACTATCTTACAGTAACCCTCTCTAAATATTGTCCCTCAAGCAAACCTCTGTTGCAAATGCCCCCAATAAGAAGGTTAGTCTTTTTCGTGTGCTCTCAAATTAGCATATTTGAGTTATTTTGGACCAGGGTGGGAGCAAGTTCCAAACTTCAGTGGCATTTGCTGAGAACATCCTGCCACAACTCCCTCTCTTATGTTGAGGACTCTCCAGGTTGCGTGACTCCACTGATCTCAGCTCCTGCAGTATGGTGCAGGGAGTGAGGCAATCTCTCAAGTAAGTATGTTCCAAGCCAGTTGGAGTTTCATAGGTCAAAGCCGACACGTTAGACTCCACCTACAATAACACAAGCAACCACTGCAGGTCACACAACAGTGGGTGTAATATGCTAAGAGGAGACATACCCCATAATAAGGCTGCTGCATTCTGCACCTTTTTAAGCATCCAAATAGATCTAAACTGTAGCCTCAAGTGGAGTACATTGCATTAATCTCATCTGGAGGTGACAAAGGCATGATGAGGTCTGCATCCAGAAGATGAAGTTGCAACCTCCTGACCAGATGTAAATGAAAAACAGCCAACCTGGCTACTGATGATGAAAGCATCATATAATCATAGAAATATAGGGCTGGAAAGGATCTTGAGAGATCGTCAAGTCCAGCCTCCATGCACTGAGGCAGGACCAAGTAAACTTAGACCATCCCTGACAGGTATTTGTCCAACCTGTTCTTAAAAACCTCCAATGATAAGGATTCCACAATCTCCCTTGGAAGCCTATTCCAGAGCTTAACTACCTTTATAGTTAGAAAGTTTTTCCTAATAACTAACCTAATTCTCCCTTGTTGCAGATTAAGTCCATTACTTCTTTTCCTACCTTCAGTGAACATGGAGAACAATTGATCACAGTCCTGTTTATAACAGCTCTTTCCATATTTGAAGACTGTTATCAGGTCCCCCTCCATTTTCTTTGCTCAAGACTAAATATATCCAGTGTTTTTAACCTTTCCTCATAGGTCAGGTTTTCTAAATCTTTTATCGTTTTTGTGGCTCTCCTCTGGATTCTCTCCAATTTATTCACATCTTTCCTAAAATGTGGTGCCCATTATTGGACACAGTACTCCAGCTGAGGCCTCTGAGTAAAGCAGGACATTAATTCCATTACATATAGCATTCCTGTTAATACACCCCAGGATGATATTAGTCTTTTTCACCACTGCATCTCATTGCTGATTTATATTCAGTTTGTGGCTCCTCTATAACCCCCAAGTTGTTTTTAGCAGTATTGCCACCTAGTTAGATATTCCCATTTTGTAATTGTGCATTTCATTTTTTCCTTTCTAAGTATAGTACTGTGCACTTGTCATTATTGCATTTCATCTTGTTGATTTCCGATCAATTCTCTAATATGACAAGGTAGTTTTGAATTCTAATCCTGTCCTCCAAAGTGCTTGCAACCCCTCCCAACTTTGTGTCATCAACAGATTTCATAAGCATACTCTCCACTTCATTATTCAAGTCACTAATGAAAATACTGAATAGGACCAGACCCAGGACTGACCCCTGTAGAATTCCTGTAGATATGTCCTCCCAGTTTGACAACAAACCATTGATAACTACTCTATGAGTCCAATCTTTCAACCAGTTGTGCACTCACCTTATAGTAAATTAATCTAGACCACATTTCCCTAGTTTGTTTATCAGAATGTCATATGGGACTATGTCAAAAGCCTTACTGAAATCAAGATATATCACGTCCACTACTGCCCTCCCCCCTCCCCATTCACTAGGCCAATAACGCTGATAAAGAAGGAAATTGGGTTGGTTTGGCATGATTTGTTCTTCAAAAATCCATGTTGACTATTATGTATAACCCTATTATCCTCTTGGTACTTACAAACTGATTGATAATAATTTGTTCCACTATCTTTCCAGGTATCGAAATTAGGCTGATTGGTCTATAATTCCCCTGGTCCTCTTTGTTCCCCTTTTAAAATACAGGTATTATGTTTGCCCTTCCCTAGTCTTCTCACTCATGCTCCTTGAGTTCTCAAAGATAACTACTAAAGGTTCCAAAATTGTGCCAATTAGTTCCTTAAGTACCATAGGGTGAATTTAATTAGACCCTGCCGACATGAATACCTCCAACTTATCTAAATATTCTTTAACCTGTTCTTTCCCTATTTTGGCTTGTGTTCCTTTCCCACTTGTTGTAAATATTGATTGTGTGGAGCATCTAGTCACAGTTAAACTTTTTAGTTTAGCAAAATAGGCATTAAACACTTCAGCCTTTGTGATGTCATCAGTTATTAGCTCTCCTTCCTCACAAAGTAGAGGACCTTTTTTCCTTCTCTTAATGTATTTAAAGAACCTCTTCTTATTGCCTTTTATATGTCTTGCTAGGTGTAACTCATTTTGTGCCTGAGCCTTTCTGATTTTGTCCCTATAAGCATTGCTATTCTTTGTACTCCTCCTTAGCAATTCATCCATGTTTCCACTTTTTGTAGGATTCCTTTTTTTTTTTTTTTCTTAAACTTTCAGGTCATTAAACAGATCCTGATGAAGCCATATTGGACTTCTTCCTATCTTTCTGATATTTAGCAATGCAGCGATAATTGGAAATCTAAACAGACTCCCAAGTTGTGAATATGAGTAACATGTGGTGGACATATGCCTTCAATCACAAAGACAGATATAATCTCACTATATATCCTGGGAACTTTTCCCTACATTCCAGCATCATCTGGTTTCCCTGCAGTTTAGGTAGAACTGAATGTGCAGCAGATTGGCAGTTTAGGACCAAAATCTACATATATATCAGGATCAGATTCTGCTACCTTTACTCCCACTGAAGTCAGTGGGACTACTCATAGATTAAGGTGCTACTCAACACAGGTAAGAATATCAGTAGCTGGGCCTATCTAAATGAACACAATTAAATACAATAAACTATTGTTTTTGCTGCAGTTTCTTACACAGTTGCTGTACTCGTCCATGTCAGTACAATTCTTTGGCTAGATCATAAACAGGCAAAAAATGGGACACATATTAACAACACATGCATCAGACAACTGTTGAGCTCAACAATTGCCTTATGCACACCTGCTCACATACGTTCCAGACACTCTGTAGGCATTTGAGAGATGTATATTTGTGGGCTTTTCACTTCTGTTTTTTCACAAAATACAATTAACAGCAGGTTGGCGGTTCAGATATTAACAAGATGAGCACTCAACTGAAGATGCCCCTGACCCACTCCCCAGAGTTCACAGCTGACAGCAGTATCCTAGTAGCTGATACTTCGATACAGAACCCTGCTTCTGAAGGGTACATGGCAGGATGGTAATAATGATCACTACCTCCATTATCCCAAATTACCACAAGCCAATATAAATCAGGGCAACATGATAACAACTAAGATATCCTTGTAACAATACTCTTCACATATTAATGGGTTTACTCTGCCTGGTTCACACCACACATTAAGAGAGGCCTGGTCTATAGACCTGAGCACAGGAAATGGGGCCAGGAACTCCTGAGGTCTAATTCTGGACCTACCACTGACCCTGTGTGTGGCTTTATATTAATCCCTCTACCGCAATAGGGCAAGTTCATAAGGGTGTTAGAATTAATTAGTTAAGATTTGCATGGAGTTCTGAAGATGAAAAGATGGCTCTCATGAGCATTATCCAATATGAGCATATCTAATGAGACACAAGCTCACACTGCCGGATGTGTGATTCAGTGGCTGCATGGAAGCACAGAACATGAGGCGACATTTTGTAGAGCGTGAAGGGGAGCAATTGGGGTTCCATGGAGGCCAGAGAGAAGGAAGTGGCACTTATCAAGATGGGAGAGGATGAGGAACTTTAACAAGAGTTTGTGCTGAAACAAAAATACACTGTTGGAAGCAGTGGCAGGATTTTGACAGGATCTGGGTGCTATGGGGCAAAAAGGAGTGAGGAAGGGGTTGAATATGACACCCAGGATACAGTTATTGTCAACAGTGATGGGAGGAGAAGAGGTGATTTGAGAGGATGAACAAGAAGTTTTGATTTAGCTATGTGATGTTAATCAGTTAAATTCTTTTTATGTTTAGGAAGGAACAGAGCCATAAACCAAGAGGTCAACAAGACGCTGAAGCTTTCCTGATGTACCACTTGAGCAGCCTTTGTTGTATTAATTTAAATGGAATATATGGGCCCAAAGAATAAAAAGGTGTTAACATGACCCTGAATCCATCCAACATTAAACAAGGTTTGGTATACAGAGATTTCAGCCTGCTTATGGTGCACACACACCATTATTTTTAACCTTTTATTAAAAATATCAAAAAAAGAAAAAAACAGTTAAAGCATTTGAAAGGTAAAGTCTTCTAAAAGGCTTTTATTTTAACGCCATTCCTTTTCCCCCATTCCCTTTAGCTGGAGAGAGTTTTTAGAAGGAACCTCCCCACACCGCTTGTTTAACAGTTTGTAGGCAGAAATAACTGTTATTTTGGGGGAAAAGAGAAGAAGTTAGTTGAGATGGCCAGTTGATAAGCTGCTGTTATTTCTGTGTTGTTAAAATTTAGTACTATTTCTTGGGGGAAAAAACACCACCACCAAAACAAGAGAAACACACACAATTGAGCAGAGAAAAGAACAGCAAAGTTAGAAAATGCAGCTTCTGTGTCTGGTGTTGACTTTTACCTTCAAGACTAGCAAACTTGTACCAGCATCAGGCTGTTTAGGGCATTGGATATAGCTGCCTCTTTCTTGTCACAGGCTTACAGCAGTGTTGGCCAACTAATCCAGACTCTTATTAGACAGAAGGCAAGAGGAGAAGTTAAGAAAAGAGAAGAAATAAGTTAGGGAAGGAAAAGAGCCACATGGGGGAGAGGGGAGACACAGGCTCACATCCCAGGTGGTATTCTGGATTTAGCTGAAGCCAGTGGCACTGTCATCTGGGTCCCTTTCTCTGGCCCTGTTTGATCAGGATATTTTTTTAGGATTAGGATAGAGAAGGTCGGAGGTCCCAGGACGTGGTAGAGGTGGCAGCCATGATGATAAAACTTGCTGCAGCGGTTGTTGACAGACAGCTGGGTTTTTTTGCCAGTTTTTTCCACAAAGTTGTTTTTATTTCTAAGAATCCCAGTGGCGAGTGTTGGGTGTAATAGTTTATTCTTTTATTCTTTTGTTTACCAATTTGATCTACTTTTTGACACAGTAATTTTGGTTCATGGAAATTTGGTTTTGTATAGTTTATATTTACCAAGCATGTTTTTAGCACAGTTTATGAATTATATTAGTAGGCATTTATCTTTGGACTAATTTACTATCTTTGTTTTTGTTTTTTTAACATTAAAAAAACAATTTTACATAACAGGTTATTATGACAATTTATGAACTTTTACTTACCTGAAGTGTAAGCTCTGTGGTAAAAAGTAAATTTGTAGGCCCAATTATTATAACACATCTCAGGACTACTAGGTTAAGAATGAGATGGAAGAGGAGAAAGTGTTAAAAAAACTTATTGAATTGATCTTGTTCTGGGTGGGGGGGGGAGCATAAAGCGCTTCCTGTTCTGATTTCCTGTTGAAGGAACCTTGAACCAAGGACATGCACAGAACACAGATACACAAGGGAAAAACTGCTGCACAAACTCTGATCATGGATAGGAGGAGCAGAGCATCTCTTCTCACAGTTAGGTCCATTATACCCAGACTTGGCATTTGAAACATTACCCTGCTTGTGCATACAGGAATACAGGAAATGGCAAGATTTCAGGTTTAGAATAATAAAAATCACAAATGGAAAAGATCTATTGGAGTAATTTATTCATCCACCTGTCAATGCAGGATTGTTTCCTATAGTACATTCTTGAGTGCTTCAGTGCTCATTCTAGCTTTAAATCAGTCAGATAATGGGGGGACTTCCAATCCTTTCCTTGTAAGGCTTTTCCATGGTCTCATTGACTTCACTGTAGAGACATTTTTCCTGGTATTCACCCAAATGTTCTTTTGCTTAACTTTTACCCATTATTCCTGATTATACTCACCTTCCTTCTTCTTTGTGTTTTCACCCTTCAGATTCTGGTAGAAGGGGTGGTATTTTTTTCATCTTGATTTGCCTTGAAGACCTTTTAGAAATGTACTAGTGAACACCACACTACAACCTGTATTACTAAGTATACATGCAGACACTCTGTCCTTGAACAAAACTTTATCACACATTTATATGTCCAAAAGTTTCTGTTCCAAAGGGGAGTGTGTTTGAAGGTAGGCGTGTTTGGTTACCAATAAGAAACAGTGCCAGATCTGTGCTCTGATTTCAAGGACAGTCACACATTACTGAAAAGGGTTAACTTTAAGACTTTTGCAATACTGCTTAGTCCACGCTTAAACATGCAACGTCCTGGTGTATGGAAGCCACATCAGTAGACTCAAGTCCTGCTACACCTGGACCCAGAAATGGTATCTCATGAATCCACAGATACTAGAAACTGTACAAAACATTCTCTGATTAGGTAAGATGAGAACAGAAGTTTCACTTTAGTCAGAAATGCAAACCAGTTCTCAAAATTCAAACCCCCCACTTAAGTTCATGCTGGGACTTCACAGAGTACTTGCTTTCTTTCATGCTAGATTTGTTTCAATGACCTTATTATAGAAACTGGGTTTTATATCTCAATGCCTATTACCATATTTTTTTATTTGTCACAATGAAAACATTTCATTAAAGCTGTTATTGAATATCTGAGTGTGAATCTTGGGAGTGAATAAAATTCATTTATTGAATCAGCCAGAGCTGAAACGACGAAAGCATGGTAGAGCAGCAGAACTATAAAATGCTTGATGTTCTTGGATGTGGGAAAATGTTACACAATGCAGCTTCAGTTCCCTTCCAAAATCAACCAATAAATGAAGGGCTCAGTTGTCCAATTTAGGAACATCAGGAGCGGTGTGGTGCCTTGGGGAAGAATTCTGCCTTGTGGATACAGAGGTAAGAAGCCCACTGGTTGTAGTTTGCTGCCCCCACTGTGTCAGTCCTGCTCCACTGGTTAGGTGGCAGGGCCTTCAACCACCTCCTCCTTGCTCCCTTTTGTCTCAGGGATGGGGAGCAGGAAGGTAGCAGGCTCTATTGTCCCCTGAGCACAAGGAATGCAATGGTGGGCACTCACACAGGCCATGCAAGGCTCCCTGTGCTTTTCTCCCCTCTCTAAACCCACATAAATTCCAGGTACAATCTACCCCTTAATCAATTATATGAATTTAATAAAATCATTTTGATACTTTGCTTTAACTTAGCTGGAATTTAGTTCTTCTTTCCTCTCTTTAAATTGTCTTAGACACATAATTCAGATCCAGATCTACAGTAGATTCAGATATTTCATCTTAGGCCTTCTCTAGTATATACATTGGATAAGGGAGCAATTATGTCATGTACTAAGGACAGATTCTGCTCCTTGTTACACCAGTGAAAATCCAGAGTAAGCAACTTACTTCAGTGAAGCTATTCCAGATTTATATTGGTGTAGCAAACAGCAAAGTTTGGCTGTGTGTGACTCCACAGATATATATGCTGTTTAAATATTGAGTCTATTGTTGATTAAATATGCACACAAATGCAACAAGCCATCAGTCAAAGAAATCACATTTTCTCTGCTGCCAGGGTATAAACAAAAATCATGAAAAGAAAATGCATTTCCCAGATATATTGAATAATACAACTTCAGTAGAAAGCATTGCTTTACATTATTTTAATATGATTAGTGCCTGTGAAAGGCCTCAGATTTACTGATTGGAAACTGGTGTCCTCTGTTTATCCAGAAAACAAGTACAAAAGCCATCTTTCCCTGCACTGCTCTATGGATATGCCTTGAGTCTGAGGATGAAAGTGTATTCCAGCCTCCATCTCCATTCACTCATTGATGATTCTGTTGAATTTACCAACAAGAATCCCAGTTGTTTGGGATGTTTATTAGGAACAAGACTAAATTCACCATTTCACATGAAATACCCAGAAGTAATGACTTTCAGTTACTATCAAGCTGTACCAGGTTTAAACTGATGAACTAAAGGCAAAAGGCTTTGCAAGTATTGTTAAAAAAGATGTGTTGGTAGTGAAATATTAAGCTGCTACCGATGAGACAAAAAGAGAGAATTTCTTACTGATGACAATAATTTAATCTACTGTCTGCTTCTATACTTCCAGCCTGGAAGAGAGAAAGAGATTCTTACCACTTTTTACAACTGTCTAATCACAGATGAATGCAGTAACTAGCCTCATCTCCTTCCTTTAACCTGTGATAAGGAATCTTTGTATTACTTATGCATAGTCAGCATCTTAAAACATTTGGTCTCATGGACATAGATTCTCTCTACAATCTACCTGAAAAAGATCCATTCTGAAGCCGTGGGATGGATAGTTCATAAAGTATTTCAGCATTCCCAGGAAACACTTAAATCCACTGCATTTAGCATTACATTAGTAATAACAGTGAGTTCTGTTCCTGTTCTGTGCCACTGACTCACTATGTGACCCTAGGCAACAAACTAACAGCCTGATTTTCCAAAGTGCTGAGCAGTCACAGCTGTCATTGACTTCAGCTGGGCTTGTGGGTGAGCTTCTGAAAATCAAGCCATTAGCAGGAGGGGCCAACATTTTTCATAAAAAAATGAATTTTGATGAGAAAAGGGGTAAATATTTTACAAAAATGCATGTGAAAAAATGAGAGTAGTTCTTGTGTATCTCAGTTTTACCCATCAGAGGCCAAATTCCAGCACTATTACTAATTAGTAATACCTATGAGTAGCTGCATTGACTTCAGTGGGACTGTTCACCAGAATTTATCATTACTAAGGATGGCAGAATATAACCCTAAAAATTGATGATATACTACTATTTAATTCACAAGGGTGTTATGAGATTGAATTAATTAACAGCTGTTAGGTCCTTTAGGATCCTCAGGTCTACGGCAATACATTTTGTGAAGAACCAATGTGTGCTTCTGATAATTGATGATGATGCAAAGTATTATTTTATTTTCCTGTAAAAATTTAATATGACTTTGAAACTTTCTTCCCCATCTGTACATTCTCCTGGACTCCTAACACACAAAGGTTAAAAAAAAAGCCTAAATTTAGCATATTATCATTTCCCAATCTCTGTTCAACCATAGCACAGAGTGGATAACTTTAATATCCATCTCCAGCCCCCAAAACTGAAAGTTCATGCATTGTTGAGGAGCTGCTAAGCACTGGCTCTTAATTAAAGTAAACACTATTAAAACATTTCCATTATGACAGCTTTAACCTCCATAACATTCTGACCACATTGAAATGAGCATTGAATGTATTTTACCTTGTGGCGGGAGCTTGCAGTATAAAATTTTGCCAGCATAACGGCTGCCAATAAAAAAATATTGTGATTTTCATTACACCATACTCATTTATCACTGGGAAATGCAAGGATGAGATCTTCCATACAAGTTCAGACACATGCCCTTGAGAGCTAAAGAATGACTTTTCAATGCAATTCCAAATGCTAATATCCCCACAGGAATGCAGATCCAACAGAACATACTACACTATATAGCTATCACATTCACCTCAGTGAGTGAACACCATGCATCAGTGTGGCCTGATACTAAGATTTGCTACTTTGGAGCTATGCTGCATAATCAGTATCATAGGCAATTCTTTCTTTAGGCCTTTGCCCAATTGGATTTGACATGGGGAAACATTTCCCATTTTAAAGGAAATATATATATATATATACACACACACACAAAACAAGTAAGCAGAGACACCTCTTGTATTTTTAAACAACAGACAATTATAACAAAGAGAGAGAGAAAACATGAGACATCATGACAACAGAACAATAAGCAGAAGACTAAGAGTTAATCTGTTCTACCTACATAATTTGAGCAGACCATACCTGGACCACTGGGCTCATTATGGCCACTTCATTACCAGGAGGATATTGACAAATTGGAAGGAATTCAGAGAAGATCAACAACAATGGTGAGAAGGCTGTAGAGATTGATTTACAGTGAAAGATTAGCAGAATTAAATACGTACACCTTGACTAAGCATGGAGGGCATGATAAGAGAGTTTCTGAAGGGAGGAAATGCGAGGGAAGGAGAGGGATTATTTAGTGTCTTTAAAGGGGGTATAATTTTGAGATGTGGAATAAAATTTAAAAATGGAAAATTTAGCCTGAATATCAGGGGAGAAACTTATTTGAGAGATAATTCTTTTCCCCTGTGGAATAGTCTTCCAAGGGAAAGATCCTATCACATCACATCTAAAAGTAGACTGGACAAAACACTAGTAGATGAATTGTAGGGAATAATCCTTCACTGGCATAGTGATGGTCTAGACCTAACAGGGATTTGGTACTCTAGATTCTATGATAAACATTCAAAAAAATGGTAAGAATGTAAAAGAATCGAGGGGCTGTTTATGCTTGATTGGTTTGTTCTGTTTCCAGAGGGCCAGCACTAAGAATAACTCCCTGATTCCTGATAATGGAAAAGGAAAGGAGCCAGGCATGGAGGCCCAGCCATAGTTGACAGCCTTATGGTTCTATAGGCACTGTGAAAGCTTCACCGCACAGCTCTGCCAATCCACTTCAGCTGTGAGCACACATTTCCACTGTTGCAGTCCTATGCCTTGCCACATGTCAAAGATACTGAATTGCTTCAGAATGGATAGTGGTTTGGTGAGGTAGATAGCAGTCTACTTGGGATGAAGCTGAGGCCACGGCACTCATTTCATTTGTTACCTAAAGATTTGATCCTTCAAACTTGTATGTATATGCTTAACATCAAGTACTCATGTAATCACATTGAATGGGACTATTCATGTATTTAACATTAAGCAGGTACATATGTATTTCCAGGGTTGGTAGTTAAATGACCTACACATTCTGCTGTTAGATATGCACATGAAGATCCCTCAAATTGAAAAGCAGCAACACACACACACACACACACACACACATTTCAGAGCAGATGATAGACCTCAAAAGTTTCCAGAGATGAATGCTTAATGTTTTACGGGCCTGATTCCTAATGAATTCAATGAGTGTTGGATCAGGTCCTAGAATATTATCACCATCCAGCCCTCAATGTAATGATATAATTTAAACTTTTGCTCATGTATCTTTTATTAGAGGGAGAATTGTGGTCTAGTGGATTAAGTGCAAGGTTAGGAGCAGTAGTGTTACCTCACTGATAACCAAAGAGATTTTTTTTTTACTCTCTGTTGTGTGAAACTTATCATGTTTCACTAGTCTGAAGCATGACAAAACATTTTTATATTTTAAGAATAAATAGCAGCTTTAAAACAATCATAGCAACAAAATCTTATCAAACTAGGGTGTGCTCAAAAACCTTTGATATGATGGAACAATGTGCATCAAAGTTAATAGAACCACGCCCTTAAGAGAAGAAAACGTTGTCATATAAGCCTTCACAGACCTCTGCAAGGTCACTTCTTTCTTTTTTAAAAAAGTTCCTAATGAAGTTTTTCTTCCAAAGGTTGAGTCTTATTGTGGTGAATTACAGAATACAACTGACGCTCCAATAATTATTGAAGTGAAAATGAAAAATAAAATCTTAATTTGCTCAAAGTACAAACAGGGAGCAGTAAAAATGGTATGTTTCTCATATATACAAAAGATTTCGCATTGGCAGTAAATGCTGAGCTGAATACATTGCAAGAAATCATTCATTTGCTGAATTTTGACTCCCTTTCTATTTGTGAATTGTCTGGGATTAGGTTGTGATTTTCTCGAATTCATGTGTTCTGATTGCTTCATTGACAATGTTCTGTGAATAATTCTTGGTCTGTAGCAAGTTTTGGAGCTGTGTTTATTGGAAATATGGTTTACATAGTGTGTTTTTATTTGATTGGATGCATGTAATTTTCAGAATCTGGTTTCCAGAGTGAACACACAATTATGAATTAAAATTCACTTGTGGCAAATTACAGTGTGAGCCAAGTTAACTCCCACTGAAGCCAATGAAAAGCCATTCACTTTGGTTGGAGTTGGATTGGAACCATATTCTTCACTATTCACTTAAAACTTGCAAGCTTCATTCAAACATACGGTTCTTAAGCACATTCACTGGACCAAAAGAGATGTTGGCAGACAGATATAGGAGGGGTGTTCATTATTATTATTATTATAAAATTACACAAATATTATTGTTCTTTTGAGGTCAGAATCTAGGTTGTTTGTGAAGCTGTGCATTTTCAGGCTCTTTCTTTCTTAAGCTAAATCACAGCAATATTTTAATAAGTTATTTTTCTCCTATACATAATTTTTATATATTTGCAACCTTAACTCAAGCTTAATGAAGCTTTATTTATGGGAATTACTTTAGTTTCTATTATAAAGTTGTCCCAGGAAAAATATTGGCATTTCTGGTATGTGGAACTAATTATTTTCCACCAACTATGTAAATAATGCTATACTCAAGATGACAACTGTGTTAATGAACACATCTTGGTCTCCTGTCCTGCTTGCTAGAATTGTACCAAAGTTTCTTCAAAGCTACACCTATAGGTTGTTCAATGTCCTTTACTTCAGGTAGTTCATCTCCAGTCTTTAAGAAGCCCTTAAAGAGTAGACTGTGGATTTCTTGAAGCAAGTTCATGGACTTTTGAGAGGTTTAAGAGTTCCTAATGAATGGCTTAAAATTCTCAAAGAACTATCCCGAAAATACTCAAATGTGGACCTTCATCTAGAAAACAGATAAATAAAATAAATATAAGATTAATAAATAAGAGGGCCAAATTCCGCTCTGAGTTACACCACTGTGAATCTTGAGTAACACAATTGACTCCAATGGAATGACCCTGAATTTACAGCAGCATTCATTTAGAGTCAAATTTGCCTAGGATGTTCCCAAAAAAAACTTTAAAAGAATTTTTCAGAAGTGACAAATATCTCATTTTTAAATTTGTGGTAAATGGATTTTGGCAGTTTATCAGAAACTTTCTCCAAAAATTGTCCTCTGGCAAAGATTACAAGAATTTCTGATAAAAAGGAATTTTTAGGAAGTTGGACAGAGAGAGTATGAAATGATCAATAGATGGGGGGGAGAGAAATTATTGTCCATATTAATAGATTAATAGATTTTAATTCCAGAAAGGATTACTATGGTCATTTAATCTGACCATTTACATCACACAAGACAAATAATTTCACTCCGTTATTCTTAAAGTGGAAGAGATTACTATTTCCTACTCTGCGCGTCAACAGTATTAAACCCAATAGCTTGTGACTGAACTGAAGCATATATATTTGAAAGACACACATCTATTACAAAGACTGTGAATAGAACCTTACTCAGTGAAAAGCCCCAGTGTCTTCAAAGAGTAAGGCAGAGTAAGGTGAGGCTGGGTGGCAAATTTTCTCTCTTGATACCCCTGGAGCTATGTAGAATTCCACTAGTTGAGATGTGGCCCATAGTGGACTTTGAGGTTCAATAGGATATGCCATGCTGAATGATCACTAGTCCTTCAAGTCCAGTATCTGCTTCCACTAATGCCCTCTAATTAATGCCTCAGAGAATAGTGATTAAATTAGAAAATGACATCTGGACAAATGGGCTTTGCCATTTGGGGAGGTAGAAAGAATTCCTTCCTGACTCCTATGATAATCATCGTATGCCTTGCAATATGACTTTTAATGATCCCTATTTTAGCAAACATAAATACAACTATTCAGAAAATTACCATATTGGTCAGAAAGTTACCTACCCCTTTTTAAAATTCAGCTGAAGTATTTGACTCTGTGACCTTCTGTGGCAATGAATCACACAGACTGATAACATGCAGCGTGAAGAATTATTCTCTCTCCTTTGTTTTACATTTACTTGCCATTTGCCATTAACTTCAAGTGACCCTCCTGTTGTTCTGGTGTTATGAGACAGCGTAAAAAGATGGACTGGCTAGTTTTTGACCATACCGTTCATAATCTTAAATACATTAATTAAATCCTCTCCAATGCTTCTCATTACAACACGAAGTAATCCTAGTTCTTGCAGTCTCTCCTCCTGCAGAAATCCTACCATATCTGTATCTTCAGTGCCCTTCTCTGGACCTTTTCAATCTTAGCACTCTTTTTCTATCAGCATCCCAAACCAAACTCAATTCTTCAAATCAGGGCCTCCCGTTATCCAATATTTTGGAAGGAAATCATTGTTACTGGTATAGTATTAAAGCACATACATTTCAATCCCTTTCTGAGATCCAGTGGTACTGATCATACACAGTATGACTTTGATTATGCCTGGTCTTACGTGGGTATTGAGTGGGGGAAGGCACAAAGAGTTATGCAGAATGTGTGGGCATAACTGGAATCCCTGCACTTGGACTCCCTCCTAGTATCCTGAGTAGGATGCATTGTGGAATTTCACCATCCAAAGCTCCAGATGGCGCCATATGGGGACACTTGCTGCACCATCTCATTGCATGGTGCAGTGTGCTCCCTTGTCCACCCTCCCTTTTCCATTATCATCCTTCACATTAGGGAAGGGAGCACATTGCACCAACCTATGGGATGCATGCTCCTCTTAAAGCTGTCCGGAACTGTGGGAGGGACTCTTTCTCCAGGAGCTCTCACTGGGATGGTGTAGCTCTGCAGCACAACCTACTCAAGGCTGTGCCTAAATCCTGCAATTAGACCTTTTACTGAAAATGGAACCCAATTCCTGTATGTGTTCCATCTAATTTTCAGGAGTAAAAGTCAGTTGCATATCTAAGGACTACAAGGATTTAAAGGATGAAGAGCAGAATTTCAAAATTGTTTAAGCATCTGAAGGTGTAGGTAGATGCCTAGTCGGATTCAACCCAGGCAGTTAGGTGCCTAATCTAACTAACTGAAAATCCCACTAGGGATCTATCAACATTTTATTATGTCTAAAAACCTTGAAAATCTGTCCCCAAAGACACTTAATTCCTATAAAAGATGCCAGGAAGGCCATGTTTAATTATAACTTTACAGAACACACAGTGTTAATGGACTTTTTAAAAGTTTCTCTAGCAAAACTGACACAGGGCCATGCTTCTCAGCTGCCCCTCAATAGCTCCTTTAGCTAGAAATGGGAATGAATTGCAAAATTCAAACCAGAATACAACCCAGTGTTGAAGGTCCCCAAAGCTCAAGTTTGTACCTCATCTTGCATCACACATTGAGTCCTTGATGGGTTGTAAATACATCCCTACAGTTGTAATTTCTTTTACAGCATGTTAACATGCTTATACCTCACTGTACACCTGTAGCATGTGTACAGCTCTTTCTTCTGTGCTTGCCCATCATCCTATGCATGATTAAGCAAGTATGGAAGCAATCAGATCCCCGCATGTTCATGCTGAGCTGTACTATAGGTATCCACCCCTGTTGGTGACAGAGCTCTTACATTTAGGCAGTAAAATTCAGGAGCACTTTTCTGTATACCAATAGTCTATTGTAATAAAGTGTGGGACGTTTTCTGTCTTGCGCTTCAACCCCAAACATAAATTATCTGAACCACAACAGTTAACTTTGTGTATATGAAATAAGTAGGGCAAAGAGAGACCCTATGAAATAGCTGCGGTTAGTGGCTTGTTGACTGGGAGTGGGGTGAGGGAAGAAACTCGCTTTTAATCAATGTGATAATCGATGACATACAGCATCGTGTTCCTGCCTGATTCAGTTTTTTTTCCCACATGCTGCAGGCCTCAGTGACTCTTCCCCCCACCCTCAGCCCTTTGCTGGCCAGCTGGAAATTCTGTCTATTGTTTTTTTTTTAATATAGATACATTTTTAAAACAGACATTGATCTTCAAAGAAGCCTGCAATTTAACTGGGGATGGAATGTTTACAGCCGTAGTTTGTTTAGTGATGATAAAAGGCATATGCCTCTGTTACTTTTCCCCATACAGGCTGACTCCATGCATGACCCCATGATTCTACAGGCCAGCCAGCAACATGGAAAAAGCCCAGCCAAGGATCTCATGGTGTGTATGTTAAACGTGCATTTTTCTAAACTGCAACACAAGCACTCTGTGTGGCAAATGTAGTGTATGCTTCTGTATCAATGCCCCTTTTGCTAGTAATAGTTTGGGAGGTTCTCAAAGCTACAACTGTTCTGAGTAATCCTGGGAAGGGTGGTGTTTTCTGTTCAGAGCAACTTTACGCTTCACATTGCAGCTTAACACGGCAACAACAGCAAACATAATTGGTACTTTTGTTGGAAGGCTACGTTGAAGCCATAGGGGTTTACAGGTTCTTGCCCATCCTCATCTCTTCAGGGAACGAGCTCCAAATTTGTATGCTGGTTAAGAAGATGCTGTGTCGCTTGACTGTGCCATTGCACCAGTTTTACATAGCTATCATGGGACCTGCCCTGATAATGACAGGTATATCCTGGGGCAAAGCTTAAAGGAAGCTGTACGTATCATTTTGAATTCTGGAAGCTCACATACAGAGAAAAACAATTTTTATATACTAATAACCTTTTTTTAAAAATAAAATACCCTTTTATACTGACTTTCTCAAAATGCTTTACAAAGACACTGCATTATTGTTTTCTCTGTTTGACAGATGGGGAAGTGGAGGCCCAAAGAGTTTAAGTAAGACTTGTCCAGGGTCACACCAGAAGGTAGGAATGGGTGGCATTTGAGAGAAATGATTTATATTATTTTGGACCCTTCTGAGATTCTGGCTATCCTGCCAGCATTTTGCTGAAAAATGACCTGTTTTTTGATAGTAGTAGGAACTGGAAGAGACTAGGCTCAGGTATTTTAATCTGTATCATTTAAACACAAATATTTAGCACATTTAATATAAACACATTTAAATATAAAACAATAAACTCCTCCCTTGGATGTCCATACACAATATTTAGTGAAATCAGTGGGAACAGGTAACTGGGCTTTTCCACTGACTCATGATGTTAGAGGGTTAGAATCATGCATAAGTCTGCTGTGTAAGTTTTGTTGCACCTGCTTGCAGAGCCCTAGAGGTGGGAAGAATTACGTGTTGTAATTAGCTTTTGCTTTTACTTATTTCTAGACATACTGTGGACTAGTAGAACAAGCACTGGCCTGGGACTCAACATAGCTGGGTTCTATTCCCAGCTGCTGACAGTGGATGATATTGGGCATGTTGCTTCCCCTTTCAGTACCAGGATAGCAGCTTACTTTGTAAAGTCCTTGAAGTCAAAAGATGAAAAGCACAATAAAAGAGGTAGCTATTATGCTTGTACAAGGAACGAACTACATCTTTCATGAGTGAAAAAGTCAGAAATCCAGACCAAGGAGTTCATCTATAAACTCGAGATTGCATTTTTGAAAATTAATATAGAAACAAAAAAATTCCTCTGAATATAAGTTGTCATGAAACCCTCCACTGGCATCTTGTGCCTTGTGTATGCTGCACTGTGGCATTGCAGTGGAATGTAAGGTTTCATTTACCATTAGCCATTTACTGCAGTAGTTACACAGTCACGACTCCCCATGATCTTGAGTCTTAGCTGCATTAGGACTGCAGGGTCTGGCATCACATGTGCTGTACTGCTGAGACCAAATGAGTAGTTAAAGGAATTAAAGAATGCCACGATAACCTGAACTCATCAGGTTTCAGAGTAGCAGTCGTGTTAGTCTGTATTCGCAAAAAGAAAAGGAGTACTTGTGGCACCTTAGAGACTAACAAATTTATTAGAGCATAATCTTTCGTGAGCTACAGCTCACTTCATCGGATGCATTCGGTGGAAAAAAACCCCTTTTTTTAATTTTTTCTGAACTCATCAGTTTTCTTTCCCACAATATTTTGGTCTTAACTTTAACTTCCCAGTGTTCAACCAGCTCCAATTGTTTTATTTATATCTATATCTATCTATAAATGTGTGTGTGTGTGTATATAACATATTAGAGGTGGGTGCATATTTCAGCTGGGTGAATGTTGCACATACATATATATACATGTGTATAGCTATCAGTATAGATGTGGGTGTCCATGTGTGTACACACAAACTTTTATTCTTTAACAAAAGAAAGAGCATGTGATGGCAGCAGGCCAATGTATTGTATATCATTACTACAAATAATTTCCATTAGTGATAAAATGGCTTATAAGTCATAAGAGGCAGAGCCTCAAGTGAGTCATGAAGGTAATTCCCCCTTAGTTATTATCACTCTGCTCAACAGGCTTTTGATATATGTAGTCCTTTAGCTTTTTTATTAGATAACTACTAGTGAGGAGCTTAGAACCTTTGACATTCCTTTAACGGCATACCATGTCAAGGGTTAATTTGAATTTCAATATGTTATGGATTGTATGAAGTTTGTATGGAAGTTTCAAGCTCTGGAAAAGAGACTGACGTAAAAGTTTGCATGCACCCGTGGCTCCTCCATTCACTGTAGTGTAAATCAGCGGTAACTCCCTAGAGACCAATGGAGTCACACTGGAGTAAAACAGGTGTAAGTGAGAAGAGACTCAGGCCTGTGATTTTATTTCTCCCATTGCTTTCACCAGCAGTGAATTTTCCTCACACGCAACTCAGTGTGGGACACTACAATAATAATGCTTGCTAATTTCAAAGCATAATAGATGTCACTGGCATTTAAACAATATGAGGTCTCAAGTAGTCCCCATCACACCCGCCCATATGTAAGAAGGTGGCATGAAAGTGCTGATGACAAGACCTTGAGGGCCCTGCATAGCACTAGAGTCCTTTGATGGAATTACTGTACAACTTTGTGTAGTCTGCATGCTTTCAGAAAATTTTTGTACCAAAAACACACACAAAACATGCAACAGCTATCAAACAAAACAACATCTACTCTTTCCCCTGTAAACATTGCCTGCCTGTTATGCTGATCTCCTTGTGTGAAGCTCTGTCTACACACTAATTTAATGATTGCAATCTCTAAATACAAGTAACAAAAGTTTGTTGTGGTGGTTTTTTAAAAAAATATTTATTTATTTAATTTATTTATTTATTGTCTGGTAACACTAAAGAGTTCTGAGACTGAGTAATAGCCTGGGGGGGGAAATTCTATAGTAAATGACTAATCCCTTTAGTAAGTGCATTTCTGCAGAAACTATTGTATTATTATAGTGGCATGTACAAAGGAAGTAGGGCACTGCTGGTCCAGCAGTGATAGCTACTCCTTAGATGGTATTACCATAAAGCCATTTTGTCAATTTACCTTATTAATTTTTTTCCCTGAAAAGGAGCCTTTTTTTCCCTCGAAAACCTATAGTGTTTTCAGTAAGATATCATTGACCATTGTTCTCATCTACCATTGAACATATAAAATTATATTGTTCAAGCATTCCTCAAAATCCGATACAATATCAAAAGCAACCCTTTTGAATTGATAAAAGGATTCAGTATCAATCATATTTATTCATTTATTCTGTTCTGTATGTTTGTATATGTGCTTAAACATACAGGCTAGTCTTATGAGATATTTTTTATCATCTACAGTGATGACCCCCCCCCAGCTATGAAGTAAGTACATGATCCAAAATCTATTATACTCAATGAGAATGTTTCTACTAACTTGGATGGACTTTGGATCAACCCCTACATTACCATCTCTCACAGGATTTCTGTCCTCACGGTTACATGATCCTTTTAGTTTATGGCTGGATCACTCACAACATGCTTCTGCGTAGGTTGCTTGAGAAGGTAGAGGTACTCAGCTCAAAAGCCCACTTTATGTAATGATCACTTTTCAGTCTGGTTTGACTTTTCAGAGACAGCATAGCACAGGGAGACCATTCTACTCTCATTTACAATTATATTTGGGCACATCCTTTTAGGGATACCTTAGTTACTTTTCATAGTAGCAGCCGTGTTAGTCTGTATTCGCAAAAAGAAAAGGAGTACTTGTGGCACCTTAGAGACGAACAAATTTATTAGAGCATAAGCTTTCGTGAGCTACAGCTCACTTCATCGGATGCATTGTGAGCTGTAGCTCACAAAAGCTTATGCTCTAATAAATTTGTTAGTCTCTAAGGTGCCACAAGTACTCCTTTTCTTCTTAGTTACTTTGATTTTGTTAGAGCAGATGGGGTGTGTCTCTTTCGAATGGGAAGTACTTCTCAAGAAGTAATTCTGGGAGGAAGTTCTGGGTTGTCACTTTATTTCGACCTCTTGGGGAGACAGAGAAAGAGAGAGAGACTGCTTTGTTACAGTCACGCCAGAAGCCAGAGGGGCACTCCCTTTACAGTAATAAATAGATGTGATTCTTTTGTTTACGAGCTTCTGCTGGTCCATTATTCTAGGGACTGTGATTGCTTATGCAAATCTGTGTAGAATGCAAGGCCACTTAACAACAGACACTTTGACTTCAATTAACTATGTGCTTAAATGCCTATGTGGACTCTGGCCCAGATTGTTACAAGATCAATTTTAAATCCAGATCACACATTTAGGATTTTGGGGAACAGAAATGTTATCAAGTATTGATTCGAAAACAGTAACAATTATGGGAATACCAGACAAATTTGCCTTCCAGTGGAAACAAAAGGATCATCAAGAGGTGAACTGCAGGCTGCTCTAGTCAAATATGAATATCTTGTAGTTCATTTTTGGTAAGGGAATAGAGCAGACTGGGTTCAATGGTCTGGAGTCAACACAGATTCAAGGAATAATCAGGGGTCAGACCCTAAAATGGTTGAGCATTTGCCAAGAACTCGCAATTCCCACTGAAGTCAATGTGAGTTGAGGATCAGCTCCTTGGATCCAGGCCACCGTTTGTTATTCTTCTACTACTTCATGGCTGTTTTTGGGAGGATCTGGAGTAAACTAAGGCACAGGGGGTTTGAACAGATAGGGAAGCTGATTTTTTATTGAAGGACGGAGCTTGGTTTGAGACAAAAGGCAGCAGGCAGAAGCTACAGGGAAAGGGAAGATATATCGAGGAGGTTCAGGAAAAAGAGGCAACTCCAAGGTGCACAATTTCAACAGTGAATGTGTGTTCTAATGAGTAGGTGGATATCTATAGGGATTTATCTCATCTGTGGTTCATTACTTATTCTCTCTTCATCCATTTTGACAATAAATTTAATAATAAGCCCTCTGAATCTCTTGTACTTGTTAAAGTTTCATGCCATCATCAACATATTCTGAACTAGGATTTAAGTTAGTTTTGCCCACAGCAAATAATAGTTTCCATGTTTTCAATACCTTGGGGGAATCTGCAAATTACTAATTGATGGTTTTTCCCTACTTGAAATCATTACTGTACTTTGGACTTCGAAAAGTATGGCTCAGTCAGCTAGTCATCAAGTGGGGAATTAGTCTCCCTAGTGCCAACAGGAAATTCTCCAGTTCATTCAATAACCAGTTGAACAAGCGCCTCAATATTTAACAACATCAACTATAAACAAGCAATCTCTTTGCCTATTTTATTTTCTCAGGAGAGCTGACACGTTCCCTGTCAAAATATGTACATGTACAACAGACAGTCAGCTGCTTCCCTTCTACTGATGAACTTTTTAGCATTGTAAAAGACAATGATTGTCATTGTCCAAAACACACTCCCAAAACCCTACCTGGTACACTGAGCCACAGTGCATAGCGTGTGATGGCTGGTTTGGAGCTACAAAACTCCAAAGAACTTTTCCATTGTGATGTTTTTCTTTTTGGAGTGTTGGATGCATAATATTTTTAGGTAACTCCAACTACTGTGTGATAGTTAATCATCTCCACTGCCATGCAGTAATCACTTTTATTGCTTTATGCTAGTCAGCATATTCTTTGCACTTTAATATACATGAGGTTGAGGGAGGAATATTTTTTTACTGATGGCTTTAGGGAAATTCTTTATTTATTAATTTTTGTAAAAAAACCCAAACAAAAAACCCACTGTTATTCTTTTAAAAATTGATGAAAATGATTGCCGTGGCCATATTTGTTCAAACAAACAAAAATATAGTATAATGACAACGCTATCTCTCATTTCCACATTTCACCTGGAGAAGGAAACCATTTGATCTGGAAATCCTGTGTACTACATCAGTCCGCAGGAATATCTTTTATTCATGTGTATTAAAAAATATGCAAAGAGTTTGTACAACTTGGGTAGAAAAAATGTTTGACCAAAATAAAACAAACTTGTCCAGACAAGCGTTGCAGATCTGGGGTTTCCGGGGCAATTTTTTCAAAGGGTGCCTCGCAATCCAGTTTCTGAAAATAAGCCAGAAATGTTATGTATGTAATTTTTCACATGTAGACTTTTTTATACAAAACTAATATTTTCACGTGCAACATATATTATCCTTATGTATAGTTCCAAGTATAATTGGGCCTGGATTCCTGATCATATTCTCTAGGTGCCACTGTAGTAGTAAGCACAAAAAATAAATAAATAAAGGAACTTATGATGCAAATTGGGTAGTTTTCCCATCTAGCTACCAGTTTTGTGTGTGCTTATCCCAAGCTTTGTGTGCAGAAGAACTTGGCTGCCAACAAATTTCTCATGCAAAATTGTGCTTGTAAAATAGAAATTTAGATTTTAGAGGTTCCTTTGGAAAATTTTGTGGTTGATGTAAAAGCCTACTGAAACGTGTCAGTTTTTCACTGGTGAAAATGTACATGTCTCAAGATCCTTTGCATCACATTGCAACTAGTTTGTTATGTTGACCATTATATAGCCATCAATTAAAAAGAGTTCTGGGTGTGATTTTTATAGCATTACCCATTCCTCTCATTTATATAGAACAAGTTTAGCACAGATAGTACATAAACTCTCCCAAAAGATATTATTTAGAATATCCAAAGAGATACTATAAGCTACTCAAAACCCACTTATCCCTCTTTGGTTGCTCTGAATGAGCATTCTGCTTGAGGATAACATCTGACATGTAGTGTCAGATCATCAGCTGATGCGAATCTGTGTAGCTTCATTGAATAGATGGAGGGGATGATTAGTGCACTATACTAGGACTTTGGGGAGACCTGGACTCAAGTCCTGGCTTAGACACAGACTTTGTGTGTGCATGTGCATGTGGGTAAGTTACTCTGCCTCTCTATGACTCAGTTCCCCATTTGTAAAATAGGAATTACAAGGCTGCTCTGAGGAAAATATATTAAAGAAGATGAGATGCTCAGATACTCTGGTAACAAGGGCCATAACACATGTAGGTAGAATTCAGTGGGACTATGCTGATGTACACCAGCAGAAGATCTGTCCCATCCTGTAGATTACTGTTGTGGTGTATTAACTTGCTTGAGTGTGACATTTAAATCAAACATGAATTACAAAAGAGAAAAGAATCCTCCCCTGCTCTTCTGTTTTGATTAAACCAGGAAAGGTTTAATCTTCCTCTTCTTTTGCAAAGGAAATAGCACTCGTTGCTCTGCAATCTTGAACCCTTCATGAATCTTTGAGAAAAAACTAACCCTAGAGGCACAGTTCATAGCATGCCTGGAGATGATACTTAACACCTTCAGTGCATAAAGCATAGAGAAGTAGAGGGTTTAAAATGGTTGTTATTATTATTTATTTATTATTGATATAATGTGCTAGGTCTTGTACAGACATATGGAAAAACACAGTCCCTACTCCCAGGGTACTTACAACTGAAAAAGACCAAAAACAGACAAGGTGTTGGGATGAGCTGTAACTAATTCCCAGCTAAGTGATTGGGGTGATGACTGCCCTATGTCTTCTTAGCTACAATATTTTTTTTACATCTATAAATCATCCCCAGATTTCCCTCTACTTAGCCTTTTTTAGTTCTATTTTAAAATGTGGCTATTTTCAGTTTTTAGTTATTTTAACCATTGCTGTTTGCTAAAGCTTTCGCTTTTCTATTTATTTTCATAACACTGACCTATACAGCTATGGGCTACAGTGAAAGAGAATGTTAAGATTACAAAGTTAGATATTAGGAAATGCCAAAATTCAGGTTGACTGTGCAACCCTAGTTGAGCCCCCCTTCTGCATACACATTATGATGCAGTCTTTAATTACATTGATCACATACTATTTTTTCCACAAGACCTCCCTCTCTTTCAGAGTATCGAGTATTCAGTGAAAAGAACGAGGAGTACTTGTGGCACCTTAGAGACTAACAAATTTATTTGAGCATAAGCTTTCGTTGGCTAAAACCCATTTCATCGGATGCATACAGTAGGAAGATTATATATATATATATATACAGAACATGAAAAAATAGGTGTTGCCATACTATCTATAACGAGAGTAATAGTAGTATTCAGTGTGTAGCTATTTAGTATTCAATATTCACTGCACACCATACATATCCTGCACTGAAAACAGAAGTATTAATTTCCTTGTGGGCTTTTTAATGGTGCTTTTATAGTACTATATTTGTGTTTTACACACATGACTGAACTGATCTTCACAACAGTTCTCAAGTGTCTACTATTTTGGGTGTCCAATATGAGAAGCTTATGATCTGATTTTTCAGAGTACTTAGAATATATAAATGGCTACGTAATGCTGAGCACATCTCCTGTTGACTCAGTGGCAATTATGAGTGCTCAGGACTTCTACAAATCACAATCCAAGCGTCTCAAATTGAGTATCCAAAACAATACTGTGATGGGGATGGAGACACATATTTTGCCGGTGGGTTTCACAGATTCTATTCCAGATTCTGGAGGGTGTGCGCTATAATGGTTAGACCCCTCTGCCTCTGTCCCCCCCAACCTCTCCCTGGAATCCCCCACTGTTAGCCCCAATGGCTTCTCTCCATTCCTATCCAGCCCAATTCCTGCCATTGACACCACTGCTTCTATTCCCCCTCCCTCAGTCACCCCAACCCCAACCCCTGGCCCCAGCCCCTGCCCATATTTTCCCTCTCATCTGCTTCTATCCTCCCTTCCATGGCTTCTGCTCATCCTCCCCTCTTCCTCTTGTCCTATCCCCTTTCCCCCATTCTTGTTCCTATCCCCTCCGTCCCAGTCTTCTGTTTCTCTCTGCTCCTGCCTCTGTCCCCCACTTCCTGGCTCCTGCTCCTATCGTCCCCTTTGCCCAAACTGCTGCCTTTGTCCTCTCAGACAGCATTTCTTCCTCTCACCCTTCTATATTCCATTCAGGTGGCTTCCTCTTTCTGCTCCATGCTGCCTGTACACCATTAGCAAGAGCCTTGAGAGCACAGGAGACAGAATCTCCCTGCTCTCAGTTCTGGTGCTTGGCACCCCAGCAGGTGCAATTGCAGGGGACTGCAATCCTGGGATCAAGCAGTCACTTCTTTGGGATAGCATTTGTGCAGTCCAGTCAGCATGTAGGACTTGTGAGGAGCATGCTCAGTAGAAATGGAATCTTCAGAGAATTTAGCTGCCAAACTCTTTAACAAGTCTCCTCTGAGAATGAGTGAACTGAGATTTTTCAAAGGCTCATGCTTGGCCAAATTTGACCAAATTTGCACAACAATGGCATCTCTCTGAATCTCTGAACTCTATTTTAAGAAAGAGTTCACCTCTATTTGAGCTTTGATTTATAAAAAGGAACAGATCCCATGCTATGCACCCCTACCTCAGGGTCTACAAATAGAATGAGTTGCTGGAATTGTATATATAAATTAAAAAACTCTCCATTCATGCAAGGGCCTAAGTCTTCAGCCCTCACTCATGCAAGTCTTGCCTTTATTTAGTTTCACTACTCGAATAAAGGCTACAAAATCAGGCTCTAGGCTACCCCAGCCCCATATTTTCAGAGCAAGTGTGAAGGAAAGACTTCATCTCCAGTTCCTGTTGCCCATGGTTATTGTAATATCAAACGTTCAGAGTGGCCAGTTAACCTGTTTGAGCAGGTCAACAGAATATTATAATATCAAAACATCCCTTGTCATAAATCACAGAGGAATAAGGAACAGGTTTGCCTTCTCCTTCGGTGGGAAAAACCCACTTCTATTTTTAAACAATAGAATGATTTTGATACATCTTTTAACTAACCAAAAGTAACATCTTGACAATTTTAATAGGCTAATTATACACTGATGGTCATCTAGGAATGCGCTCATTTTCAGGTCTTTATGTCCTGACAACTGTAAGAGTTATCAACTGGAAAATTGGCACACAAACACAGAATTTCAATCACTAAGCCCCTGCAGGATTGGATTTGACTATTTTCATAGCACAGAGTTTCAGTCGACGGTGCAGGGGAAGATGAAAGATTTTTGATCCTCCAGGTCCTGGGCCCAGTCATTGTCCTGATTAGTTTTGCAGAAGTCAAAACAGTTCCGAATATGCATAATCAGATGCACAATAAGATGCACAATCAGAGCACTCTGAATCTCTGATATTAACAGTAATTCACAGAGGTTTGTACTAACCTTTGTTTCAGTTTCGATTTGCGAAAGTTTGCAACGTGTCTGAGAGATACTGGTATAGAATCCTGAATCCTGTTGCCAAAGCATGGAAAATGAGAGCATCTGTCACAACATCCAACAGGTAGCACCCAAGGAGTTAGCTGCCTGCATCATCTGTGCATTAAACCAGCCCTGACAAACAATATCACTTTAATCCTCTTGAAAAGGCTCATGCTATGAAATTCTGTGTCTGGGAGCACTGTAGATGTCCCATGTGTCTAAGCCTGTGTCAAGGGTGCAGCTACACAGGATCCACACATTATTTTGGGGGAGGTTTACTTTACTGTAACATTTGTATATCTTCACCTATGATTTCCCCATGTTGTGGACCACCATGTCTCTTCCATCTTCACTTTGAAAAAAAATGAACTCCATGATCCATCCTTCATGACCCTCCACCAATAGAGATCCCCCCTCAGATGTCAATATTATCCCCAAATCCCCAGGGTAATGATTAGTACCCTGTCCCTCTAGCTGACACACCTTCCCCAGTTTACTATATAGCTTATAAGAACATAATGGCTATGCCGTGTCAGACCAATGGTCCATCTAGACCAGGATCCTGTCTTCTGATAGTGGTTGGTGCTGAGTGCTTCAGAGGGAATGTACAGAAAAGGGGCAGATTATCAAGTGATGCACCTCCTGTCATCCAGTTCAAGCTTCTCTCAGATGTTTAGGGACACTCAGAGCATGGAGTGGCATCCCTGGCCATCTTGGCTAATAGCCATTCATGGGCCTATCCTCCATTA
This sequence comes from Dermochelys coriacea, assembly GCF_009764565.3. Classification (NCBI taxonomy): domain Eukaryota; kingdom Metazoa; phylum Chordata; order Testudines; family Dermochelyidae; genus Dermochelys; species Dermochelys coriacea. The sequence continues at coordinate 103,231,966 of NC_050073.1, forward strand.
ACTTACCTAATATTTTTTAAATAAATACAGTCATACTTTTGGCCTATATACAACTTGCCCTGGCAATGAGCTTCACAGGTTGGTTGTGTGCTGTGTGAAGAAGTACTTCCTCATATGTGTTTTAAACTTGCTCTCTATTAATTTCATTGAGTGACCCCTGGTTCCTGTGTTACGCGAAAGGGTAACTAACACTTCCTTAATCACTTTCTCCACACCATTCATGATTTTGCAGACCTTTTGTCATATCCCTCCTTAGTCATCTCTTTTCTCAGTCTTTTTAATCTTTCCTCATATGGAAGCTGTTCCATACCCCATATCATTTCTGTTGCCCTTCTCTGTACTTTTTCCAGTTCTAATACATCTTTTTTGAGATGGGGCAACCAGAACTGCATGCTGTATTCAAGGCTTACAGCTGCCAATCTAGGATTCCTGTAAAACACACTTGATGCAGGGCCCTACAAACTGCTGGTCTGATTCTGGCAGTGTCCTGTCCTCTTTTGCATGGGCAAAAGTTCTGCCAGCAGAGCTTGAGTGCCCAGGAAACCAGATACTGCTGCTGTCAAAAAGGAAAGGGAATCAGGATACAAAGTAAGAAAAAGGGGAGATCTACCTGGGGATGGTGATGGAGGTGAAGATGAGGAGACGAGTAGAGTGACAGTGACATCAGTGGGGGAGGAAAAGAAAAGGATTTCATAGGCTAGGAGGGAAATTTTGCCAGAGTAGCATAAAATGCAAAGGCAGAAGGAGTGGCATATTGGGCCTCCCACTTCTAAATATCATGAGGCTTTTGCTCTTAACTACATGTCTCCAGTGTTTGAGAGGGGAGGTCACTGTTAAGGCTGCAAGAAAATGAGAAATGCCTCTAAATGGCAATGACCCTCTGTTAACAATAACAGTCAGATTACAGCACTAGAAGATAAAAGGACACACAGTTGTTCAGCTGTAGAACAAAGTTCTTGGACTTTTGTTTTTATGCACAAAGCTTAAAATAAACTTTTAAGTTGTTGTTCAAATGAAGTCAGCCCCATTCTCCTTGGCCCACATCACAAAACCACCACATGGCTTGGCATCTTGCAACAAAACAGGCCATTCTTCATGAGGAAAGTGCCAGGAATGGAGCGGAAGCAAGGAAGAGCAGTATTTGCAGGTCCAGGATAAGGACTGCTGGTAGAGCTTTCTAGGGAAGCTTATGCAACTCCAGACTAAAGTATGCTTGGCTTATAGTAGGGCTATTAGCCCTGCACATTCATAAGCATTAAAATTCACCCACAAATTTGGAGCGGGGGAAAGGAAAGGGAAATATAATTTAACACACACTGATATTTTTTCATGTTACATTATCCTGCCAACAGATACCATCAATCACAGTTTTTAAGAAGCACAATGACATTCTAAATGGTCTATGAATATTACTTTAATATTGAGACTAATTCCTTGGATGAATTTTAACTTTGCTTACCCCTCCCTTTTCCTTTTACCTTTGGCCAGCTCTCGCTCTCTCTCTCTTAAAATTTTCATGGCCTCTGCCATCAGAGACCAGTGTAATTAAATTAGTGAAAGAGCAGGTAAGAGTGATATCAAAAAGTTTCTGGACATTATTTTAAATCTTGCTTGGAAAGCACTTTAAGCTGAGTCAGGAATATAAGTGACAGCAAAGCAACTTGGGAAGTTTTGCTACATTGTTTCATTAGTGCATGTATTCAGAAATTTGAGCTATAGCTTTTAAAACACAGCATTTAAATGAAATATTTAGATGGTATACAATTTATGTGTGATATACATATCCATAACAAGCAACATTAACTCAATTACTTGCCTATATGAGATGTTCCCTCTTTCCTTTGTCAAATATTAACTTGAATATAATGAGCTAAATTTCCACATCTATATTTGTGGTTGTACAGCTGTAAGTAGATTTCCTATTGGGCCCTCTTAGCAATCATCTTCAAATGATCAGATATTAATAGATTCTAAGGCCAGAAGAAACCACTGTGATCATTTAGTCTGACCTCCTGTATATCAGAGGCCAGAAAACTTTCCACAAATAATTCCTCTTTGAACCAAACTGTCTTTTAGAAAAACATCCAATCTTGATTTAAAAATTGCCCATGATGAAGAATCCACCACAAGCTTGGTAAATTGTTTCAGTGGCAGGGGTGCCAGAATGTGGGGGCCGGGGAGGGGGGGAGGAATCAAGGGGCCATGGCCCTCCCACTTTTGAATGTGGACCTACCTGGCCCATCCAATTTTCCCTACAGGCCTGGCTCGCTGACCCTCCGCTTTCCCTGAGGCTCTGCAGGTCAGAAGCTGGAGCCAGGCATCTGTGGGGACCCTCCACCTGCCCCACATTTAGGAAGAATTCATCGCCCCTGTCCAGTGGTCAGATCTTTGTTAAATCCAAACCATTCTTTTTTCATTGCACACAAAGACACTAGATCTCAGTGAGAGGTGAGTACATGCGGAGTGTCAATCTTCAGCTGACATTGCTTAAAGCCTTTATTATCCAGTAGTGAGAATTTTCTAAAATGGGAAAATTGCACTTTAAAAAAAATGCTCACCTGAAAACAATTTAAGGGATTTTATTTCAAGGGCCAGTCCTTTAAGGAACTGAGAGGAACAGTAATTTCCTCCACTGCTTTAGTTACTGAATGAAATTCTATATCTTGTCTTATGCACAAGGTCAAGCTAGATGATTATAGTGGTTCCTTTTGGCTTTAAAAATCTATGGGCCAGGTCTTCAGTTAGTGTCCACTGAAAGTAGAGAATTGTTATTGTTGTTATTATTATTATTGTTATTTGCATTACAGGAGTGCTTAGAGAACCCAACTGAGATTGCAGCCCTGTTGTGTTAAACACTGTAAATAAGAGACAATTCCTGCCCCAAGCAGCTTGCAATCAGAAAAAATGAGGCAGACAAAGAGTGGAAGGGGAAGCAGAGGCATAAGAAGGCAAAGTGCCTTTCCCACAGTCACATACCAGGTTTGGGACCTACGAATCCGTGTCTCCTGAAACCTAGCCTAGGTCCCTATCCACTCGACCATGCTGCCTCCCTAATAAAGCTACACCACTGGTGCATCTGGCTCTGTGAATCTAATGTATGAGTCTATTACCACTTTCTAGTAGGGGCTGAGTAACAATAACTCCCATTGATGTCAACAATGAGTTGAGGAAATTCATATTCATATTGCAGTAATCACCCATAAACTAGTAGATTCATTCATATATTACAAGGCCAGAACAGACCATTATGATCATCTAGTCTGACCATCTGCATAACATTGGCAGTAGGCTTTTTCTGTGTTAATTCCTGTTTGAACTAGAACCAAGAACCTTCTAGCACTGGCCTCAATCTCACTACAGAATAAATTAACTTTAGATTGAAGTGCAACGACAGAGCATTTCAGTCCCAAAAGATGAATGTTTTGGGAAGTTGGGATCTTGTCAAAAAGAGAGGGTTAATAAAGAAAACTGCTTAGCAACATTAGCTCTGGTGGGCACTTTTGAGCCCCCCCCATAGCAAAATGTAAGCATGTATCTCAGATGGCTGTAAAATATAGCAATATACAGAAAATAAGATTAGTATTAATGAGAGGTCCAACCTTTTAATTCTTTATGTCTCGAGCTAACCACAATGTGCATTAATGACAATGGAATATTTTATGAGTCATCTTTTACTATCTGTGTTCGGTTAATGCACTCATCATTCTGTCATCTAAACTTTGTTTTTTTCATACACATACACCTTACACATTTGCAAGTGCTCAAATAACACTGAAGCATCACTCCCCTACCCCTCAGTCTTCTTCCCTTTGACAAACCTAGGAGCTGGAAATTCATATGATCTCCAGGGGCAAAAGCAAAGCATTATGTTTTCTGACAGCTTGTGTCATATAGTTGGGCAGAGGGGCAAATCTTGCCCATGCAAGTGGGTCAGGAATTGGGGCTTCGGGCCGGGAGGGGGGGACCCTTGGGCATAGGCATAGTTTGACTTCTATTTTGTGTGGGGTAAGGGCTGGCGGGACTCGGGCAAGCTCTGCACAGCAGGGTCCAGGGAGGGAGCACCACCTCCACCCCCTGATTCACCTCAGCAGGCCACCTGCCTGTCTGGGTTGTTGGGGGCTGCAACTAAAAAATATAACTCAAAGGGGAGACTCTGCTCAAAAAGTTTGAAAACCGCTCAGGGTGAAGGCAGGGGGTAGCTAGGGGCTGTATGAAGTGAGAGGTATAGCTCAGGGTGCAGGGTGGGGGTAGTCAGGGCTGGGTGCAGGCAATGGAGTATCTCAGGGTGCAGGCAGGGGGTAGCTAGGGACTGTGTGCAGGCAGGGGTTAGCTCAGGTTGCAGGGAGAAGGATAGCTAGGGGTTGTGTGCCAGGAGGGCTCTGTCAGCCCCAGAGCTGGATCCCCCAACCTAGGTGGCTCTGATCGGCTACGTGAACAGTCAAGGGGTGCTGGGAGCTGAGAAGCAGCCACAATCCCGGGCACCAGCAGCAGATGGGGGAAATGGCACAGCTGCCCGCTCCATGGTACCACCAGCTGGAGGAGCAGCTGCCCGCACTGCCTGGCTCTGGCTTCCTGCGTACAACCTGGCCAGAGGGTGGGGCCTGTGGGGATTGGGGGAGAGGAGGAGGTGAGGGGTGGAGCTGTCCCCAGACTGCCCCACTCTGAGTAAGGCATTGCAGTTTGGGAGGGCAACACCCTTGTACCCTCCCCACCTAATTCTGCCCATGGGCTCGGGCTTCTGCCTTCAGGGAGCGTAGGGCCCAGGGCTTCAGCCCCATAGGGGGGGCACCAGGCTTGGGGCACCGGGTTTTGGCCCTGCAGCCCCCTGAAAGGGCTCACGGACACCCAGGGGGCCGCGGACCCACAGTTGAGAACTGCTGATTTAGGGCTTTAGGGGCTAACACAGCCTCAGGGCTGAATAGTAGCAAACACTCCATGACCTTCATGGACAGGATTCTGTTCCCTCTCCCCCCATGTATTTCCCTAATGGGCCTATGCCACTCCTGATCTGGTGAAATTCTCCCCTGGGTTGTTGTGTCCCCTTTGGGTATGTCTATACAGCAGCTACAAGGTAGCCTTCCAGTGAGGGTAGACAGACTCACACTAGCAGGGCTTGAGCTAGCATGCTAAAAATAGCAGTGTGAACGTTGGGAATTGGGTGCCTGATCCTACCTGACCCACTGTGTGTGGCCTCAGGTGTTTAGCCTGAGTCTCTGCAGGAGCCACAATGTCCACTGCTATTCTTAGCGCACTCGCTCGAGTCTGTCTACCTGGGCTGAGAGGCTCACTCCCCACTGCAGTGTGGACATATCCTTTGTGATTCCTATATGCTGCTGGAGCAGTGTATGGAACCTGACGCTTTATTCATGATCTCTGTTTCTTGAAGAGTGCGGGAAGTTGCCATGCCCTATTGTTGTTCTCTGCCACGCACAATGTTTACTCCTGTTCTTTATTCAAATTCACAAAGGCAAACATTTTCAAACTTAAAAGCCTAAAGTTAAGGACCCAAATCCATTCATTGGCACTGAAATAAGTGGGTTGATTTGCAGAGGTGCTGAGCAGCCTCGCTCCCCCTGGATTGATGAGAGTTGCAGGTGCTCAGAACCTCTGACCATACAAACAATAGGAGGGCTGTTATAGCAACTACGCTGAACCACTCAGCAAACCTCAGGCTAAGTCTTTAAAAGCCTTTTTATTCTACTTGTAGCAAGTCCTCCCTATACTTTGTATATTTTCCCAACTGAGAGCACCTTAGCTCACAGGAGCTTTCAGCAGTAAGGATTTCTGGGGTTTTATAATTGCCGAGTTTGGTAATACAGCTATTAACTATTGCACTGGTTTCTGGTTCTAACTGATTGTGTAATAGTCTATAAGTGCTTCATAATAAGACTTCTAGCAGTTTGTCCTACTTTTGAGGTTAACGACCAGTGAGATGATAGGAAGTGATAAGAGTACAAGTAGGTAAGAGCAGCAGCCCTGAATATCCTTCCTTTACCAGACTGTGTACTACTCCCCCTCTTACCTCCCCCATCCCTCGCCTTGAGAAGAGTTTGTTATGCAAACCTGAACAATCTGGTTCACACGGTAAAGGATGGAGACAGTTAAACTTGAGGTATGTCTTCTGCTCTTACAGTTAGTTACAATGCAAACCTTCTCGTGTTGTGCCTTCGAGATAAAAATAGCAGATTCAAAGACAGAAGAGAAAAAAAACAGTTTAAAGTTTGTACCTTCAGTGCTATGAGGGACAAAAGCTCCTAGGCTGGAAGTGGCACTTTTAATGAACTGGCAACGTTCCCTGTAGAAAAGGACATACACAGGCTTTTTTCCTAGGACAGATATCGAACAGCTTATCAGTGCTTGACTGACATGTCGGTCTTTAGCTGAGAACTTTGGTGAAAGAAAAAAAAAAGATGAGTATAATAAGAATTAGGTATGCAGAAATCAAGTCCCTGCAGGGTACTTATGTACCGCTTGAAAATTAAGGGCCGCATTTTTAAAACTAAGCTCTGAAGTTGTGTATGCTAAATATGTGCATGTGAGTGTGAGCAGGAAACTGCAAAATTTGCAATTATTTACACACAAAAATTGAACAGATATCCATTTGTATACACAATTACCCACTTTGTGTACCCAGCTGTATGTGTTGCACTCATTATTACCTGTTTGTGCCCATTTATGTATATTTTTAGGTGCAACTATAGCATCTACTTTAGAACATTTGTCCTTTTGCCTCTCCAAATTAACAGGTATCAGTTATGTTTTCAGATTCTTTTTTGCTTAGCACAGAGATATTTTATTGTATAAAATATAAACAAAAGAAAAACACACTATATTTATGTATATACAGAAAGAGAGAAAGATGCACACACACATAAGAAAGTTATTTTTCAGATGATATCACCTTAATCTGCTTCTACCAACAGTCATTGTTACATATGTTTCAGAGTAGCAGCCATGTTAATCTCTAGCCACAAAAAGAAAATGAGTACCCGTGGTACCTTAGAGACTAACAAATTTGAGCATAAGCTTTCGTGAGCTACAGCTCTCTTCATCGGATGCATCATGAAAGCTTATGCTCAAATAAATGTGTTAGTCTGTAAGGTGCCACAAGTACTCCTTTTCTTTTTATTGTTACTATAGTCACACTTTCAGGTCTAAATATCTATGACAGGCAATAGCAAGAGGTTGCTTCCAGTCCTATGTTCTTATATTGTATCCTTCACTGATCACATATTTAAAAGCCCAATTTATAATGCATTAATGCTTCATTTCTGTAGACTTATTATTTATGTTCACAGCACCACAGTTATCTGAACCTGCTGTCGTCATGGTCCTGGCAGTTAAGTAAAAAGTATGGAACAGGCCTTAAAATGTGTTTCAGGCACAAAGAATTCACATGTATTCACTAAAGAAATCCATAACACTTTCCAAAATGCTCGGGCAAATATGAGGAATTCAATAAATGGTGTTGTATTACTGATAGTTCTTAAGCCCAAATCAAGCCAATAACAAGTTTTGTGGAATAATATATAATACTGTAGAACTGTGAAACACTGCTATCCTTCCAGTAAGATGAGCCCAGTCTTGCAAAGAGTTCATATGGGTAGAGCTATGGACTTCTATCTAAACTGTCTGCCTGTTATCTTAGAGTGAAGACAACTTATAAATACCTATCACATGGATACTATAGTGCTAGAACTTTAATAGACAGTAATCTTTCTTTAGTGCCAGAGAGTGACACACACACAATCATCTGCCAGGCAACTACCATGATCACACTCATCAAGGACTTTCCAGAAGTTAAATAACACATCTGAAAAAGAAACAAACAGAAACTCTTCGGATTTCCACGGGACAAGGGAAGATTCCACAGGACAAGAAGTTACTCACCCACCTGGATTTCCGTTCTGGACATGGTGCTGCCACTAGACCACCAGATTGGCATTGCTGCAATATACACATATTCTCTCTGTTGGTTTCACTAGGGCTAGAGCTTTTTTTTTTTTTTTGGCACGGGCTTCATCACATGCGATCAGAGCTAACAAAACTCCTGGGTTCAGATTGCTGATGGAAACCCCCACTTTATGAGAACAACTAGCTCTCTGCCATTTATTTGCTTGTCCTAAATGATAAATAAGTGATAAGTATTTGCACTTTGAGATAATTCTTATGCACTATTTTTTTTTGTGTGTTACGTTTCACGCTTGAATTAAATGTTTTTGTTCTCACTTATTGGGATATACATGGAAAAAAGAGAGAAAGAAAATCTTAAATTTCCCTTCCCAAATAAATGATTGGATATTTACCTGAAGTTTCTTATCTTAATTGTGTTTTCCAAAGTTTCTCAGTGATGCATCTACAGTGGCATGTCACATGTTGTGTCAGTCATACTGTATTACATTAGCAGACATGACTGACAAACCCCAAGGTGACAGCACAATGCAACACATCATCCAGGAAATTAGAAAAAAATACAGTTTCCCCAAAGTAAAATTAAAAGGATGCTTTTAAAGGTCTGTCTTAATTGTTCTCTCTTTGGCTGCTAAAGACTGAGATTGGCGAGCCCTTTGTGAATCATTTACAGGAAAAATTGGAGTTTTATTTAAAACCATGTGTGCCCGGTGTAAAGGCGGGGGCAATACTTTAGATCTATTTCAGCCTCACAATATAGCATTTTTACAAATAATTAACTATATTTGGGAGTGGACTAAGGTGGAAGAAAAAGTTGCTAATTTGGTGCCATCTTCCTACATCTTTGTTCACTGTTCCTTTCTTCTTATCAGCCAACCCAATCTTTTACCTTTCTGTCACCAAAAAATTATCCCCCTCTTTCTTCTCAGTTGGGTATGGTGGACAACGTTAGCTCCTAAACACATCCCAGAACCATCAGGTTCAGATGTGTTGACAAGGAAAGGCCACAGCAGCTGATGAAAAGCATTCTGGAGCAAATTTGAAACCCATCCATGTGTGACTAACTAGAAATAGGCTCCACTTTGGAACTGCATAGAGTGGGCCATGTGGAATAAATGGTAGATTCTCTGTAACTTGATGTCTTTAAATAATGATTTGAGGACTTCAGTAACTCAGCCAGAGGTTATGGATCTCTTACAGGAGTGGATGGGTGAAGTTCTGTGGCCTGCAATGTGCAGCAGTTATCAGACTAGATCATCACGATGGTCCCTTCTGGCCTTAAAGTCTAGGAGTCTATAAGACATAGCCGTTGCCAGATAATAGATGTTTGGAGGTTGCCTGTTGGCCAATGCACATATTAATCCTGGTTCTGTTCTGCCCTCAGAATCTGCATCCCTGACCTGTGTAAGGCTGCTCTTGTAGCAAAAGTGACAAAGGAAGGAATCCCATAGAGGTATTACTAGGGGCTGGTCTATACATGCAAAGTTATGTCTGTTTGATTTAAAACTGATTTAGTTAAATGATGCAAAAAGTTGTGTGGACACTCTTAAACTGATATAAACCTGACCTGTGCTGATTTAGCTTAAGCTAATTATAAACTGATTTAAGTTAAACTGAACTAAGAGTCCATACTCATGGCTTTGCACCAGTTTAACTCATTAGATTTAAAAAACAATTTAAAATTAAATCAATGCATTAAGTTAAACTTTTGTGTGTAGACAAGGCCCATGTGACATCTGAGGATGGGCAGAAATTTTCTGTTCAAAAGCGTTAACTACTTCCAAGCCACTGAATACCACTAATGTATGGGCTGGATGAATGGACTATAAGGTGGATAGAAAGCTGGCTAGATCATTGTGCTCAACGGCTAGTGATCAATGGCTCCATGTCTAGTTGGCAGCTGGTATTAAGCAAAGTGTCGATCCTGGGGCCAGTTTTGTTCAATACTTCATTAATGATCTGGAGGATGGCGTGGACTGCACCCTCAGCAAGTTTGGAGATGACACTAAACTGGGAAGAGCGGTAAATACACTGGAGGGTAGGGACAGGATTCAAAGGGACCTAGACAAATTAGAGGATTGGGCCAAAAGAAATCTGATGAAGTTCAACAAGGACAAGTGCAGAGTCCTGCACTTAGGATGGAAGAATCCCATGCACTGCTACAGACTAAGGACCGAATGGCTAGGCAGCAGTTCTGCAGAAAAGGACCTAGGGATTATAGTGGACGAGAAGCTGGATATGAGTCAACAGTGTGCCCTTGTTGCCAAGAAGGCTAACGGCATTTTGGGCTGTATAAGTAGGGGCATTGCCAGCAGATTGAGGGATGTAATCATTGCCCTCTATTTGACATTGCTGAAGCCTCATCTGGAGTACTGTGTCCAGTTTTGGGCTGGAGCACATGATTTATGAGGAAAGGCTGAGGGAACTGGGATTGTTTAGTCTGCAGAAGAGAAGAATGAGGGGGTATTTGATAGCTGCTTTCAACTACCTGAAAGGGGGTTCCAAAGAGGATGGATCTAGGCTGTTCTCAGTGGTAGCAGATGACAGAACAAGGAGTAATGGTCTCAAGTTGCAGTGGAGGAGGTTTAGGTTGGATATTAGGAAAAACTTTTTCACTAGGAGGGTGATGAAGCACTGGGGAGGTGGTGGAATATCCTTCCTTAGAGGTTTTTAAGGTCAGGCTTGACAAAGCCCTGGCTGGGATGATTTAGTTGGGGATTGCTCCTGTTTTGAGCAGTGGGTTGGACTAGATTACTTCCCGAGCTCCCTTCCAACCCTGATATTCTATGATTCTAGGATAATCAGTGAACATTTCAGGGACAAGAATAGGTACCTTTGATAGGAAGTTTAGCAGACAATACTACAAAGGTTGGGACTGATCCTGGGGTCCAACCAAACTGCCTCGAGTGAAACTTGGTATCAGGTGAGTGGATGAAAGTGGCTTAAAACTCACCTTTGTGTTTCCCTAACACTGGGGCTGCTCTGTGCAGGATCAGTCCCTTGGTGGAAGTTAGATTTGTGTGAGAGTAGCTCTAACTTACACGAACTACCAGTGGTCCCAAGGGTGTTGGTAGGGTGTACGGAAGTTCCTGCACACCCCCTAAGCCAACAGCAAGGAGCCAGAGGTGGCAAAGGACTCAGTACACTTGTTCTGTGCCACTAGAGAATCCTCCTAAATAGGGGAAATCTCCATTGGCTTACTGAGCTGGCTTCCTGGGCAGAATCTGCTAGTGACGTAATGCATACTGGCCTCACCAACCCCTGTGACCTAGTTCCTATTGTTTAAGATGGATGGGAGACTGTTTATAACTCATAGGGGACTGATGGATCAGACTGCAAGAGTAGCATGCAGCATGATTGTTTCAAATTCATATTTGTAGTTGCCCATCTTTTTTTGTTGGTATTGTGTGCTAAGCTACTTTCACATTAGAAGAGAGATTGGCCCAAATCCTTATGTGCTTGCTCAGTTTTCCCAGAAACCTCACTCAGGCAAACTCTTAACTTCCCTGCTGGGAGCTGTATGGATAAAAAGCACTATATAGGGGGTAGGTAGTACTATTAATCTATATTGTCCTTTATACCCACCCATTGAAGTGGGAACTGATTACCACTGCACATATTCAGCACATTCCTCCTAGGTCAGCCAGGTTCTTTTTTGGCACACATAGACACTGCCTTCTAGCAGCATGTTAAACACAGAGGAGTCACATATTTTCATTTATTGTGCTGGCCGAAAGCCCACACAAGCTAAAGTACTAATGACGTCATTCAGAAGTACATGAATTCAGCAAAAAGCAGCTTCAGAAGACCTTTTCTTTTCAGTAGTCCCTGTTCCTTGTCAAAAGATTTAGCCTGGATTGTCTGCGCCAAAATCTTTTTGTGGGCATCACACACAAAATTCTGAAGAGTGCAGAGAGGGGAGGGGGTCAACACAGCGGGATCTACGATGTTAAGATGAATCTAAAGTTCCATTGAAACATTCTGCCTGCCTAACATAGGGTTTTTTTTTTAAACTACAGAGGGATAAATGGGTATTAAAAAGTACCTACCACTTTCCCTTTTCTTGTGGCTAGCTGCAAAGAACTGACAATGGCCATGGGTTCAGATGTACAGATAATTAGTGATGGGCAAACTTCAAAACATTTGGAGGCTGAGCTGAGGTATGTATCCAAGTTTGCTTGTTTATCCTAACTTCTTTGGGCAAAAATGGGGCTGACAGACAGGTTTTGTTTTAAAATTTCTGATGCTTCCTGTTTGCCAAGTGGCTTGAAATGCTGGGAGAATAACCACTTTGTGTGATGTTTCCATAATTAAGCTTCTGGTTTTATTTGTATTTAGCTTGTGCATGTTAGCATAGATCTACTGAAGTCATCCAAGGATCTGACCCATAACATTCAGAGGTAAGCAAAACTAAAACAACAATATGACTCAAACTCTTGTTTTAAACTTCAAGGAAGGCTTAATTTGGGTTCCATTTGAGATTTGGCCAGTAATAGAAATAAGCCTGAAACAAAACACTGGATCCATGTACCCAAGAACTTTGGTAAAGTACACATCTAGATCAGTACTTAGTAACTGGACTGTGTATGGACCATGGACTGAAGCAAACCCCTCCATCTGAACACCCGACTCTGGGAAAGTTTGAATACAGGAGTAAATTCTTACATTTTGTCCTATGTTTAGTCAGTTGCTACTTTTATCCAAACCAATTTGTCTCTCCTTACATATAGTGCTTGATGTGCACAAAATGGTTTATTTAAAAACAAACAAACTTTATGTGCTATAGCTTGAAAGCTGATTTTTATGGTTTTGGTATGACTTTGAAGCTCCTACTTGTTCATCAGGCTAGTGGCGTATGGGGATGCTATGTAAGAGATCTATTTGGGCTCCAAAGGAAGAAGCCTAAATGACACTTTTTGTTAGCCAGTTGCAGAAGAAGTGGAACCTAAACCCTCATTTGAAAATGACAGTCACATGTGGCAGCCACATGTGGATAAGGGGAAAGCTGGGGTAAAAACAGTGCCAATGAGAGTCTAGGAAAGAGCAGGAGCCTTGTGAATATCAATCTTCAGACCTGGAATAGAGCTGTGCACACTTAATATTACCGCTAATAATGGGCACCTCCACCAAACTTCACATGTCAGCAGCACTGCTGTGATGTTCAGATGTGTAGCCATATCCTGCAGCACCACAGCCCTGGTATGTTTTGGGGGTAGGAAGAGATGAGCAATTCACCTCTTTACCTTCTTCTCCCCCACCCCAACCCCCAGGGCTGGCTGGCTCAAGAGCTGGCAGGATCCTCACTTCTACTTCCTGCTGTCAGCTCTCCTGCCATTGGAGCACTGTAATGTCACTCCAAAACAGTTTGGTCAGGTTTTGAGTGGAAACCAAGCTGAACCACCAAGCGTCTCATGCTTCATCAGCCATTGTTCCCTGGAAACATGGCCCAGCTTCACAAACCTGGGATGAGCTTCAGGTTTGCAGCTGTTTTTTTCCACCAGGTTTTGCCTTTTGTTCTAAATGCTGCACACAACTCTAGCTCATAGTAGCGGTGCTCAGTGAAAGCCCAGCCACTTCCAAGAACTTCTTATTGTCAAATAAAACCAAACCTAACCATAGAAAATGCATTTTATAATATTTTGTAAAAGATTATTTCATTTTTTAATGTTTCCTGGGCCAGAGGCATCGTCTGGATGGAGTGCAATCTAAGGACACTAACACTGTAGTTTAATGAAACTAACTAACTCTCTGTCATTTTGCACTTGCATACCAATGATGTTTACTATATTTCCTTGTTTTATGTGCAGCGTCCAGACAATCATTCTATTTGATGAACATGAAAGGTTGAAGTCATGGTCAGTAGCTCCAGAATGTAGAGCTGGGGAGGGAGCGACTGATTTCATTTTTAATCAATGGACCAAACTCTTCCTTGGTTTCACTCCACTGACTTTAAAGGATTGACATCAGGGATGCATTTGGCCCCATATGGCCACCCCAAGAGGAGATGGTGGGGTCGGGGGAAGAAAAGCAGGCTGTCATCTCTGTCATCCCTTTCACTGACCCAGCATATGGCTCGAACTCACATGCTGGAGAAGCGTGATGGGCTTATCTGCATTTCAGTGCTATTCAGTCATCATTGTTGCTGAAAATGTGCAAATAAAATAACCAAGAACATGATAAAACAGAGTAAGAAAAATCTCTCTCTATTTAAAGCAGCTGTTTGGGTGCCAGCTGCTTAGTTACAAATACATCTTTAATGAAATCAAACAATCCAGCAGCATTTATTGATTGCTAACAATTGTTTTAAATACAGTCTGGTAGGCTAGGCTGTTAACATCCTTTTTTGTCCAATTAGTTCAGTTGGTTTGAATTAGAGATAGTTTGCTATTATCTTAAAAAAAATGCAGCTCACCAGACACTTTTTTCCCCTCCAGAATAAAGTATGGCATAGCTGCACAGAATAAACGATTTCCATGTTACTCCAGCTGTTTGGGGAAAGGCAGCCGAGCCTTTTATCAAGCCCTTTCACATCAGCAACTGCAGTTCAGATCCACCCTGAGATTTTAGTTAAGAGGATGTGGTGTTCTCTCTTTGGAGCCCGTTGAACAGTGGAAAGGACTTCTGTGGCACTTCATAGCCAATTTCTGAAAGAAGGATAACAGAGTCCTGTGGAAACTTAAATCTTAGGACTGACCTCTATCTATCTATAATTCTACACTTGCTAGTATAGAGGGAAAGCATTAGTACTTTGTAAGGGGATGGAGTAATAGCACAGGAAACTATTTCAGCCCTGTTTTCTAAGAATCTATAAAATATATAAAAATCCACCATTGACTACAAAACTGAAGAAGTTCTGTTCCTAAACAAAGCCCTGACTTTTCATAGAATTATGTACAAGTCATATTGGTGCTAGCAGGAAATCCCTAAGTGCCAAGCTATTTCAGTAAATCTGCACCTACATTCAAGTATTCATTAAGGGACTGATCCTGTAGTCTTTTAGACCCAGCAAAAACTCACACTAAGTTCATAGGAAGAGATCTGGCGTTAGGCAGGATTGACGGATTGGGACGTAGGTGTAGCATGCACCAGGATTATGCAAAGTTCATCATTTTAGATTCCCCACAGTTTTGCTCTGCACCTACTCACACAAGAACTATCGTATGGATGGACATACCTCAGAGTACCAATCTGAGAATCATCCAAAGTGGAATTAGCAGAGTAGATAACTGCGTAAAAATGATACAATAAAATACTAACGTGGTTTGGAATGTTGTGCTTAAATAATTAATCAGAAATTCTGGCATATGACACATTGAAGGTACTGATACCACAGTGATGGACAACATTAAAATCACCTAAGTAACTAAATGAATTCTGTAAACTTTACTCATGTAACACAAGTAGTCCTACTGTAAGCAGTGTGACTACTCAGCTGCAGAATAACTACTCACCTGAACAAGGATTTGCAGAACTGGACCCATATTTGGTTTCAGCCTAAACACCCAATTCAGAAACTACTGGTTCATTTAAGATTACATCATTTCCTTGGACTCAAGCAACACACAAGACTTCATGACTGCATTTCTTTGCCTCATCAGGCATTTCTGCCAGAAAGCCACATGAAAATAGCAGCAACAGCGTTTGCTTATATACACTAAAGATGGGCCTGACCAAAAATCCCATATCTGAACACCCTGCAAATGTTGAGAAAATTTAGAACTAGACCCAGATCTGAATTTTGCAAGTTGGGCCCATTTCATTCATCTGTGTGTGCGCGCATGCACACATCATCTTACTAGGACTTAAACCTTTCACTAGTATGCTCAGGTTGGAGTCATGTAGCATCCAAACATGCCTCAGTATATTGTCCCTTAACAAAGATTTAGTGTCTTCTCCAGCAGTTTAATATGGGTGTATATAAGGTAAACTTATCAGGTATATCTTCTGTTTATCAGTTGTCTGACACTGAAGAACTCTAAGATCACTAAAACCACCAACTTAGATCAAGACCTGATAAAAACTTATTGGCTATTGGTCTAGATGTATTTTTTTTTAAATGTTAAGCATAGCATAGCTTTTCTCTGTTGTAATGGTATTACACGTAAATGAACTTCTTTTGTTGTCATAGTAAATGAGTCATTAATGTTTACTGCTTGGTAACACTGCATTTTATACCCCAACAATTCTGGCCTAATTGTTTACAATCCTTTTATTAATATGCACAAGATACACAGTAACTTGTTGTTTGATATGTGTTGGTATTACACCAAAGTGTAAATCAGAGTTACTTGATTGGTTTATTACTACAGTTACCAACCCTCCAGGATTATCCTGGAATCTCCAGGAATTAAAGATTAATCTTTAATTAAAGATGTCATGTGATGAAATGGCTATCAGAAATTCGGCCAATCAGAATTGGTGACCCTAATTATTATTCATTATGACAGTAGTTCACAGAGATTCCAAATGAGGCTGAGTCCCATTGTGCTTGACACTGTACGAACACCGAGGAAGTGACAATCCCTGCCCTGAAGTGCTTACAGAACAGACAAAGAGTGGGAGAGAAAATGGAAACAAAAAGAGGTTCAAGGGTTTAGACCATGGGCAGAGCTAGGAATAGAATTCAGGTCTTCCAAGTCCTAGAGCAGCAGCCTATCTATTGTACTATGCCACCTCTCAAGATTCAGTGTACTCTAGCTTTACTAAGTACACCTGTATGTTTGGTCCCATCATGTCACATCCCAGTGGACAATCCTATACTACATATCAAAAATACACCTCAAGAACTTTTTCTTCTTTCTCCGGAACACCACTGTAATGGAGGCACATCAGAACTGAAGTATGCGTGCTTTCTAAAATGATGCCAGTGATTCCTCTGTTCCTTTAAAGACAGCATGGTGAGATTTATTTAATATTTCAGATCCCCTATCATGTAATCCCATATTAATAATAATATTAATAATAATTAATTAAGGACCTAGAGGTTCCAACCAAGATTGGGTTTTTTGTGCTAGGTGTTATGGGTAAACATTTTGAGACAGAGTCCTTGAACCCTGCCTCAATGGGGAAAAAAAGATATGCTTTCAAATATTTTTACCTCAATCAAGATTTTAATGGTTGAAAAGCATGATTAAGAGGCAGCTAACAATCTGACTTCTTCCCCAGGCTAAAACACAGCCAGCTAATGACTTTAAACAGGTAAGATGCATCTGACTGGGGTGAAAAACTAAACCTGGGAGAAAATAGGTGTTTTATCCCCCTTTAATAGTTGGGAAATGGAGGCCCAGAGAGAGTAAATGAAATGTCTATGGTCACACAT
The DNA here is from genome assembly GCF_009764565.3 of Dermochelys coriacea. NCBI lineage: Eukaryota > Metazoa > Chordata > Testudines > Dermochelyidae > Dermochelys > Dermochelys coriacea. Next base: position 103,249,196 of record NC_050073.1, read on the forward strand.
ATGGTCAGTTGTAGACCAGATGACTCAATCCAGATCTGTGAAGCTCAGTCCAATATCTTAATGAAAAGACCACCCATCCTGTTTTTCCAGACTGTTAATTTTATGTACAATGTAACTTTAAAATAAAGGGCTCAAGCTACAATCAGATGTTTTGGTTTCTAGACATTAATTTCATGCTCTAATTTATCATTTCTATATTTTTGTAGATTCTACCCTGTTCCAACCACCAGCAGACATAGACTGGAAATTGTCCAAGCTTGCCCCTTTCCTGGTGCTTACTGAAACAACAGCAACAACAATAGAATGTGTGTGGTGGGGGAACACCCTACAATACATAAAAATAGTTCCTTGGACTCCCGTTCAGTTTCTGGCTGTCCCATGGTTACTTCTGCAAAGAGTGAAGAGATAGATTCTACGTATAGATGGTTCCATTTTCCTTAAAAGTGTGACTCTGAGTCTTGGCTTCCTCTTCTATTTTTTTAAAAAAAGTTTTTGTCCTTTCAGATTAGATTAGTGGGAAACCCCCACTCACCCACCCATTTTCACCCCATAGCCCAGGCTCTCAGACCCTACCTCCAAGTGTTCTTATCTCCTCCATTTTCTGTTCTGTAAATCTTCTCCCCTCGCTCCAGTGTCTAGGTGTCTCTCATGTCCTACAGCCAACATGTACACACTGCTGTTGCTGTGTTCAAAGACAAGGATTAGTATTAATAATTTCCCCCCAGGGAATGAAATACTGGATCCAGGTTCCTTTAAAGCCTGTAGGTATAGAATGGAGTGTTGTCATGATGCAGAAAGGAGAAGATTCTTGTAAATAGGTTATTTTAGCTCCTTTTGTTTGATAAGAATGGCTAGGAGATAAAACTTTCCTCGATGATTTCCCACATAATTGTCTTTTTTTATTATTATTGATCACATTTACACATAGGAATATATACACACAGCACTTGTTACAAGCCATTTACACCCTGAGGTAGCTTGTAAAAATATGACAATATTCTTTGATAATGGTCCAGTGACACTTGCTATTATTATTGTCATTGTTATTGTTACTGTTGTGGTGGTTGTTCTGTTGCAGCAGCGTCTCAAGGCCAGGGTCAGGGCCACATTGTGCTAGTGTGTGCAATTAAACGATGGTTCCTTGCCTTTAAGAGTCTACAAATTAAGTATAAGACAAGAAACAACAGGTGGATACAACAAACAGAGCACAAGGGAGCAGTGAGGTAGTTATGATTCATGTAATAAGCAGTGGTCATAGCACACCAGTTGCCTAACCATTGTCAAGTGTTCTGTAGGCATGGTGAAACAGGTGTATTTTAAGAAAGGTCTAAAAGATGATAACGTAGTGCCTTTGAAGAGCTTCTTCCTTTCACAAGAGGTGGCATGGGAGAAAGCATGAAGGTGCACGTTAGAAAATTTGAAATATGGTGGTGTGGACCATGATAGCATTATATTCTGGTATATTATTACATATTTGTTTTGGGTCTCTTAGATACATGAGGGTGTTGGGGTTGGTCCTGCATTGAGCAGGGAATTTGACTAGATGACCTCCTGCGGTCTCTTCCAACCCTAATATTCTATGAAATCTTGGCCCTGTTAAGTCAATGGCGAAACTTCATATTGACTTCAGTTGTGCTAGCATTTCACCCTGAGAGTAGGTACACCAAAGAAAAGGGGAGTTATACATGTAGCTTTTGAATCAGTGTATGCCTGATAACACTTCAAATGTGTTTGTATAGTACAGGGCTAGTTACAGGACCTTCTGGGAGTGAGTATTTTCCCTCTCCAGTTTACTCCCATTGAGTTCAATAGGATTGCGTTCATGAATAAAGATGCTCAATGTGAATAAGTGTTTGCAAGACATAGCTGAAACATATGATATATTCTCTCTCATATTTACTATATTCAATACTGGAGAATATTTGTGTGTATGGTATTTTATATACAAGGTAAAAAAATAATTCATACACAATGACATATTGTGTCTGTCTCCAGTTATTATATGAGTATGTTATTAATCTGCTTAGAGTTCTGTATAGGTTTCATTTTTCATGCCTCTGCTACTTATATACCTTCAGGCTTCTAAGTAAATTATAACATATTAAAATTATTTGTATGGTTTTGGATTCATATAAATAAGTGGGCCTTCTAAGAGTTGGGTTTAAATGGCTTCCTTGCTCTCTCAGTATTTCATTTGAGGAGATATATATCCTGATTCACCTCTTATTTACACTAGGTTTACACTATGAATAGAGCTTTGCGGGAACCAGAATTTTCATTACACAGAAAATTTCACAATTTTGAATCTTTTTCCATTCCAAAATTGAATGAACACTAAAACAAAACAAAAATTGAAATTTCCTGTGAAATGAAAATCGGGGGGGGGGGGGGAGGATTATTTGTGTTCAATGTGCACATTTTTGTTTAATAGAATTGAAATTTTTCATTCTGATTTTGACTTATTTTATATTTATATAATGTGAAAATTGAAGCAATAAGTCACTTTGAAATGAAAAATTGAAATCTTTTATTCCAAAAAGGGCAAAACAGAATGTTTCAACCTGCAAACTGAGCCTTTTACCTCAGTGTACGTGAGGTGAAATTCAAGCTACGATAACTGGTTTGAGGAAAAACATGGAAATGCTGGAAAAAATTGTGGTAAGTAGCAAGATGGCCCAGTTAAATTTACCATGTTTTTCTCTCCCCTTCTCTGTTTTCAATGCAACTCCAGAGGATTTTGTTTTATTTTAGAATTTTATTAGTTAGTCTAGAAAAGGCGGCTCAAATTCTGCTATAATTTAAACTAGTGTAAATCCATAGAAGTCACTAGACTCATTTTGGATTTGTATAGGGTTAACTGGTAGCCTTACTTTTTGGCCATATGTTCTTCTGTGTTTCTCCAGTTAAAGGCCTCATCCTGCTCCCATCAAATTCAGTGGCAAAACACACATAGACTTCAATGTGGGGAGGATTAGGCACTGAGTTCTAGTTCTTCCTGGACCCTGCCCACACACTTATGTTAAGAGTGAAGAACTGGGGGTACAAATGTACTCAGATGATCATCCTCTGTGAACTCCACTGTGTTCATCTGCATACAGATTTATGGAGTTAGGCCCTGTAGTCTTGTCCTTCACTTCTTTACTGACTCCTATTCTTTACAATGGGTGTTTGCAGGAGGATTTACATTTAAATGGCTTTAAATTACAATCTCTATTTTGGACATGGTTCTATAGCCCAGTCATGACTTGGTTGTTCATTTGCTTTTCAAAGATTTTATTTTTGAGAGAAGATGTTTGTTTTTCTGAATGAATTTCTGGGAGGAATGGGGAAAGAAGGGAGTTAACCCAGTGGCTACAGTCTCCTTCTTAAAATTAAAATAAACGGAAGAAATATCTGCACTTAGTACATGTTTTTAGGAAGCATGTTCATTTTAATAATTTCAACTAACTCCAAAAGAGAGACTTGGTACTTTCCAGATAGTTCTAGATTTGTATAATAGCATAATAAAATTAAATAAATAAATAAGTGGCTCCATATTACATTTTTATAAATGACGACGCAGACTTGGCTGTACCTTTGTAACTAGCCAGTTAATAGAACTTGCAATCTCCTTAAAGAGGAACTCTTTAATTTCCAGACTTTCCAGTCTACTCCCAAGACTTCTAATTTGTTTTGATTTATGAACATAACCTGACCTATCTCCAGATGTATTTAATATATTTGAGAAACTGGGTGATGTCTCCTGGTCTGTCAAAAACATTAATAGGACATCTGCAAAGAGGCATGTTTTATATTTAGCTTCATTGGCATGGGTTCCTTTTATCCATGAAGTAGTTCTGAGAGTTTCTACCAGAGTGTATATGATGAGGTCAAACAAAAGAGGAGAAAGAGAACCCCCCAGTTCCATTTCCCCACAACGTAACTCGAATGGAGCTGTGAAATTGTGCTAATGTAATCCCAATACAATCAATCATTTTTGCCATTCAAAGCCCAAGAAACTATTTTGCCATCCCTCCCCCTCACCCAACGTAACTGTGTAGCTCTCAACTTATTACCAGCAATGTGAAAAAGACACAGATTCAAACTTATCAAAGACTAACCAAGACAAGATATCTCTGATCCCTTGATTCTCTTTGGGAAACTCCTTCCACTTAATGCAGTGTATGCTAGTTATTTTCTCAAGCTCTCTGGAGACTTCTGAAATTTATTTTCAAGGGTATCTATTCATAATATGCTGCTTTTCTTCTGCTGCTTTGCATTTATTTATAAAGTGGAATTATTTTAAAAAAATATGATCTGCATGATATATTATTCTTTTCCCTCAACATTTCCCCCCTCCCAAGTAAGCCCTTAAGAAGGGGTGAAAGATGTACTCATTTTGCAGACTCTCTCCTGTTTTTCCAGGAGGAAGACTAAGTGGTGATTCATTTATTTAGAACCAGGTTCAATGAAAAATGTGTCAGCTTTCTACACCGCACAACCCTCCATCTCCATGGAAATCTGGTTTGGGGAGAGCCTTTTATAAGCTTCAGCATATTCAGGGGGTGTAATTCCATGCAACCCCCACCCTTATTGATTAAAAAAGCTTGTAGCACCACAAAGCCCCACCTCAGTGGGTATACCGTACTAATAAAAAGAAACACCATAACTAATCACACACAAACCCAGATCCTCAGCTGGAGTAAATCATCATAGGCCAATTTTTACACTGATTTTACACCAATGAAGCACCTGGCCCCTACGTGTAGAAATGAAATAAAAGATGAGGAAACACACTTAGAGATTAGATTTGCCAGATTTCTTGCTGCTGCTTTACACAAGTCTCACTGCTTTTCTGTGGAATAACTTTGCCTTTTACTGAAATTTTCCTGGTACGTTGAGAGTTGCTTCTGAACTCGGCTGGGGGACAGAAAAATACTTCTGCTTTTTTTCCCCCCTCCTCACTGTTTTTAGTTTGTTTTACAGTTAATTTAATGCTTGTGAAAGTTGCTAGGTTAATAGTCCTGGAGACCAAAGCCTTATGTTTATCCAGAAAATACATACATGGGCAGTAGCTGTGCAAGCTTCCTTGTGTCCACTCAATGCTGTGCCCGAAGCCGACAGTTACAAAGTGATGGGAGGCCACTCTTTTTCTGGACTACAGCTTGCTGGAGTGGGAGTGTCTAGAGCCTGATGCTTCACTTTGCCTGCCAGAGATCTCTGCTGCAGACTGGCCTTCAGCCCTGACCAAACGCATTAGCTTCGGGCCCAGTGCAGATCCCTATGCTACTTCTAGAGATGGAACTAGAGTGGATGAACCAGATCTTTAGCTGGTTTAACTTGGCACAACTCCATGTTGCTAGCTGAGTCACATATAAAAAAGCCTCAGACTTCTGACGTTAGAAGGGTATTCATAGATTCAAAGGCAAGAAGGGGCCATTGATCCTGATCTTCTGTATAACATGGGACATAGAATTTCCCCAAAATAATTCCTAGAGCAGCTCCTTTAGAAAAAAATCTTCCAGTTTGATTTAAAAATGGTCAGTGACAGAGAATCCACCATGACCTTTGATAAATTGTTCCAATGATTAATTACTCTTAGCGTTAAAAATTTATGCCTTATTTGCCCGTCTGAATTTGTCTAGCTTCAACTTCCAGCTACTGCAACATGTTATACCTTTCTCTATTAGATTAAAGAGCCCATTATTACATACTTGTTCTCCATGTAGGAATTTACAGACTGTAATCAAGTCACTCCTTAGCCTTCTCATTGTTAAGCAAAATAGATCAAGCTCCTAGAGTCTATCACTATAAGGTGTGTTTTCTAATCCTTTAATCATTCTCATGGCTCTTCTCTGCTCTCTCTACAATTTACCAGAATGCTTCTTGAGTTGTGGGCACCAGAGCTGGGCACAATATTCCGTCAGTGCCAACTACAGAAGTAAAATAACCTCTCTACTCCTACTTGAGCTTCCCCTGTGTATACATCCCAGCATCATATTAACTCTTTTAACTATAGCGTCACATTGGGAGCTTATGTTCGATTCATTACCCAACATGATCACTACATCTTTGTGCAGAGTCACTGCTTCACAGGACAGAGTCCTCCATTCTGTAAGTATGCCCTATGTTCCTAGATGTATACATCTACATTTAGCCATAGTAAAATGCATATTGTTTGAGGCACCCAGTTTACCAAGTGATCCAGATCACTCTGAATCAGTTACTTGAGCTCTTTATTATTTGCTACTCTCCCAATTGTTGTGTCATTTGCAAACTTGATCAGTGATGATTTTAGGTTTCCTTCCAGGTCATCTATACAAATATTAAATAGCACAGGGACAAGAACTGATTCCTGCGGGACCCCACTGGAAATACACCAGTTTGATAATGGTTCCCCATTTACAATTACATTTTGAGACCTATCAGTTAGCCAGTTTTTAATCCATTAATATGTGCCATATTAATTTTATATCACTCTCCTTTTTTTTAAAATAAAAATGGCATGTGGTACCAAGTCAAACACCTTACAGAAGTCTAGGAATATTACACCAACACTAAAACCTTTATCAATCAAACTTGTAATTTCATAAAAATATCAAGCTAGTTTGACAGGATCTATTTTCCATAAACCTGGCTTCATTTGCATTAATTACATTTCCTCCTTTTATTCTTTATTAATTGAGTCCTGCATCAGCTGCTCCATTATCTTGCCTGGGATGAATTCAGTCTGACAAGCCTATAATTACCTGGGTCATGCCATTTACCCTTTTTAACTACAGGCACATTATCTTTCTTCTGGAACTTCCCCAGTGCTCCATGACGTATTGAAAATCAACATTACTGGTCCAGCACTCCAAACTGAGCTCTGAATCCTTTGTGGCCCTCAAAACTTTTCAAAAAGTGACATTCTGATTATTTGAAAATTGCCCAAGACAAACTGAACACAACTTTGTGACATTTCTTGCAAACTTTCATTGTAACTCCTGGCCTCAGCGAAAATTAACAAATAAGGAAACTACTGTATAAACTGTGGGGAAAGTACTCTTTTTATCTGAGGTTGCTCAGAAGGGAAACTAATGAATTTAATCATTTCTTCCACAATGACAAATACTCAGATTTTTTTTTTGCAGTTTTCATTACAAGATTCTTCCTGAAACACTACAAATATAGTTGCATTTGCATGTTTCTTGTATTGTTTTGCACTGGTTTTATTCCAGTGACCTCCGTGGAGTTACTTCTGATTTATACCATATAAGTGAAAGCAAAATCAGGCCCAGAACTTTCACAAATATGTAACGTGCTCCTCAGGCAGCTTTTTGGTACTTATATTTCAGATAGGCTGCTCAATGTGTCAGATGATGACCAGGACACATCTACTCTTCCCAAAGGGTTAAAAAGGCCAATGTTTAAATTCCTATGTACTATTTTTATATTTACTTGTTTTAAGTAGGATTTAAATCAAGTCCCATTGACTTTCCATCTATACTAGATACTTATATGGCCTCATTATCATATGATGTGAGTGCCTCACATCTTTATGTTTGTCCTCAACCCCGCAAAATAGGGCAGTACTATTAGCCAATTTTGCAGATGCAAAACTGACTCTAAGGCCATGTCTACACTACAAACTTTGGCCAACACAAGTTATGTTGTCCAGCGCACTGTCTTTTGGGAAATTTTGTCAAGGCATGGTGGGGCAGAAACAAGTTGTGCAGGAGTGACTGGGAGCAAGGGGTCAAGTTCTCATCATGCCCCATTCCATAATGCCATCCATATACCCCAACGTCTGCCTTTTTAAAAGTCCCACAAACCTCTGTGACACTTCATGCTGTCTGCCATCTCTGATAGAAGCATAGAGCCCGCACAGCTCTTCACTATTGCCATCAGCCTCGCAAACACAGGATGAATGATCCTCTGTTTTGCAGACCAGCAGGAAGAACTGCAGCAGCAGGGGACATGATGATTTAGTGGGGGACAGATTACTATGGGACATAGTGAAAACCAATTCAAGGTTGTTGGTGGCATTCACAGAGCAGCTGGAGATAGTGGAGTGTCCCTTCTGGGCCTGAGATATGAGCCCTGACTGTGAGATCGCATTGTAATGCATGTTTGAGGCAGTGAGCAGTAGCTGCAGAACTTTTGGATGTGAAAAGACCACGTTCGGGGATCTGCGTACCAAGCTCTCCCCAGCCCTCCAGCGCAGGGACACCAGAATACGAATTGTACTGACAGTTGAGAAACCAGTGGCAATCCCTCTGTGGAAGCTTGCAGCACCACATTGCTACTGGTCAGGGGGAAATCATTCTGGAGTTGGAAAATTCACAGTGGGAGGCCATTGTCATGCAACTGTGCAGGGCCACACAGGACTGTGACTCTCAGCAACGTACAGGACATAGTAGATGAATTTGCAGAAATGGGGTTCCCAAACTGTAGGGGGGGCTATAGAAGGCATGCATATCCCTATTTTGGCATCAACCCACCTTTCCACAGAGTACACCAATTGAAAGGGCTACTTTGCTATGGTTATGCAGGCATTAGTGAGTCACTAGGGTCACTTTACCGACATCAATAGTAGCCGTTTAGGGAAGGTGCACAATGCTCACATTTTTAAGAGCACAGGCTTGTTCAGAAAGCAACGAGAAGGAACATTCTGTCCCAAGAAACAGATTACAGATTTTGGGGGCTATTAGGAATTATGTGATGTTTGGTGCACATTTATGACTATAACTCGGTCCATTAATGTACCTATTAATTTGCAGTGCTTGCTATATATTTATAATTATCACACAGTGTCACTGGTCCTATGAGTTCTGTTGCCCTACACAATAACAAGTAGTGGGTACTTTCAACAGCACAATGCATTCTGCAGCATATGTGAATTAATAAAGATGAATTATTTACCCAAAAATAGATTTTTATTGTATGCCAAAACCAGTGCAAAAAACCCCAATGTGCCATTAAAAACAAATACAATAAAAACATCTCAGATAAATGAACGGAACAGAACTTAACAAGGGGAAAGAACATTCATGTCCATCTGAGTTCATTTTGGCTACACACACAGCAGTTTTGGGTCTCACAGGTCAGCGTATGTGTAGCTATGGTTGTCCTTATTGTTCCCTGGTATAGAGTGGTATGCGTATGGTTGCAACCCCTTATGCCAAGTGCAGTGATGGGTAGGGAGAGCACTGAAATGGAGATCTCCACTGACTGCAAAAGGAGACAAGCCCATGATTATGGAACCTGTAGGTCAATAAGAGTCTGCAGCATCTGTGTTCGCTGCCAGAGAAGCCTCATTATGTGCCAGTGCACCCCCCCCGCGTCCTTGGCCTCTTTCTTTTCTAATCTTTCCCTCTCCATACTCACTACAATATTCACTCTCCAGGCCCTCTCTTCATGGTCTGTTGCAGCACTAGCTTGCAGCATCTCCTCTCTATTATAGTCAGGCATTCTGCAGGAGAGAGGGCACCTCAAGGCTGCAAAGGTATCAGCTATAGATAAAACACCACAAGGAGGTATCGTATTTATAGTCATGATGGAAAGCAAAAGTTATGTTTCAGAACTCCCTTCCCATGCTGCCTTGGAGTTCCTGTGCACAGCACTGCTCTCCAGCCACAACCATAGTGAACATGGCCCAGCAGGGGTGGGTAGAGGGAAGAAACGAGGAGGGAATTGTTCAGTTGCATGAAACAACATTTCAGCCCATTTCCATGGGTATGAGTGCAGGGCAATGGCACTCAGCACTGGCATTGTTTTCTAAACGGGGTGCTGATTTTATTGGATATCTTGCTCCAGAGGGTAACAAAGGCACAGAGAGCACAGCTGCTAGTGGTATCCTAAAGCTTCCTGGACCCATATGCTGTTAGCCTGTTTACTGCAATGATGCCAATGTGGAAACAATAAGGCTGTCTTCCCTAGAAATCTTCATGAGAGGGTTGCAGAGCACCTCCATGAAAGCTTCATTGAGATCTCTCAGGAGGATTCAAGGCCATTTCTTTCTACATAAACTGCTTCACATGTCCCTCTCCCTCCAGCTAACTCCAGCTCTCTTTGTTGTACTGCTGTCTCTTCTAGTATGAGTACATTAATGAAAAGTCAGTGCCCGTTTCCTGTTCCACTAGGGTTGGGTGCCAGCTGTACATTTCAACATTGTAATAGGAAATACAGTCCTATCCGAGGTTCCTTCCCCTCCTCTGGCCTTGCCCATGCTGGGCTGCCAGGACTGAGTAGATTGCCATGGAGTCTGAAACAGCTCTTGGCTCATGGCACAGCTGGACCAACCTCATTGCCCGGTTATATCTCCCGCATCCTCCTCCCTATTCACAGCAGGTGTCTGCGTCTCGGGCTCCTCGGAGGTATCCACAGTGGTCTGTGGGGTGCTGATGAAGTGTTCACCCAGTGTGGTAAGCAGCTTGTTGTAAAAGCAGTAGTTCTGTGGCTTGGGACCAGATTGACTCTTGGCCTCCCCAGCCCTCTGATATGCCTGCCACAGTTCCTTCACTTTCATGCAGTACTTATACTGATCCCTGTCATACCCATTTGCCTGCATCCCCTGTAGAGTCCTGCTCATAAATGTCCATGTTTCTGCAACTGCTCTGTAGCTGTGCCTGCATAGTCTCTTCTCCCCACAGGCCCAAAGGATCCAATACCTCCTGTCTACTCCAGACAAGAGCACATCTGGACCATGTAGCCAGCAAGGTTGGTTGGGCTGTTGCACATGCCAAGGGAGAACTGCAAGGTGTACTCAAAAAGCTGGACAATCAAGAACAGGCATTTTAAAAATACATGGGGGCAACTTCCAGTCCTCATAGCTCTTGGGCAGTGGTGAGAGCAGTCGTGATGAGAGCAGTTAGTTTTGGGCATTGTGGGACAGCACCTGGATACACTTGCACTATCTCTACCACAGCTCAACACTGTTTGGAGGGGTTGTGTAACTATAGAACAACATGGAGCTTACTTTGATGGGAGAAAAATTTTAGTGTTGACAGATGCACAACTAGGTTAATGCAAGGTTACTTAAGTCAACCTAACTTTGTAGTGTAGGCCGGCCTAAGTAATTTGTCAAAGATCACATGGCAGAGCAAGGAATTAAACCTGTGTTCCCCCAGTCCCAGCCTAATTTCCTAACCCCTAAACCATCTTCTTAGAGAGCAATTCAGGACCATGGATGCGCTGGAAACAAAAGCTGCTTTCTAGAACAATGACTTTCACCACTTGGCAAATTTTACCTGGTTTTTGGTAAAGTCTCTTACCTTGCAAAGCCCACAGAGAGAACTTAATTAAATACAACTGAGATATTCAGGTAGGAAAAGCTAGCAGTACAAGGGAAAGAAACTATGATCTTTCATATTTTTGTAGTGCTTTTCATCCCAAAGGAACCTAAAGAATTGTATAAGCTATGAGAAAAATGCTGATCTGAAGAGCCCAAGTGAAATAGGAGAAAGTGAGTGCAAATAGCATATTTCTCCTGTCTACAGCACACCCCAATACCACAAAGGGATAATTCCAACTTTCCTCTATCTGAAGCACCAAAATAGGGGAGCTGATGAACTAGACGGACTCCCAAGGAAACACCTGTGACCCTATTTACAATTAAAGTCATAGGAATTGCAATACTGAAGTAGACCAGTGATTCATCAAGACTTCTAGCCCATCTCTAACAGTGGCTAGCACCAGCCAGTTCATAGGAAGGTACAAGAATCCCTACAGGAGGCAATGCTTCATCTTCTAGACAAATTAGAGGATTGGGCCAAAAGAAATCTGATGAGGTTCAACAAGGACAAGTGCAGAGTCCTGCACTTAGGACGGAAGAATCCCATGCACCGCTACAGACTAGGGACCGAATGGCTAGGCAGCAGTTCTGCAGAAAAGGACCTAGGGGTTACAGTGGACGAGAAACTGGATATGAGTCAACAGTATACCCTTGTTGCCAAGAAGGCCAATGGCATTTTGGGATGTATAAATAGGGGCATTGCCAGCAGATCGAGGGACATGATCGTGCCCCTCTATTCAAAATTGGTAAGGCCTCATCTGGAGTAGTATGTCCAGTTTTGGGCCCCAAACTACAAGAAGGATGTCAAAAAATTGGAAAATATCCAGCGGAGGGCAACAAAAATGATTAGGGGACTGGAACACATGACGTATGAGGAGAGGCTAAGGGAACTAGGATTGCTTAGTCTGCGGAAGAGAAGAATGAGGGGAGGATTTGATAGCTGCTTTCAACTACCTGAAAGGGGGTTCCAAAGAGGATGGATCTGTTCTCAGTGGTAGCAGATGACAGAACGAGGAGTAATGGTCTCAAGTTGCAGTGGGGGAGGTTTAGGTTGGATATTAGGAAAAACTTTTTCACTAGGAGGGTGGTGAAACACTGGAATGCATTACCTAGGGAGGTGGTGGAATCTCCTTCCTTAGAAGTTTTTAAGGTCAGGCTTGACAAAGCCCTGGCTGGGATGCTTTAGTTGGGGATTGGTCCTACTTTGAGCAGGGGGTTGGACTAGATGACCTCCTGACGTCCCTTCCAACCCTGATATTCTATGATTCATCATAATTGTATTATTACTTTTTGTGTTTATACAGACATGGATAGTAGGGTACTTAAGGGTAGACATGCTGCTCTCTTGCAGAGAATTAGGAAGATGAATTGCAGAGCACATAGCAGCATGGGACACATGTCCCACCCCCTGCAACAGCAAGATGGTCAGCCATGTGGCCAGCACTGTTTCACTCTTGCCCTTGCATGACTCGGTATGTTAAGGGTAGGACTGAACTCTTCATAGGATTTTTTCACAGGAAATACTGTTAGCACTGAAATGCAGTCTCCCCTGGGTGGAGCACAGTAGGTCTATAATAGTAGATTGAGATACTGCACAACAGTTTATGATCAGAAGGAAGTGAAGAATACCATGCAAAACTAAACCTGTAAATGGGCATTGAGATAGGCAAAAGATAGTTATCCAAATTGCAATTTAGCCAGGACTAACACACTTATCTTTGTAAAAAAGAGTGTGATATGAAAATCTTTTAATGACCACAAGTGGGCAAAGGACCTCAGTTTTACTGTATGTCTCCTCCATCATCTCCCACCACAAAAAGAGTCCCTAACACAATGCTAAAACCATATTAACTGAGTGTATAGAAAGCTACTGATTAACAACAGCTGCAACTTCAAGGTTTCTATTGTATGTTTGTTATCCAAGAACCGATCAAGTTGATCATACATAAGTCATGCTTTTCTGGCAAGAACTCAGCTGCGGGTGGTACAACTGTAGGAAAGAAATATGATAAAGAGAAGGGCATAAAGGATTCACCCTGTCTAATCTACCCTAAGTAAAATAATTAGTATGGTCAGTGATACAGTATTTCAACAATAACATAAGTACTTAAGGTTATACCTAACACTGTATGATGATTTTTCCTGTTGCCTAGCCATTAGTCTGTATGCATGCTGTCAATAATTATTGAACTGTGCATAAGGACTGCTAGTGTAAAATAGTAAATAACTGATTTACTGGGTTGGAGTCACCCACTGTTGCACTGAGAGAGGTGGGAGACCTCTGGCGCTAGTCCTCCTTCCATTGCAGGTTCAGTGGTTGAACAAATATTATGACTCTCACCTCCTCAACTCTGAGTCATTGTCAGATAATCTCCCCTCCCACAGAAATACGTGAGAAACTGTTCTGGTTAGAGCTAGGGAGGCATGTGTAGAATCATAATGTATGGTGCTTTCAAGTACAAGATCTGCTGCACATCTTTCAGTTCTCGTTTATCTTTACAACTGATCTCAGGCTTTCAGCAATTTGCTTAGTAGAGGGGGAGAAAGAAGAGAGAGCGAGAGGGTTGTTAGTCTCTCCAAACCTGAAAGGAACTGGTGTCATCCTTGGCCATATTGTTCTTCTGGAGGGGCTATTACTTCTTCCTGCACTACATCCATTGCCCCTCCCCTGTATCAGCTATGTCTTACTACTCTAATTAAAAGTTAGGCTGCTAGTTTAGAACTGGCATGACTTATTTGGTAAGGCAGGGCTAGCAAGCTATGGTAGTGAATGGGCATATGAGCTGAAATTCAGAACACAGGAAAAGGAAATATATAGCTTGCAAAAGATGAGTGCTTTCCCTGTGTACAAAGAACACAGATTGTACTGAACAATATTATGCATGTTTGCTGCACTCTGGCTAGTGTATTAAACTAAGCAAAGCAAATAACTACAACTTTTTAATCATATACCCACTAGGAATGTGCATAGGTGCTCATATTTAGATTTGGTTTACATATAGTTTGAGCAGGCCGGGGAGCAGAGTAGTTCTAGGACTTGCTATGTTGCAGGTTATATTCAGATTTGGCTACCTATTAAATGTGCTAGTCCTTCTCTCTCCTTCCTTCTACCCATCTATTTTTTTTTTAATCCTGGTGGCTAGGTGCAGATTGTTCTCTCTTCTTCCCTCCTCACACAGTAGAGGGACAGCCCCAGGAGTCTTCCATCCTTTTAAGAAACTGAAAAAAGCAAATTCTGCTTTCTTGACCCACACAGAAAAGTTCCATACTCCATTTTAAACTCAATATGTTTACTCCCTCTGGCATAATCCCCTGATCCAATGGAAGGCTAGGAAGATCAAGAATGCAATAGTCAGGGTTTCCAGTAGGAAGGATTTGCTAGCCCTATTGGCTTTTTAGATTTGTTTTGGTGGCAACTAGCAGGACTTTGAGGCAGAGATTTAGTAATGAATAAAACCAGCCAAAGATGGAGAGGCAACCCCAAAGACTCCACTTGAACCAGCTTTTGATACCAAATCGCTGACTCATAGTCAGAGCTCCCATCACCCCCAAGCACCGGTCTAGGCTTAGAATCAAGAGGCTATTAAAAACACACACAACACATGTGCACACACATGATGTATCACTGGGTAAAATTACCAGCAATCACAGAAAGCATCTATGCAGAAGATCTGGGCTCAAACGCCATCTGGGAATTTGTGGTCCTCCTCTCCACAGCTTGAGCTGGGAGGCCAGATGTTTTCAGCCTCTGATGTGAGCCAGGGGAATCTCAGTGGCCCACCCTCTTATGCTGAGGTTTAGGGTCTGAGACAGGGGGTATTGAGAATGAAAAAGAGAAATACGGAATAACGGAGAGGGGGACTGGGTAGGAAAAAAAAATCACTTAAAATTGGAACATGCAGTCCAGCGTCATTGGAAGCTGTGGAGTATAAGCCACTTGCAGTGCCTATTAATGCATAAATAAACCACTACTTTTCTTTTCAGAGGGTGACTAACCAAAACCAAGCAGCTAAAACTACTTTACATTTAAACTTTAATGAGCACTTTAAAATTGTATCTTTATGATGCTTAAACGAACAAACACTTTTCCCCCCCAGAAAAAAATAAGATGTTCTTTGTATTTATGTTGTCACTCATCCTTGGACTCTGATCACTTATCTAGATAATTAAGCAATATCAGTGAGGAACCAGATACCAGAAATCTGATATTAATCCGTCCCTCTTAATAGTAACACAAAGCCACTGGGGTGGAAAGCAGCCTAGCCTTCTTAATCCCCTTTTACCAACATTTCGGCATCAGCACATCTCATTTATTTTCAAAAGTGGTTCAAGACATACTATCACTGGCTTAAGCCTAATTTAGGCTTTAAATCAAAGTATGTTAAGAAATTCAAAAATAGTCAAGATTACTACGATTTCTTGAGGGAATAATTCACAACTAGTACATGACTTTACAATGGGAACAGCTAGATGATTGTTACTTGTTTGTATCATTCTTAAGCATAGTACCCTGCTCAGAATTAAAAGGAGAAGGCGGGATTGCAGCAGAAGCCTTGGGACCCCATTGCCATACTTATCAGGTGTATGGTATTGCTAAAGTAAAAAATAGTTTGAATAACTTCTACAGCTGTTGGATCAGCTGCCAGTACAGAACAATCCAATCTGAACATCTCACAGAATCTTTGTTCACTTTTCCTCCCTTGTTTTTTTGACATTTGGCAGAGTATTTTTATTTTTAATGTCCACACTGTCCTCTGTAGAGCTGGTTGAAATTCAGGATTTCCTTGTCATGGAAAATATCAAAATCGCTATGATTTCATGAAAAAAAAGATTCAATTAAAAATGAATTTTTCCCAACTGAAAATTGCTTAGATGAAAATTTTCTGACCAGCTCTAGTTCTGAGCTCCCCACTGATAGTGATATCCCCCTGGTATAACTTCACTGGCTTTATTGGACATGTAACCATATGCATTTTGCTCATCATGCTTAAAGGAACAGAAAAAAATTGCACAACTGTCAAACCAGGACAAGAGGTCCAAGCACAAAAGCCAAACTGTGCTTTCTCTTCTGTTCATGCACCATATACTGTCACCTTATTGTATTAGTAGTTGCTAACATTCACCTATGGATATTGAACCTAGAACATTTTGACCTAAAAGCATGAGGACTAAATCCATTAGCCTAGTAGCAGACTTGTAACCTCCTATGGTCCAGCCACAAGAGGGGGGCAAAGACCCACACAGTATTAGCACATGTTCATGTTCATGTTCATGTTCAAATCTGCAGTTTGTACACATCAGTTGACTATTTCTGGTTGTATTGTATTGGACTGAACAATTGCATACATGCAACTACATGTGCCTCTTTCTGAAAGTCTAGACAAACATAACAGTGTTTAATAAGACAATTAGAATAGTTCAGCCTTGAGCTTGAATCTGGGGGTCTGAAATATTGACAGTTAGAATTGGAACTCAAGTACAAAATTCTGACCATCAAAGTATTGGGCATATCTATAGTAACTCTTGTTCAAGGGTCTCAGAGCACTTTTTGTAATCTATTAATTAAGTCTTACATTATTAAGACCATTTCACAGAAGGCTGAACAAACAAACAGAGGCACTGAGATTAAGGGACTTGCCTAAGGTCTCATGGGTAGTATCACAGGATCCACTCACTGTGAGTGGAGCTTCCTCCTAGTCACTCTGGTAATTAGCTCTAGCCAGGTATTGCATCCTCCTCTGGTAGTGTCTTTCCTGTCATCCTCTTGCCCTCCAGACCACCTCACTCCAGGAACCACAGCCTCTTCTTCATGACTCAGTCCTCCAACCAGGTCACTACATGGTTCCCCCTTCCAGGGAGGTATCACAGTCCTACTATACAAAATAGCAGTCTTCACTTCAATGCTCCGACCTTGCTACTCCTCCAGTGGCAGGGAAACAGACTTCACCTCAGGGACCCTCTAATCAGCAGCCAAGATCTGCACTACTATTCCTTGCTGTTTTTCCCCTAAGCCTTCTCCTACTTTTCCAGCTTCCCCCCGGGTTGTCATCCTCCAAACTCCCAAAGAACACTATCAATTACTCTCCATCATCCTAACACACCTCCTTTCATCCCAATTACAGCCTAGCTCCCTACAGCCCCCTTCTGCTCCTAGCTCCTGTGTTTTATATATGCCCCTCCTGTTCCTGTCCAGCTGAGCCTGCTTCCAATTAGTGGCACCTAACAGCCTAAATCTCTCCCCAGCTCACTGCTTAATTATTGATTGGCCCACCTGGCCTAATTCTGCCCTCTTAGGGTTAGTCTGAGGAATAGGCCTCATCACAGGACGTTAGTGTAAGGGGACTGTTGCCCCCTTACTAACATTCAGTGGGGATGTTTTAGTTGCTAGCTCCTAGTACTAAAAAGGGGGAAGGGTTGATGGGAAATCAGGACCCTGAGACTGACAGCCCCCGGGAGCGCTGGGGAGAGACCAATGTTCCAGGTAAACCTGAATGACACAGGGTGAGCAGGCTAATCAGGAGGCCAGGGAGATCCCGTTCTCCGTGTGAGCTGGATTTGCCTGGGTCAGACAGAGTGGGGCCAAGCTAAGGGGAAAGCAGGGGCCCAAGCTAAGCTGGGGAGAAAGAGCTGTGCCAGATCCCGAGGGACCAGAAAAGCAGCCCAGAGAGAGCAGACCCTGTTCTGGGAGCAGAGCTGCAGCCCCAAAGCCAGAGGCACAGGCCAGAGAGAGCAGACTTGCCCTGGGAGCAGAGCTGCAGCAACCAGAGCTAGGGGGGCCAGAAAAGCAGCCTAGGAAGCAGGTCAGTGCTGGGAGCAGAGTCACAGATGCAGCCTGCAGAACAGACCTGTCCTGGGAGCAGAGCTGCAGCAACCAGAGCCAGAGGGGCTAAAGAAGCAGCCCAGGGAGCTGGAGGCAGAGCAGCAGTAGCAGTGCAGAGACCGAGTGGTGCAGCTGGGGCTGGAGCAGTCTGGAGCTGGGTGCAGTGAGCAGCTGGGGAGACCGAGGGGCAGCCTGGACAGCAGGCCCAGCACAGGGAGACGCCTCAGCCAAGAGGCTCTGCAAGCCAGGCTTGGATCATAACCCCAACAGGGTGGGGGCAATACTGGGAAGAAGGCCAGTACCACTTAAAGCCTGAGAACGTGTGGCCACCACCAGTGCAATGTCCAGCCCACAGCGTCCCTGCAGCACAGCCAGGACCTGAGAAGAAGGCCTGGGACTTACAAGGAACAGGCTGTGAACGGCCCAGACATTCCAGAGACACCGTTCGTGATGTTCCCTGCCACAGAGCGGGGTGACGTGTTTCCTTTAACCTTTCCCATTATTCCTTATTCATTTTTAAAATTAATTGTTGATTAAATAACTTGCATTTGCTTTAACTTGTATGTAATGGTCAGTGGGTCAAAGTGCCCAGTGTAGATAGAGTACCCCAGAGTGGGGACACCCTAGCTCCTGTCCCAGGTGACCACAGCAGGGTTGGGGGTTGAACCCCCCCCCCCTTCCTCCCCCAGGAATCCTGGGCCCAGCTTTGTTTGGGTTACGAGGACTCTATCAGACAGGAGAGTGGAAGGAGAGCCCTCAAGGACAGGGAGGCCACTGGCTAAAGGAAGAGGGAGCGAGGACTCAGATCCTTTCGCTAGCCCACTTCACCAGGGTAGTGCAGAAGCCAGGAAGAGCGGGACTATTCCCCTGCTTACATCAGTAGTAGAGCTAGGTGATTAGCACAGGAGCCTGGACTTCCAGTCACCTACTCTAAACACTAGACAATACTTCCTCTCAGCAATTACAGCAGAATTCTAGCAACTAGCCACATGTAGGTTACTGTTCACAGCTTCATAACATTTGCAAAGAGTAGTAAATGGGGGATGGGGAGGGGGGAGAGGAAGTGAAGCTCATGTAAAGTAATAGTAAAAACTTAGAAGCATCACACCAGTCACTTTTATTTTCAGAGGTCCTAGAAACTAGCCTTTTCCCATCCTCCTACATCTACTATCAGAGACAGACACGCTTTTCATCCCAAAAACCTCCTAGAGAATGCAGTTCTCCCATGTATATTTTATTAAGCAATAGTGCCACCGTGCACTGTACAGATGGGGGAATCTATCACATTATTTATAAAATAATTAGCCTGCTATTTCAATGACAAGAAGGAACGGCAGCATGTAGGCAGCAACCTGAGGTATTGCCTTTACCTACCTCTTCATTTTTGTATTTGTACAAAAACAGTAAAATGTTTTTACAGGCTAGGCCAATAGTGCCACAGGAATTGAATTAGAGCATCCTTAATTAATATGTCATAATATAAGAAATGATGAAAATATGTATAATTAAATTCTTGCACTAAAAACAGGATTATAAAATGTGACTAAAATAGAGCAGTGCAGCATTTGTTTAAAAAAAATTGTCACTGTTTCTACTGGCTTTGTACTGCATCACGCTTAGCTATTGGGTAGCTGTCTGACAGACAGGTCACCCAACAAATTAGACACCAATTGTCAAGATGAAAAGAAATCTCCCAATTTTGTGACTCTTGCATTATTTTCAGACTAATGTACTGTAGTGACAGCTTGGCACCCTGGTACCTGTATAGGCAATAAGAAAAAGCTGCTCCAAACAAGTGCTTCAAAGAACACACGTCTTGCATAAATTAAATATATATCTTATATTATGTGGTCTAAATTTTCAAAAGGGATTCATGGTTCTAGGTTCTTCAATTTTCCAGGTGCTCAGGTAAAGACACTTGAAAAAGGCTTGATTTTTTCCCAGGTAGGTACTTTGTGCTTTCTAGGTTTGCCACCTGTCCAGGTTTTCCCAGGATTGTTCTTTTTGTTGTTGTTGTAATAGCTGTCATGGGAAATCTGTGAGGGTGCTGCCAGCTGTCCAGTTTTATTGGCTGAAGATCATCCTGGATGCCCCTGGTTTTTGTATCTCAGAGGTGACAATCCTAGTGCTTACTAAAAACCTGACCCCTCAAAGTATTTCAAGTTGGATTCTCCAAAATTGGGTCAACCAAAACAACAATACTTTTGAAATGTAGTCCTAATCTTGTCTGCTATTTGGCAAATAACTCTGCAAGCTGGTTTTCAATATGTGATTTTTTTACTCAACATGTAAACCAGAGAAGACAGACACACTGCTTTCTCATGGAAACTTTCTATTTGTTCTTTCTTTCTTTCTGCTGTGCTTTCATTAACCTAAATAAAAATATTTTAGACTAAAATCATGTTTGTTTGTTTTTTCTTTACTAGAGCATCGTAATTATTATACTGCAATTTATAAATGCCTAGTTGTCCACATCTGATTTAAAGAGTGCTTTTAGTCTTTTATATAAACAATGATCAGTTTGTGAAAAGCAAACAGGGTAGTCATCTTACAAAATCCCACAGACTGTTGAATCATGTTAAATGTTATTTATTCAATTATTCAGAATATTGATCTTTTAATAAGTACTCATTCTCTCTCTCACCTGTTACATAATTTCTCACAACAGGCTTCAACACCCTACATCCCTCCCCCATTCATCGGATCCTTAAATGTTCTCAAAGGCCTGCACCTAAAATAAGACATCAGTGTTTAAATGGGTACTGTCCAGATGACTCCACTGGCATGAGAAAAGCCATGAACTACATGTAATGAAAGAGCCATGTGAGGAAAATGGAATTTTCTGCTCCTGCACTTCAGCATGATACCCAGCTTTTCAAACAGACAAAATCAAATATTCATATGGGTTAACATTTAACCCAAACTAATAGGCCCAACTGCCCATACTCAAATAAATCATAATATATTTTCAATTAGTTTGCACTTTCACTAGCTGCTGTCCTAAATAATTAGGAAAACAATTCACATTTCAGTAGGAGATGATATGAAGTGTTATTCCTGTGATAATTACCAAGCTGCAGTTCAGCCTCCTCTGCTCCCACTAGGTCATCAGGGCACAAAAGAGGACACCATGAGAGCACTAATGAGCTCTCATTGAAGATGTTAAAAAGCTTGTATTGATCTGTTTGTCCAAGAAGGAGATATTTAAGCCTTTCTGCTGAGGGCACGAGAGACAGAGATTCATATCACAAAGCCTTTTATCCATCCCCTTCTGTTTCTGGCTTCAATATTGCCCAGTCTCAGCATGTCTGGTTCCAGAGGTCACACTTTTAAACTTTCATACCATTTTTTAATTTTTCCTTTCTTCTTTTTGTTTTAAAAAGATAATACAGTGTACACTTAACTTTTAATCCAGGGATCTCTTTATGCATCTGACTCTTTTGCAGAATAGGATTCACATATACAGACCCCCCACCACTCCCTCTCCCCCACCCCCCTTAATTGTGTGCAGGGTAGTCCAGATAAAGCAAGATGAAAAAATTTACTTATCCTCTTAAACCAGACTTTTTGGAAGGTTGATCAAAATTTCCCCTCCACCATCACACTGTTGTGAACCTCGGTACTTGCTATTTCTGGCTGGGAGCGGAAGTAAAAGTACTGAAATGTTGCAAAATAGCCAGTTCTTGTGGTATTTTCAAAGGATGCGTCTCAGTGCAGGCAGGATAGGCAAGAGCCTGCCCTGTTTTGAATTATATGCATTTTTATGATCTATACCTGAAGCAGTAAATTGGCTCCAAGTGCACATATTGTACATATCTGTTTGTTTTAAAAGTCAGGAGTAGCTTCCAGTGAGTATTCCTGACCTGTTTGGAACAGGAAGTATGGGATGTAGGGTCTTCACTCATGTAAATGTAATGGGATTTGTTTTCTCTGTATTACACCTTTAAAATGCTAAGTCCTCTGAGAAGCCAGGCAGGCATTTTGTGAGCAGTTGAGTGCAGACCATCCCAGAGGAGGCACACTGTGCACTCTCTCACGGTTATTTTTTTGTATCGGTTGTTCTCTTCATCTAAAATAAAGACCAGTATGACTGAAAGTATCTGGGTTTTTTTGATGTATGGAAAAATAAAACACTGGGAACCTCATGATAAAATCTATTCTTTCATGGGATTTCTAATCAAGTTTCACATATCAGAGTGGGTTGGATAATATAGCTAAGATTTAGTCTCTGAAGGTTTTGAGGTTTGCTAGTCCTTATCTTGGATTA
The DNA here is from genome assembly GCF_009764565.3 of Dermochelys coriacea. Lineage (NCBI taxonomy): Eukaryota > Metazoa > Chordata > Testudines > Dermochelyidae > Dermochelys > Dermochelys coriacea. The sequence goes on from NC_050073.1 coordinate 103,271,537, forward strand.
TATACAATTTACCCTGTGCTTTGATTGCTCCTAATTAACTCATGTCTTCCTGACACCCATCTGTTTATAAGCATTCTGGACCAAATTCAACCCTGTTTTGAGTGGGTGCTACTCGGCAGAGTTGAGTGGAGTTATGTTGGTTTACACCTGGTTGATTTTGGCCCTGCAAATTTATTAGTAAGTTTATGGGTATTGTTTCATGCTAATAGAAAGGCTGGAGTGGAAGAACTTTACAGGAAGCACCCTTTTGTGTCACAACGGGTCATCCTGTCCTGCAGTTCCATTTATGCACCTACATCGGGGCCTCAGGGCTCTATCTTTTGAACTCAGCTATTTCTCTCAAGTCCTGCGACACTTGAAAATCAATTCCTCTTCTTGCTTCTGTGTAATAATATAACATGTTCAGATACTATGCCCTGGACTGGAACTTTGATTAGTAAGACCTTAGCCTAAACAGCGGCATAGTAAAGGTCTGGAAAACATACAATGATAATATAGACCATAGTGGTAAAGCCATGGTGCAGAAAAAAAGAAAAAGATTTGGATTGAATCATACATGTGATTTGGTCTGACAATGGTTTGAAACCTTCAGAGTCAGCCTCGCTCTGGTAATGACGTGTTATTGATATAGTAATAATAATATTTTATAGTAACAAATCTGTGGTAGAAGTACTCTGTGATGGTTTCTTGCTTGAAAAACGATGGAGAAGAAGAAGCAGGTCTCCAAAGTTCTGGTGGGGCATGCCCAATGTCTGACACAACATACATGCCCCAGCAGACTAGTGCAGCTGTGCTGACTGACCCATTGAGCTCTGCCCATTACTCATTCAACCCACTTGTCATCCAAATCTATGGGGTTGGTGGGCAATGACACATGTGGTGACCTCTCAGAGGTTGCTGTCCACTCTGTGCTGCTCCCCATCATATGGTATGCTGCTATTCGTATAGGCATGAGGATAGAACATAATCTGGTCCTATGTGATCAGCCACATTGAGGGCCCTTGAAAATATGATGTGCTGACAGAGGAGTGCTGGTAGCTCCCATGTGTAGAATTTGCATATTTGCTTGGAAAAAAAAGAGAAAATCAGACACTGGAGCTGGGTGAAAACAGACACCTTTTTCACCCCTTTGTACCCACTGTCTGGGAACAATACAAATCATTCAAGCTTGGCTTTCTTAGGGCCCATTCCTGTTCCCATCAAAGTTCACTGCAAATACTTCAACTAGCTTCAATGATCTTTGGATCAGCTCCAAAATCCCCTAATCTTGCTCGCATGGAAGTCATTGGCAAAACTGCCATTGGCTTCAGTGATGCAAGATCAGGACTCAAATGAGCATTTTGCTCTCACAGAGGAAGATGAGGTTCACTTACAATACTCCCTGATAGTAGAGAAAGGGGAAGGATACAGATAGCTGCAAATGGAGTTGCGAGAAAACCAGAAATCCTTCTGCTTTATCTATCTATCTATCTATCTATCTATCTATCTATCTATCGTAGCTCTTTATATGTCACCTCTTTCAAATGCAATTGTTTCCCTAACATATTTGTGATATCAGGCAGACCAAGAAAATTGAAAGATTCTCCCAGGTTCAAATGTAAATACAGAATTGAGATTTCATTTCTCATTGATTTTTTTATTCTCTCCCATAATTTCATTGGCATTTTATTTGCCGGGCTATGTGAGTCCAAGAATAAAAAGAAATTACTGTGGCTTACTTGATTTGGGTGAATAGTTTAGGGTACGCTTCTCCTGATATTATTCTCTTAGATCTGAACAGTTTGAAACCTGCAAGCAGTGTCTGCAAATTGCAGATTCTTAAAAGGACTAAAGGAGAGTTAGACATTTCTGATGCTAAGTTTTATTTAAGTTTGAAATTAAAGGGCTCCCCTTTATTCTCCATTTTGCAGGAACTGTACACAGCACCATCTCTACACCTCAAGCTATAAAATCAGTACTTTGGGGAACTGGGGTTTCTGCCTGACCTCAATCAGCGTATGTTTGGATTTAACCAGTCTTTCAAAGAATGATTCTTGCAGTTGTTGCAGTCTAGGTTACACTTGACAGCTTTCCCTCTAAAAACAGCACCAGACAAATCCACCGGGCCACACACTGTTTAGTACCTCTGATTAGTTGCACAAGAGCAGGTCTCTATTTTGGCACAGGGAGCAGAAATGTTTCCTTGCAGCCCAATTACTGTTTGCTTAGTGCCAGCCTGTTTGGGACACTTTATACAAGGTCTGTCCCATCACACAATGCTTGCCAAAACTGCAATTAACCACTGTACATCAACAACAACAACAACAACAACAACATTTGCTTTCTACTCCTATCTCTCTCCATGCTCTCAAACACGTACTAGTTTAATGGTCCCAACCTGAGGAGGATAGATAACACATTGCAATTGCAAAAGGGCAAGGACTTGATGACTAGAACAGAGAACCACAAAGAAAAAATAACTATAGTAATTTAATTATGAGGCAGGATTGTTCTCAATTGTTAAAATCACACAATGCAATATTTATGTTATTCCCCACATCTGGAGATATCAAAAATAACATGAATGAATGAATGAATACGAGGGTCCTGGTTCTCCTCCCACATAAGTTTCATACCGATGTAACTCAGTTGACTTTAATGCAGCTAGCTCCAGATACACACTCATGAAAGTGAAAGCAGAATAAAACCCACAAAGCAAGTGTGGAAAAACAATCTGGAGTAACTTCTAAATAAAAGCAGAAGTTGTCTCATTGACCAAAACCTTTACAATGATAGCTGGGTACTCAAAAAATTGCTCACCTGTAAAATGTCAACCCTTCCTGCTCAAATATTGTTTTTAGAAAATGTAAAATCACAAAAAACACAACACACAAAACTAGCACTAAAACACAAGCAGCCTGATATGCTGTCTCTCCCATGCTATATCTATGCCCTATGATGTACACTCATTACCAGATGATTTCTAGAAGCATGAGGTGATCATTTTGACCTCCAAAGCCCTCATAACTTAGATTTCCTCCACTGCAGAGACCACCTCTCTCCCTATATGTTATTGAGTGACCATCCAAGGTACACAAACTATCCTCTTTAATTGGGAGGCAGCAAAAGCAAGGACATTCTTGTGAGGACTACTGGGGACCCTGAAACTTCCTTCCTGCTTTGACACAGATCTAGGGACCTTCAAGACATGCTGCCTGGCTTACTCATTCCCTTGAAATCAGTGGAGTTATGCTAGTGTAATGGAGAGCTAAATACGGTCCCGCAAAATGGGGAATAACAAAACCTATCTCACAGGGGTGCTGTGAATCTAATTAATTCATGTGGGAAAGGTACTTTGAGAGCCTGAGACAGAAGGTGCTATACAATGTAATTGCAAAGCAACTGCTCTCTGTTTCATGTGGAACTGAACACTTTCCATCCACAAATGCATATTTTGCCGGCTCAGTTATCTGTTGGCATTTGGCCACTGAGAGGAACCTACTCTATGTATATGCATCTTTAAAAGAACATTTCCCCTCTTATTAGCATGAGCACACTCTGGAATGACATTTCTTCTGTGTCACATGGCACACTATATTACTGTTCCAGTATTTGTTGTAATCTGTCCGCATGATTCAATTATTTGACTATCTTTGGATGGTGAATGTGATAAGCTGTGGGACCTTAACTCAATCTTATAAGGAATGAAAAATACAGAACAGACCTTGCTTTAATATATTTTTGTGTAGTTTGGATGATATCATAGAAAACCAGCCTCCCTATCTTTACTCCTCTCCTCTAAACTCTCACGTTGTGAATGCAGTTGTGGTTCTCTCTATATGTTACCATGATTATTACAAAACATGGCACATCTAACACTCTCTAAGAGTTCTCCACAGTACATCAGTTTCAGGACAATGCAACTACTACAAGAGGAAGGCACTTATGGGTCTTTTCCCTTAAAAATAAAATAGGTAGGTAAAATGCAAAGAACTGCATACAGGTGTATCAAAACAATGATACGATCCACACTGAACAGACAAAAATATGTTTGCAGTCTACAGTAAAGAAGAGGAATAGGCATGTTCCCAAGCAGGGATAAATGGAAGGTTTCAGGCCACTCAGAGACTGGGTTCACATGATACTGTCAAGGCCTCAGATTTATGCTTGACAGCATTAGTGCCAGGGCCAGTATTTATGTTGCTTTAATCAGTCACACTTTTAAAATCACCAAAGCTCAGCATTTATATCAATGAGGTGATAATATTGCTGTCAGGCACCAATATCGATAGTTGTGCCATAATCTAAACACTTTTAATCTTTTCCTGTGCTTGCATTAATGAGTCTGCAAAAACACAAGGGTGGCTCTTGTTATGATGAGTGGCAATGGAAGATACTGTGCAAATGGGAAAAAACAGGCTTTTTGTTTGGTTGGTTTGGTTTTGGTTTGGTTTGGTCCTTGCAAATCATTTTAATTTGCCTTTGGCTTTCTCTCTATCTGTGAAGAAACTGTCAGCATATCCCCCTGATTTTCTCACAGGCTACTTTTGGCTCTCAAAATATTTTTAGGCTTGCTATAAGTGTGGGGAAGTAACCACTTCTCTAACTGATATTGAAAATAAAGAAAGAAAAGGAAAAAAAAATCCACCTGAGACTAATTTTTGTGGGAGGAGGAATAATCTTTTTTTTCCTGAGTCCACCACTAAAGCTACAACCTTTGTTCTTTTTATATTGTAAATAAAGTCTTTCTAAGGTTATAGCTTTAAGCAATTTTTTGTAATTAAAATTCAGTTTAAATATGAAAGTTAAAGAAAACTTTCAAAGCAAAATCTACAAACTGATTCATTCAAAGAGCCTGTTTTCATTGCCATAGCTACAGATTACTATAAAGAAACTTGAACCAGACCTTTGACACCTACAAAGGTCAAAAGCCATTTCTGCCTGTGCTAGGACTCTTTTGACAACTTCCTGTATAAATTTGACTGTTATTTGCCTGTCTGGTCACCATCTGACCCCAAAGTCTGGAAAAAATTGGGAGGCAGCATATATCTTTGTTTCATACAGACCTCAAAAAGGGCACTTTTAATCGCAGTTTGGTGAGAAACCTCTGCTTGTAGGCGAGTGCAGCCAGCAGCTGGGGGAACTCCTAGAATCTTACAGGTTAAGGATCAGCTTGCCTTGCGCGACCATAATTTGTCATATACACCCGGCCATGCATTGCTGTCTCTGCCTCAGAGAAGAGGTATCCGTTTCATAGACGACTTAGCTTTGTAACAATAAAAAGTTACCCCAGTGCTACAAATCAACTATTGAAATATAATGCACTGTATTGAATCCTCATGCCTCTCTAATTTAAAGTTGATTTGTGCTCATTGGGCTAGGCCCTCTGCTGTGCCTGAGATCCTCTCAGCACAACAGGGATAGGCAACATTGGTTACAGCTCCTGGATTCTCTGCCCCAGCACTGGCTCTTGCTCTAGCCTACACCAGCTGAGACACTGCCAGCTAGCAATAAATGGAGCACAGTGCATTCTGGCTGCACTCCTCTCTTCCCCATCACCCCACCTAAGCTGCAGGGGAGGTGGCATAGAAGTTGGCTTTGCTGACTCTACACTCCAGGTGCAGTTTCTGTACCCTTTGGACTTCCTGAGTGGCGTGGGACTGAGAACTTACCCAGTCGTTATTATGCCTAGCACCCTGGGGAACTATATGTAACAATGTGTATTTAAATTGTATATATTAAATGATTTGTTAAAAAAATAAATGTTAAAAAAATCACCAAAAAATAATGTGTAAATATCTGTAATAGTTTCAACTTTGCGTAATTTTAAAAGCAGAGACAGGCCTGCAAAAAATCCTCTGTTGGAAATGATTCATTCTCCCCTTTCTACATGACGATCCAGCATTGTTCCTTGTCATTGACAGCGAGAGGGTGCATTGCTGATCATGTCTGAAGGTGTGGTGTCCAAAGCTTTTAAAGGCACCAGAAACAGCAGCAACAGCCTCTGCCAGTTAGTAAGCAACAGTCTTTTCCCATGTAGTTCCGGTGACCTATCCATTGAGGGTGCTACTTTTTTATGCCAGAAAACTATGCAAACTGTGCATAGTGTGCTGAGACTTGCCCTATTTGGCCCCTTATTGGGTGCATTTATATATCTATCTAGGAGACTTGTATTAAAATATGTAACCATTAGACAAAACCAGGGAGAACAAACATCTTCACCTACTTGTCAGATAGCAGCCAGTGGAACATCAGCCACTGCTAGAAACAGGATACTGGGCTTAATAGATGAACAGTCTGATTCTGTATGGCAAATTCCAGCTTCCGATATAAAATATGGGACAGTCATACACCTGGCCTTCTTCTCACAGACAGCCAAGGAAAGAAAGATGGGCATGCATAAATTAATGGGGTGAGGGATCCAGAATGGGGCTTCTATTCAGTAGTGTTTGTTGCAAAACACCCTGCTTAAAGCTTGTAAAATTACACAGGAGGGAAAAAAAGCTGTGCTTTTATGTGTTATTTTTTCATTCACTTAATGATGCACTTCAGTTCACTCAGAAATAAAGAGGCAAGCTTGAATCAATAAACAAGGACTAACTGAACGCAGTCAATCTAAAAGGCAGTGTCTGTGCGTCACACCTAAGCATGATAGCCATGCAGCACTGAGTGCCTTTCTTTTGAATGCCGGGGGTGGAGAGTCCAGGAGATTATAGTTATTTATTTATTTGGGCCGGAGTCTTTGTGCTGAAGAACTGAGGGTCTGATTCACCTTCTGTCTTTCATTACCTAAAACTGAAATGAAACTGTGATCAGGCTCTTAAAGTCACCCTTAGTCACAGTGAAATCACAGGAATCACCCATGGAATGAGATGGTGTTCCATGTGCATATTGGACTTTGGCCCCCTGTATAAAAGATGAGACAACAAAGACAGGGAGAGGCCAGGAAGGATGAGGATTATAAGATCATGCAGTAAGTTGGGTGACTCATGCACAGTCCAAATGTGTTATGCAATTAGTTTTTATAAAGATATAGTTAGTTTTCATTGTACTGGTTAAGGGAGTGACAATTCTGTTGTGAAAGGCATGAAGTTTTTTCTCCCTTTTTTTTTTTACCTAGGATGGAATAAAAAACCACAGAGCAACTTTTGAGTGCCACCCAGCGGGAGTGTCCTTCCATTCAGACTGTGTATTTGTGGGGACACAAAAGTGTTTGTAGCCCTACTTCCCCACCTGACCATTCCTTTGGGTGCCACAGGCCTCAAGCAATAAGAAAAAAGAGAAAAATTAGAGAAATGTAAATAAGGAAGGTAACTTGCCATTTGTCACTTTAAAGTCCTTATTTCATGGCCTGTTCCCTGTACTCCTGGAATTGTGTATCATTATCTTCTGTTAAAAGGATTCAAATGACATTATTTGCATGGAAACTCGCATACAAATGATGTCGCCTGTGCCACAAAGTTGCATTACAATGAAGGGAATGATGACTGTGTCACATGTACGTGACATTCTTTGTGTCATTAAATTTAAAGTCAATGCTGGCAGTTATAAACCACTCACGTCTCAAGCAAATACATCACTTCTGATCTGAAATGAATATTTTAAAACGCCAACTCCAACTGCATCAAACACCAATAACCTGCAATGTCATCTTAAAAAAAAAAGGCAAAGATTCTAAACAAAGGTGGACTTATGGGAGTGTCTGATATAGAGCAAAGCAAAATATTTTAATAAGCTGTAATAATCCCCAGACAAACAAAATCCATAGTTTGATGGTTGGTTCCTGGAGACATTTTTTAAAGCCAATTTAATATCATGTGTTTTTTCAGAGAGTATTCTGCTCATAGATGGATTCTAGGTTGTTAATTGTAGGCAGACTGAATGAATTAATTGTACAGTAGAGCCCCAGGACAGACCTTTCTGTATGTTGTTCCTATCCATTTTCTTGCCACAGTCTGGCACTGACAACAGGCCAGGCCTCTGAAAGTTCTCCTCACTCCTCCACAGATTCAAGGGCAAATGACGACAAGAAAGGCTCAAGCAGTTCCCACTGCCAAAGTGAATGGGAGAAAAGAGGAAGGACACTGGATGCAAATAAAAAGGTTGAGAATTTTCTGAAGAAACGTTTTTTCATCGGTAAATTCCAATCCATCGAAACCGCAACTTTCACAGAAATGTATCAATTTCAATGAAATATTTGCCAGGAATCATGGAATTGCTGGTCAAACCATAGCAGCAACCCCAGAATAGCGATTAGCCCTGCAGCTCGGGCACTTAGGTGGGATGTGGGCAACCGAGATGCAAGTCCCTGCTCTGCCTCATTGTACCCTACCTGTAGGCTATGGCATCAGTCTCTGGCCCAATGAATATAAAACTAGTTAAACAAAATTCCAACAATTCAGAATAGTCAATACCCTGTGTATTGACCCTGTTAGTGTATTACATGGAAGGCGGACAAGCCAAGTTCAAGCCCTTGTTCTAAATGAGGAAAAGCAGGCACACAAACCTGGGTCACACACACCCCGCCCCCCCATCCCAGATGAGTGCCCTAACCACTGGCTATTAATTACTCTGGGATGGAGCTCATTCTCTCTCAGAACATTTTGAAAGGTCTTAATGTGGAACCTCAAAATTTTGCACAAAATGGATTTTTTCCCCCCGGCCAGTCCTGTTTCATGCCATTGTGGTACTTAGAGACGACAGTGATGAGGGCCATACAAGTAACTAGATAGATCTGCTTCATTATTGATCCAATGCTTGTATAGTCCAGTTTTAAGGAGAAAGACATCTCAATAAGTTTTTTCAGTAGTAATGATAATTGTGCCCTTATTCACCTGCATCAATCCTGATGGCTTCAGATCTAGCTATTAGCATTCTGCTACAGTTATGGGGAAAGGCACTTGAACATTTTCTTCAGAAAGTTATTGTTTCAACAGCAGAATGTGCTGTCAGATCTCCTAAAAGTTCTGTGTATAATTTTAGACACTCATTTAAATAGAAAAGTTCAATCTTTTAAATACCACAAAGAAGATCAGTCTTTGGCTAAGTTGTTATATGGCACAATCTTGCATAAAAAAAGAACAGTCTTACATGATACTTAGAAAAAAGTTTCCTTGGTGTGTGTAACTCCACAAGCATAAGGATCAGTAAATGATCAGGCAAAGAAAAATCATTCTGAATGCAGCCCATTTCTTTTTGCTTATTGATACCATTTCAAATTTAATTGAAACATCCTTTAGAGAAAGCCATTCCATCCACCCCTTCAGCTTTGATATGGATTTTTAATCAGAGGGCATTGTTATTTCACAATGAACATGGAAAGCATTTAAAATATTTTCTAGATGGAGTGCATTACTTCTGATCCCAGATTTAAGACCACATTAAAAGGAGTAAATGATCAGAAATGGAATTTACCCTCTTAAAGTCTTCTGGGTTCTAAAGCATTGGTGCACATGTGGAATATGCTAAGGGATGGATCTGTCTAGATACCAGGTTTAAGCAATGAGCTAATTTTTTTCAAAAAATACAAGAGCTCAAAGTTGGGTCAGGGGAATACATTTTTCTAAAAACGAGATTTGACGCAAACGCACCTCCCACCCCAGGAATGTATAGAATAAGCCTGCTAGCTGGCAATCTAGTCTGAATTATCTGCACTGTCCCAGGAGAAGGGCAGGAACCAGATTGTGACTCAGAGTGACAACCTAGTAGCTATTTTCCCCTTTCTCCAGAGGGAGGTAATATGTGCCAGATATTTCAAGAGTAGAGATAATATACCCCTGTATTCTGGCTCTGGTATTAGGGCTGGGGGGGAGGTTCCTTTGGGGACTGAATCAAGGCCCCTCCACTACTTGCACACTCACATGGGGCAGGATGTAGTTGCCCAGCAATGGTTACTCTCAGTCTCACCCCCTCTCATCCTGCAGCCCCTTATGATAGAGGTAGGCCACAAGAGGGTATCTTACACCCTCTTGTTCCCATGAATTGCTGTGAATTAAGGCTCCCCACTGAGCTCTTAATGTCTAGCTTAAATTGTATCTTGGGATGTATTACTTGTTTGTAAAAGGAGCAGGACATAACTGAAATGACTCATTGGGTCAAAGTCCTTTCACCCTTTTGCTCTGGTATGTCTAACATTTCTCAAAATCTCATTTAACCCAGGTACATTCAATTACTAATGTGAACAGGAATAAATCAAATTTAATTAGTTTAAGATTTAAAAAATGGTTAGATTAAGATGATGGGATCTTAGTGAGGTTCATGCACAAGTGGGGGTATCTGTATTTTAGGGGAGTTCAACAAAATCTTAATTGCTTATTTTACATAGGCAGATATTGGTGAGATATGTTGCCTGAGAAGTGAGAGAAGAAATGCTTTGGCTGCTTTTTGATGTACAGTTCAGCAGTTCTGGTTTGCAAATATAACAGAATGAAAGGATATTGAACTCAACCCACTTCCAGCAAAGAAGACTTTCTGGCATCTAAACTGCCATTCTTCCATTGCTCGAGCTGTTACTCAGAAAAAAGAGAGAGAGAGAGAGAGAGAGAGAGAAACAAAGTAAGCATCTGATTCTTTAGTAATTAGTAAGGAACTGCAGCATTTGGCCTGAAAATTACAGTACATATGCTGTCCACTTGTTCAGGACCCCTGTATCTTGAGAACAAGCAAACATTCATCATTCACAGATGTCCGCCAGGCCTAGGTGACTGAAAATTCAATGCACAGTGCTTCTCACAATGGGTTGAATGCTAATTGGGTGGCTTGAGGAGATTAGAGTAGCCCTGGAGCTATTCTCTATCTGCAGAAGTCTCTCAGACAATAACAGAAGTCAACAGTGTCTTTGAGAAGCTTACCTCAACTGACACTTATGAGGAAAATTAGAATGAGTAACTGAAAAGAAAACTAACCCCCTCCCTAATTCCTCCTTTTGCTTTCTTGTCCCAGTTGTTAGCTTGCTGTTTTCTTCCTTTTCCTTTAGCTTCCTGCATAACTTCCCATAAACAGGAGGGAAACAAATAGTATGCAAACTGAAAAGGAATTGAAAATGGATGCATAATGCAAGCTATTCTTGAAATAATAGAGGAAGTATCACTGAGGTATGTTATTTTAAGTTTTTGGAAGCCACAGAGTGGAGGTGATATGGTCTAGTAGCTGAAACTGAAGTATGGACTTCATGAGATGATGGTTCTATGCTCATCTTTGCCACAGGCTAGCTGTTGGATCTTGTTAAAAATGCTTCTCTGCACCTCAGTTCTCTCATCTCTGAAATGGGGGCAATTATACTTACCCATCTTTGAGTAGCAAATTGAAATCTATGGATAAAACAATACCTCTCTTTATAAGAGGTAAGAATGTTTGTCACTAGTAATATGGCACAGGGCAGTACATTACATGGATTTGTTTCATGTTCATCAACTCTGCCAAAGCTCTTCAGTATGTTCTTAAATGGCAAATACCGGAACTGTGTGAAATTCTGTATTTGCAGAGGGTTGTGCAAACTTAGTTTGTGTTACACATACCTCTTCAGAGTCTAGTCAGTAGTGTAACAAGGCACCAGAGGCTTCTAGTGCAAGAATGAGCTATGGTCCCCCTTTCTGGTTCTGAAATCAATCCCTCAGATCCAGTCCAGCCCTTGAGCCCCTCTAACACCACCACAGTGCCTATCCAGCTGCCCACTCTCCTAGTTCATGCCTAGCCTCCCCACCTCGCCACTCAGATTCCCCCATAACTCCAATCCAACTCTCCCATTCAACATCTTGCTAGCTTCCTAAGGGCCCCTCTACAGACTTTCTAGCTCTCCCTACAGCCGCTCCACTCCAGTTCTAAATCAACCCCAAGCTCTCACACAAACCCCTTCCAGCCTCATTTGTTCCATCCCATCCCTCATCCAATCAACTCCCCAGGCTCTTTTAGCTCCTCTCCTGCCTCTCATTTCCTTGATCCACCCCCAGCCCCATTTCAGGTCCCCACAAGGCTTCCCCCAGCTTCCCTCTGCAGTCCCCTCCAGCTCTGCCCCAACTCCTTGTCTCCAGTGTCCCTGTACCTCTGCCCCCACTTCCCAGGAGCTGCAACCCTCTCATGTCTTCTCCATACACTGTTGCTGTCTGCTTACAGCTGGGGCCCCTGGGTCACCTTGGTTGGGGATCCCTCTCATCCCCTGGGGAGGAGGGGGTGCAACGGGTTTCCTTCTTTTCCAGTGATCTCTCTATGCTGCAGCACGGTTCAACTTCAGGAGTGGTTGGATCCCCATAACCTCATGTGCCCTAGCACAAATGTACCACGTGCACCATTGTCACTACACCACTGACTTTAGTTTTGAGTTTTAGGTTCAAACAAACCCCAACTCCCTAAAGTAAAATTCAGATGAATCCTCTAGGCTGCATGATCTTCAATGTAGCTATAACTGGGGTAACCCAGTAGTGAATCAGGCTTGATTTCATTGGAATTATGCTGGTGTGTAACTGCAGGATGAATCAAGCCCACCTATTTTGTCTATTTTTAGTGACCTCATTGTCCATGGCTTCCACCCCAATCTGCCCTGGTTCTTTTGAAACTGATCTAGGTTGGCTCAAAATGCAGAAGAGATTTGTCAGCATGTCCTCAGGCTTCAGCTAAACATTTTGCGAACTTGGCCCAAGTTTTGGGTTAATAATAAAACACAAAACCAGGTGATTTTCTCTTGCCTTCAGGCTTCATTATGAAAGTTTTGCACAGCTCTAGTAAATATGTATTTTATTGTTCTCCAAAGTCTGCCCTTTCTGAATCACCTTATGCTGATGTAACTGTAAAAGGCATTACTATTTTGGGTTCTTCCTCTGCTAACACTGAAGCAGTAAGCTGGGGACTTTCATAAGAGATTGTACTGAAATGTCAACAGATGGCTTGCTAATCACATTAAAAAATACTCACTTCTTTTCTAAAATGGCATTTTTTCTCAGTAAGTAAATCAGAAAGGAATGTTTATGATATAAAACATATTACTCACAACGTCTTTTAATTATCATACTTAATCATCAAGGTCATCATGATAATTGTTTCTAAAAAATAACACCTCATTTTTCTGAAAAGCCTACCAAAATGCATGGTCAGAAACGTGAATGTACTAGTGTGGAAACTAGTTAGGAAAATATATTCTCTGGTATAAACCAAATGTATACTTAAATACCATGAAGCCCTTGCAAATGAATTTCTATTAAAGACACAGTCTAATTAGTCCACTGTTGCCTCCTGAATGCATACCCTATCATATGCCCCAAAACGGGGTGCCATGTGAGTGTTCAGCGGTGACCCATATTTCACGAGATAACTCAGAGCCATTAATATATCTTAAACGTTACCTACTTTTGTAACCTACTGGAGACAACTGTCATTTGCACTTAATGGAAACAGCCATGATAGGTTGGCAGAAATTGCACCTTATTTGAGGATGGTGAGCACTTCATGTGGGCCACCATATATAATTTATGCTGCCATCTAAATATATAGCTAGTTCAGTTGTCATCTTCTGCCTGAGTAGCTGGAGAGGAACCTCTTTTATTCTTGATTCCAGGTCAGTTTAAGAGGTTGCTCTTCAATGATAATAGTCACACATAAAAAGGAATAGGAAGCCATGCAACTACTGATTTCCCTTAATTACATCCCACACCTAGGAACATCAAACCCTAAGTGTTAGACAGGTAAAGGTTCATAGCTTCATAGATTTTAAAGCCAGAAGAGACCATTATGACCATCTAGTCTGACTTCTTGCATAAGACAAGCCAAAGAACCTCTCCCAATAATTTCTGTGGTAAGCCCATAACTTCTGTTTGAAATATACTATGTCTTTTTTTTAAAAAAAAATCCTGTTTTGATGTAAAGATTTCAAATCATGGAGAATCTGCAATGTCCCTATGTAAACTGTATGGTATGCTAGGTAAGGCTGGGTTTTGCAGGCTTTGTATGAGACCAACTCAACAATAACAAAAGGGGTTTTTTTTTAGAAAATGAAGAAATTGTATATTTCTACCCTCCACCTCCTTCATGATAATTTTATATGCAAATATTTACAACAGAGAAAGTTTTGGAACCTACTTTCCAATTTAAGCTTAAAAGAGAAAGGAAGGTGGTCACAATGATCTCCTGAAACTTGTTATGAACCTCCTTTGACTTGTGATCCCAGGCTCAGAACCAGTGGTCAATGGCTTTTGCTACCATTTCTTTTTGCCTTTTCTTTGCTTCTTGGGTTCTCTAGTTTCTTAAGAAAATATAATAAATATAAGTAGTATAATATAAATATAAACATACTCAATATAACTTAACTGGTATGACCTGAACAGTTTTATAGTCCTTTGTATAGCACAAGTGTACTGTATATAATAATAGTTAGGTTTCAAATAGATATTTATGTACAAATCTTCAGCCACCACAAAAATTTAAAGTAGCCATTAGACTCACTAAGAGAGTCACTGTGTGGGACAGCAAGAGATTACAGTTGTGTGATACTAAGGGGGGAAATAGTAAGAACATCGTCTTTGAGTCTGATATAGGTTCTGATCGTGGGCCAAAGGATAATAGAAGCACATTGTTAGAACCCTTTGATCACTAAAATTACACACATTTTTTTCCAGTGAACAAATAAAACCCATTAGTTAAACCTTTGGTCCCAGTGTGGACATGGATTAGGTCCTGATCCAAACCCCACTGAAGACAATGGAGGCACTCCCATGGAATCCAGTAGGTTTAAGAGCAGGCCACATATAGAACCTGATTCATAATTTACCACATATAGAACCTGATTCAGGTCTCACTCTGGTTTTACACTGGTGCAACTTCACTGATTTCAGTAGAGTTACTTTTGATAATTAGTCAGAAGGATTCCAGTGTAGATATGACATTTCCAATAGCACCTAGGCTTGTGTATAGAACATGGACAGCAAAACCAGTAATGCCAGGATATTCTTCTTCTTATTATTATTATTATATTATTATTATTATTATTTATTATTATTACTATTTTGATTACAGTAGAGGCTCCATTGTGCTAGGAACTGTACAAATCCATATTTCTGCTGCATATTATATACAAAAATTAGCTGCTAGTAAGCATGGTAAGCAAATAGGGCACTAGATTAGGATTCTGGAATCCCACTTCCTAGGGTTCTAATCCCAGTTTTTCCACTGGCCTGATGTGTGACCTTGTGTAAAACATGTTAGCTCTGTTTCTTTGACTTTCTTGTCAGTTTAGACTAAACTCTTCAGAGAATGTCTCTTGCTAACAGCACCTAACACAATTGGGCAGTGATTTTAGTTAGGCCCTCAATGTACAATTGTGATATAAACAATAATAGTGAGCATGATATCACTGCATCATTTAAAGGATTAGTGTGCCCTTTCCCAAACCTATATTTGAGCATTTTGGTGCTGCATTAAAACACAGCTCAGCAATGATCCTCAGCCTTTCCCTTCTCTATTTTTTAAAAAGATTTAAAAATTGATGTAGAAAATTATAACTGGATCTTTAAAATATTCCATTGTGACAGGAGGACAGCTCTCAGTGTCTTTTTGTTGCGTGATTTATTGAAGTTTGACATCCTTTGAGGAATATTTTCATAACCCACTGTTTGCTACCCTGTCTATCCAATTATTTAGAACAAGCAATCTGTCATTTTATTGTTTCCTTCCAATTATGTAACTTTGGTGACAGTCATGGCAGAGTATCCTTTGAAAGTAAAAACAAACCACGCTGTGGATGCTAAAGGCTGTAGAGCATGAATGTGTGTGTGTATGAATGTGTGTGTGAATTGTGAGAAGAAAGGGCTGAAGGGGAGGTACTAATAGGATTGTATGTGAACGTCATTTAAAAAAATAGCACTAACTGTGTATTGTAGAACTTATAAGAACTAATGGAAATAAAATGTACTATGTGTGTTAGTAGTGTTAAAAAGGAGATGCCCTCAAAATGGACAGGTAATATAAAATCTACTGACAGGTTTCAGAGTAGCAGCCGTGTTAGTCTGTATTCGCAAAAAGAAAAGGAGTACTTGTGGCACCTTAGAGACTAACAAATTTATTAGAGCATAAGCTTTTGTGAGCTACAGCTCACTTCATCGGATGCATTCCGAATAAAATCTACTGTAGCTGCCATTACAAAATCATCATTTACCATCGTAGTGGTAAATGTCCCCCCTTGTTGCTCTAATTTACCATCCTAAGTATTTGTGAAGCAATTTCCTATATTTAGAACAGGAAATATTTATGGCACTGCAAAGGGAAAATGATCAGTGTTTAGTGAACTCATTCTGCTGATCTGTGTTTTCATCTGAGGTATCCATCTATCGACAGTGCCACAATGAAAACCCCTCAGAGTTGGGAAATTGACTGATTAGATACATTTATTTGACTGTTAGAGACAAATTTGGTCCTTGGATGCATGTGTCCTATTGATGTCAAGGAAAGCCAGATGTAGGAGTCCAGCCTTTCACTTTCAGTCAGCAATTGATAATTTCAGCTCTAGAACTTTGGCATCTTCTCAAATTGGATGGATTCTAAATTTGAACCTGAATCTTTGGGTTGTGCCTGTTTTGTGTCTGACTGAGGAAAGGGAAGAGCATTGGAATGGCAGTTGAATCCAGCTCCATTTAATAGTCAGAATGTATAGAGAAGAACAGTGAAGCTGGGAAGAAACAGCATGCAAACAGCTGCAATGGGGAGATTGAACAGTCAAGTGTTGTGGCAGTAGATGGTAGAGCTGTTTGAACAGTTCCACATTCAAAGTAAAATTGTCAAGTTATTGTGTCCATTGGGCATATTTGTATCACTGTAATCATAGAATTATAGAACTGAAAGGGACCTCAAGAGGTCATCTAGTCCAGTTCCCTGCACTCATGGCAGGACTAACTAGACCATTCCTGACAGGTGTTTGTCTAACCTGCTCTTAAAAATCTCCAATGACGGAGATTCCACAACCTCCCTAGGCAATTTATTCCAGTGCTTAACCTCCCTAACAGTTAGGAAGTTTTTCCTAATGTCCAACCTAAACCTCCTTTGCTGCAATTTAAGCCCATTGCTTCTTGTCCTATCCTCAGAAGTTAAGAAAAACTATTTTTCTTCCTCTTTCTTGTAACAACCTTTTAGATACTTGAAAACTGGTGTCATGTCCCCTCTCAGTCTTCTCTTTTTCAGACTAAACAAACCCAATTTTTTCAATCTTCCCTCATAGGTCATATTTTCTAGACCTTTAATCATTTGTGTTTGTCTTCTCTGGACTCTCTCCAATTTGTCCACATCCTTCCTGAAATGTTGCACCCAGAACTGGATACAATACTCCAGTTGAGGCCTAATCAGAGCGGAGTAGAGTGGAAGAATTACTTCTCATGTCTTGCTTACAACACTTCTGCTAGTACATCCCAGAATGATGTTCGCTTTTTTTGTAACAGCATTACACTGTTGACTCACATTTAGCTTGTGGTTCACTATGACCCCACAGATCCCTTTCTGTGGTACTCCTTCCTAGGCAGTCATTTCTCATTTTGTATGTGTGCAACTGATTATTCCTTTCTAAAGGAAGTGCTTTGCATTTTTCCTTATGGAATTTCATCCTATTTACTTCAGACCATTTCTCCAGTTTGTCCAGATCATTTTGAATTTTAATCCTATCCTCCAAAGCACTTGCAATCCCGCCCAGCTTGGTATTGTCTGCACACTTTATAAGTATACTCTGTATGCCATTATCTAAGTCATTGATGAAGATATTGAACAGAACCAGACCCAGAACTGATCCCTGCAGGATCCCACTCATTATGCCCTTCCTGCATGACTCTGAACCACTTATAACTACTCTCTGGGAATGGTTTTCCAACCAGTTTTACACCCACCTTATAGTAGCTCCATCTAGTTTGCATTTCCCTAGTTTATTTATAAGAAAGTCATGCAGGACAGTATCAAAAGCTTTACTAAAATCCAGATATACCATAAGCTTGTAATGCCACAAACTGGACTGGCTATAAAGTCGCAAAACCCTAAATTAAAGGGAAAGAGGAGAAAGAAAAAAAATGTAAATTTTGTTATTTTTGGAGACCTTCGTATAACAACATTAGACATATATTTTATGCCTCAATTCAGCAAAATCACTTAAGCCCCATTGAAGTCATGCTTAAGCTCACTAAATTGGAACCTTAATGCTCAGCAACCCAAACCAAAGGAACTTCTGTATGCTTTCAGTTTTGTACATTTTATTTTATGTGAATGTTCACCATATCTCAGAGACATCCCTAGGACTTGTCTACATGATGAGTTGGTGTGTGGCATGCTGGTGTGCTGTAGATTCACACCCTGGCTTGTTGGATGGTAAGTCACCATGTAGACAAGTCCATAGTCATCCCAACTCTGCCATGTGTTCTGTCTTCAACTAGTATATACAACTAGTTCTGTAAGAAAGTTCAAGCATGTTTCAACTTCAAGAAGAATATTATAGGAAGATCATAAAAGAGAAAGCTAAAAGTTATGAACACTGTTACGAATCCCCACTCTCATAGAATTTAGAAATTCTTTTTGGTTCATTATCCAAACCTTAGTTTAAAAAATATGCTTCCATACCAGCTACTGCAATTGCAGCTGATCTGGCTAATATAGCTGTGTGCTGTACCTAAGGTATATTTCATTAAGAATAGCATGGTGTCAGTGCTGGCTGCTAACCTAGATGGGCCTGTGTACATTTTCTAATCATTACAAAACTGATTCAGGCAAACTGATTTTAAAACTGCTTAGTGTGTGCTCTTGACCTAGATTTAAGGTGATGTTGAGGTGTTCATGAAATCAGCTAAGTTAAAATGGGTCAGGCCACTTTAAACCATCTCTAAACTATGGTTCCTTAAAGTCAGTTTAGCTGAACGAATTTTAAAATTGGTTCAAAATATTTATTCAGTGTAAACAGGCCCATAAGGTCGTTCACTGAAGAACATCAAATATAGCTTTGAGAACATTCTTCATGGGAACACCTCATTTCAGGAATATGTTCTCCATCCAGAAATTGCACTTGATAACATCTGAGAATGTTTCAAGGCCCATCTGTTTCTCCCATACGTTTGGGGGGGGGGCATGGAGGAGGATTTGAGCGTGGAGACCAGGTTATGCTGTTTTGCAGAGATGGATTAAGCTATCACCTGGCATATGTGCATTTTACATTGGCAAGAGCAGCCCCTTGAAATTAAGCTGTCAGCAAGCCGAGAGGTTGTGACGGGTGGCGGTTTGTGGGTTTTGGATTTTCTAAATAAATAAATCATAGAACTGAGAGCTGGACAAAGAATCCAAGACATTTCTTGTTCCCATGCTGATGTTCAGACCAATGGACAACATCTAAATACATTAGTGAGGAATAAAAGTAATGTAAGCTTTCCACAAATCATGCTTTCAAAGCACTCAAACCCAAGAGAGTGCTGTATTCACATACTGGCAAATCAAAGCTGCAAACCTATGAAACATCTATCATCAGGAAAGGCATTCTGGGCAATACCATGTAAATAAGCACACCATGCAGCCCAATGGTTTTAAAAATTGCCATACTTGTACTGTCACCAAAAAAGTAGCTTTTTAAAGAACTAAAGAGTATGTCAAGACCGGTTAATATTAAATATTAAAGTATACTGGCTTAACTGCAAACCTAGGGCCACTTCATTGAAGTCAATAGAGTTACATCCCAGATGATCTTTTACTAGAACTTTTTTATGACTGATAGCTCTGGGGATTTTTTACTATGGTGGTAAGTATGGAAGCCGAATTATCCTTGTGATAAGAATGGGACTAATTTATATCTAAACCAAAGTTAGCATAGAAAAGCATAATGCTGGTTGCAATGAACCTGAGCCTTGGATAACTAGAGAGCAGGATATTTCTCACTTCTCTTGTGCACTCAAATCAAAACATAATGCATGTCTCATTATTTTTAAAAGAGCTCCTACTGGAAATTCTCCATGTAGCACAGATTTGCATGCTGGGTGTAAATTTTCTAGGACATTTTCCCAGAAATCTGCATTTAGATAGAAGTATTTTACGAAGTCTAAAACCTGAGATTTTATGTGTATCCTATTTTTGTGTGTGTGCTCTGGATAGGGAAAGAGAGGATGATTTTTTGTACAGTCTTAGATAAGGAAGAATCCTACAAAATTCCAGCATATAATAAAGATTGAAAAATACATAATCCTTTCTCAAACCAAAAACCCAACTAAAATGAGCCTCTGTGATCCATCAGACACATAGATGATGGGGTTCTGGAAGACCCCATTCACTTGAGCCTTAAACAATTGGAAACCGTCCTCTTCTTTATCTGTACATAGACTGAGAGAAGCTAGGTTAATACATTAGTCTCTTTATGTTTAAACTCCTGATCTTTGTTACTTATACCTTTCAGGTGTTTAAAGAACTAGATCTTTCTCTGTCTTTCTCTGCTTAATTAGCTGCTCAGAGATTTTTGAATGCAGGAAGGTGAAAAAGGAAGGACAAATGGACCTTGATCAGAGACTTTAAAATCTAAACTTGAATCTGCTACAGAGTGTTTCTGTGATATTATAAATATTTATCTTAAACATTGTTTTGAATTTTTATTCCAGTCCATTCCTGCTTTGAGACTCTGCCTGTTTAGCCTGCAGACATCTCAGGCTTTATTTTTTTATTCTGGAATTCCTCCTGTCTGCCTTCATCTCCAACTATCAATCTTTATAGGCCCTACCTAGACTACAATATGTAAATGAGCTTGAACCTTGTTAATGTCATGTTTGACTTGAAACATGGTTTGAATTCACATACAACATGGTTGCTAGCAGCATGGTAAGTGTGGACAGAGATACATACTTGACAGATGACTGTGTTGTGAAAAAGGCTGGTATATGGGTAAAACTGAGCCATGTTTTGTGTAACTCTTTCAGAGGAGACTATCATGAACCAAATACAAAAACAGTGAAGACAGGTCCTTAACTAGCAGTTCTGTTCTCTGGACAGCTACAAGTAGTGACTCCTCCCTGAGACACATACATGAGATATCCGTTCCCTACAAAGCAAAAGATAACATTTTCATCAATGCCATTTTCTAAGGCACCATCAAAAAGCAAATCACTATCAATTGGTCCATATAATAACAAATAAAAGACCTCTTTTCTCTTTATAAGCCTATATTCCTGATATACACTAAAATTGCCTTACTGTCTTCTGACATGCATCACTTTATAACTTATAAAACCATCTACTGATGCTTGTGCACATATGCATAACATCTGACCTCGCCAGGGACATCATGATGGAGGCTAATCACTGGCCATATGTCACAGCCAAGGAGTGAGTAGCAGGGGTCTGAATATCTCGTGGAGAGCTGTCGCATGATCCCGGTTATACCAGTACACATCTCTAATGCCACTGACTTCAATTTTGCAATTGAAGTTAAACGATACAACTTACTTGCTATAAACCACTGTGAATCTGTGTTGAATATTTTGCTGGAAAATGAGAGACTGTTTAAAGTGCACAGGATTCTGTATGTTTAGCATGTCAAACATTTTTAATAGCACTTTAAGATGGTAAATGTCTCTTGTAGCATGTGCACAGCCCTCAAACTTGAGGGGGCCTAGCAGCTCGTAGGATTGGGCCCCCTACTTTTCAACTGTATGACATGAAACAGCATATCAGTGTACTGGAAGTGACTTTGCCATACACATAATATATTTGTCTTTCAGAATGGGTTGGATATCAATGGGATTAAATGCTCCGGTTATAGACCAAAAATCCCGTGTATTTAAGCTTTTAACTGGCCCTTCAAACAATGATCAGATGTGGAAAGTTGAGATCTATTATGTGTGTGTGGCAGACTGGCTGTGACTGGACCCAGGCTTAGATTTTCTGCCTCCACTCACAGAATTTTGTTAGTAAGACTGCCAAACCCAGGCAATTTTGGCAGCTTTGGTGGAAAGTAAAGTAGAGAATTCCATGGGTTTTTGACATCCCAAAAGGTTTGCACTTATGAAGTGTTCTGTTGTATAATGAAGTCCATTTGTCTGATATAAGAGACTTCAACAGCATATCAATGTTGCATAAAAAGCAATCAGAAATGGTTCCATTTATGTTACTATAGAGGTAGCAAAGGATGCTGAAAATATCATGCTCTGTATTCTTCTGTTTATCACAAAAACATAAATAGAGTGGCAATGTAATTTAATTTGAGGTCAACCACACAGATTATGTGAGATCTCTTAGATCTAACATATGAATAATAAACAAATTAAAAACATCTATTGCTGTCTTATAGCCTGCCTGTTGTTTGGCATACTGTGTTCTGGAAAGTGCTATAAATTATAATTTTGGGAGGTCAGTTCTTTGCACAATATTGTTTATTGGCACTGCACAAGGGGGTGGGGATGAGATGAAACTGAAAATAGGAACGTTTAGGAAATCTTGCCTAATAGTGAGATCTATGCAACTATGGTTTCAAAAGGCCGCAAAATGAAATGGTAGAAGTCTCATTGCTTCCTTCATTCAAAACTGAACTGGACAAAGTGCTCTAATTTATAATATATGGAACAATCCTGCACTGCTGGGATGCTAGGATAAATAGGCAAATAAACTCTTTCCACCTCTAATTTCTGCAGGCCATAATCTGTCCCCAGACCCAGGCCACTCACATGTACATGTGAGGGTGGAAATTGACCCTGTGATTGCATGATGAAATAACAGGTGAATATATACATTGACAATGCTGAAGCATTTTAGAAAGAATAATCAAAAAGAGTGTTGTGTAGTATGTGACATTGTTCCAACTGCACCTAATATTCAATAATGGAATGTATATTTATTTTTTTCCATTGGAAGGCATATAAAATGGTTCTGAATAGCTTTATAGACTGGTAACATTATTAGGTGTGTCTCACATGCATAAAGAAAAGGAGTACTTGTGGCACCTTTGTTAGTCTCTAAGGTGCCACAAGTACTCCTTTTCTTTGCGAATACAGACTAACACGGCTGCTACTCTGAAACCTGTCACATGCATAAATATCCCCAGACTTGGCCCCATTACCAATGTGAAGCATTTTCTACTACTGTTTTCCTTCTGGAACGTCAATACTCCGACTGAAAGCCAGAAAAAACAAAGTTTTCTGACTAAAGTTTATTTATGAATTATAAATTTATTATAATGAACATACATTAATCTTACAGTTAATATACTATAAATAAAATATATCTGAAGCTTAATTTTATTAATTATTAATTATTATTATTATTATTATTTGCACATCAGTTACCACTTTCTCCCCTTCCCCTACCTATACCATTTTTTCCACAAGAAGAAAAAAAGAGAATCATAGTTTATGTTTCTCTTTATTATCAAGATCTACCAGTATCATAGAACCTGAACTGTGATGTCTGCGCTGAACTGAGCTGTATATGAAATCTAGCATTTTTTCTTTTTTACATACTGTACATCACCATTCTTCCATTATGAATCACTATGAATTCTTCTCGAGCATTTCAGGTTACACCTATGAATATTGACTAACAGTACTGTATCAACATTGTCAAAAGCCAGTCCTAATATTTGACAACATCGAAGGGAGATAGTAAGTGTTTGCTCTGATGGAGCTCGGACATGGAAAATGATATGGGGGGGGAAATAGAAGGAAATAAACTCTTGATATCAAATATTAACATTTAGTGTTCATTAAAAATATAGCATTAGTATAACTATCAGTGAAGGTGTTTTAAGTGAATCTGAATGTTCTGCACAGCTATGATGAATCTCCTAATGTGTCTGCTTAACAGAATTGGTTTGTGATATCGTTGAACTACTGCATGCGAAGAACAAATGCATTTTTTTCTTCTTTTGAAAGAGTTGCAGAAAGCTTGGCTGGATGGTCCCTCTTAATGTAAGGCACTGATTAATAAAATGTGTTATAATAGGTGTGACATGCTCTTTAAGACTTTCAAAGCTATGTAGTCTCCCATTAATTCAAGTGCAAATTGGAATATGGTTACATTCTGTTGAAATAAAGTGACTGAGACTTCAAGGGTTCCATTTTTACTTACATTTATGAAGTTTGCGATAATTCACCACAGCCGCAGAAATGGCAAGAACAGAGAGATTCAGTTTGCTCTCTCTCTCTCTCTCTCTCTCTCTCTTTTTTTTTAACTAATGCTTAATAAATTTCCAAGAAGAGAGATACATGTATTATATTCTCAGGACTGTTAGTTTAAGAAATGTATGCTTGCTTTTTTCCTTTTACAATTAATTACAATTAAACCTTCTATTGACTTCAGAGAATAAAGTTTTGTTTGTAGAAAGGTTCTTTGTACATTACGGCCTAATCCTATGTGATTTAACTGTGGTCATGATCCTTTTTCACACTGTGGAAAACATGATTTCACTACGAAATGGCTTTTCTTCCTCCTCTACTCCTTCTATCCCCAAGCCCACCCCTATAGTCTTTGTCTCTCTGGCAATATACAAGTCTCCAAAGTGTTTACATTTTATCATTGTTTTTCCCTTTCTTGGCCTGATAATACTAGTATGATGAATGACATGAAGAAGGCTCAGCTTAGGCCTGTTGAGTCTCAGAACCTTTAATCCGTCCATTGCAGGTAAATGAGTTTGTGCCCTGGCTGTTTTGTTTGTTTTCTATTTGTATTTTTCCTCATGCTTTTCTCGGTGCAATCCAATCATGTTTAATTTCCCAGACTGGCCTGTGAGAAGATTTACTTCATTGTATTTGTCCTGCAAACAATATTCATTCTGAAGTTTGTGCTAAAGAGCAGGATACTGAACGTTCTGGCGGGAAAGAGAGAGAGAGAGAAAAGAGAGGAGGAATCTGAAGGGATTGTTGCTTTGTCTGAAGGCTTATCCCAATATGCAAGTTAAAAAGCTCTTCAGATCCTGGGACGGGCTGAGATTCTAAAGTGTAGAAGTAGCAGTGGATTCAAAAAAGCTGGCACAACTATTTACTAGGGAGCTTCCATCTCCATAGGCATAGCCACTTGGGGAGGAAAGAAAGAAAAATTTAAAGAAGGGGGGTATGCATAAGCCAGCAACCGGAGTTCCAGACGTGGATTTTAGAATCATCCTGGAAATCAGAGAGCGAGTAAGGGTGATTATGGTCTGGGCAAACAGCTTTAGCTCTGGATAATGTCTAAAACAAGAGGAAGATGTAGTAACTGGGCCAAATTCAGACCTAGCATAATTAAGATGCATCTATCTAATTTAATGTTTATATTTTTCTACTGTGCTCATCACCCTAGTATCTGAGTATCTCTGAATGTGATCAAGAGGAATTTTATTTTTGTGGATATATATATATATATATATATATAATATATATATATAGTCAACTTTTTTTAAAATGATAGTGTTACTTTTGTTTTTTTATTTGTATTAACTATAAAAATGCATTGCACTTATATAACAGCTGTCGTGGGAGAATCTCAAATTCTTTACAGATATTAACTTACCAGGAGAGCAACCTGGTGGAATTGATATTCTTTATCCTACCCATAATGCAGATGGGTAGGTGGCATAAAAAGTTTCACATAACTTATCCAATAACACATAGTGAGTCCATGGCACAATACAGCTGCTCAAAAAAAGGCGAGGAAAATTGTGAATAATTTTTAAAAAATTCCTTTAGGAATCTTTTTGTTAAAATTTTAAACAGCTGTAAAGTTGGTCACATTTTTAAAAAAATCAAAATTTGAAATTTTATTAACATTTTACAATTAGAAAAATTCACCTCACTATGGCCGGAACTGGAAACAGGATACAGGAATCCTTGTTCCCTTGCTCCAGCCACTGAATAATGCTGCCTTTCTATAGACTGTCTAAGAGAAATAAGGAAAATGAGCAGATCCTGTTTACCGCAAATATGAAGGCTACTGCAGAGTTAGCGATTATGCCATTGTCAGAGAAATCTGTGAATGCTTCACAGAGACCTGCATTTAATAATGAGACAGTAGGGTGGAAGGGAGTGAAAAGTCAGAGCTTTCTTCATTTACATGGAAATATTTTAAGCAGCCTGTAAGCAATTATTTTATTGGGTGGGTTCATATGTAATTGCACTCAGTTGTGTTTTTTTAGCATGAAGTCTAAATAAGCCCACATGAAAGAAAATAAGCCCTTTTTGTTGGTTTAGGAAAAGAAACTGTTAAGCACCCAGCAGTGAATGGGTCAAAACTGTTGTATTAACTGAACTCTCCTGAGGACAAATGTTGTTTACAGTATGTTTAAAATAATATTCCTGGCTACTCAGCCTTTCCCTCAGGATAGTGCAATTACAACAGTAACAGAGGATTAATTAAAGATTCTCCCATAGGTGTTGCTAGAGATCTTGAATCGACCGAAGGGGGATACATTACCAACTCAGCACAGAGGTGAACAGACCAGAGCTGTTCAAATAATTAGTTAGGCACAAGGGCAGGGTTAAGTTTTTTGCCTCATTTATATGATTTTGATTAATACTTTAATTTCATTTTTATGCAGAAGAGGAATATTAGCTTCCATTTATGTGGAGAACTGAATGAGAAAGATCAGGCCTCTGAATCCAGAAATCAATAGAGAATGAATTTATTCTGGTCCAATGTCAAGTAGGATATCTATTTTTCACACCTGGTTTCAAGCCTTGGAGCCCTTGGGTGTCTCTTCTACTTTTTCTTTTTTAAAAAAATAATCCTGATTATACACAATAGACAGAATGATACAAATGTATAAAAGGAAGAAACCCTGGCATTAAAGGGTATGAATGTCAATGGGAACCAGAAGCTTATCTTCCCTTTATGCCTTTGAAAATCTCTCCCATCAATTCTGGTGAAGATCCTGGGCCAGATCATGCCTCTCAATCTGGCAAGGACCAAATATGGGATTACAATGTGTGATAAATATGCAAAAAGAAGGACACACAACATTTTTTTATTCACACAGCAAACTTAAAATGATGCAAGATTCTTTCCTTTTGCACAAATGACTCTTTCTATGACCTGTGTTTCCTGGTTCTTTATTTCAGATGTAAATACTGTTTCAACAATAAAAATGAGGGGATGGCAAATTTGTGTAGAATGTAGTGAACTTTGGGATGGAAATAAGTGAATGAGTGACTCACATTGAGCTACACTTGAGAGGTATAGGCCAGATCAGTGGTGGGAGGCAAAGCTGGCTTTAAAGCTCTCACTTGCATTGTCCTAAGCCTGGGGCTCTTCTGTGTACTTCTGCTCTGAGCTGTGCTAGAGCAGTCTACCATTCAAATTTTATTATGTACTGTAATTTTCCTAGAGGGAAGGAGCACAAAAGTCTCCAAGTTGTGGATCAAGGTATATCTAGGCATGTTGTAATTTATTTAGCAAACCATAGTAAATTATATATATGGATGGAGCAGGCTAAAATCCTACTTGAGAATTTATTGAATATTTGAGCCAAGAAACATAAGCCAGATCCTCAGCTGGTGTAAAATGATTTCTCCCCTCTCAAGATCTGGCTAGTTTAAAAGTGGACAATTTCTTTGGTTTACCTCCTACAAATAAATAACTTGTCTGAAAGGTGATAGAATCAGAGGGGAGAGTGAAATCCAGATTATGCAGGTACACATTTGCTGTGTATTAAATTTATATGGAAACAAGTTCTTTCAGTGACTGTGAATGTGGAGCTATAGCAGCAAAAGATATATATCATTTATTTAAGCAGTAAAGTCGAGGGAAATGCTCAAAATGTACTGCAACTCCTTAAAGTGTCTGGGAAAAAGGATGCTGTGCCTTTTAATTCCGGTGCTAGTCTGAGATAAGAAAAATAATTCCTAAAATGATATAAAAGTAGAGTTTTTGGACCAAACTCTTATAATTTCAATGGAGTCGCATTTGTGTAGCTGAGAGGAGAGGATAGTAGTAAGCGTGAAGCAAGCTTTAGGAAAGTCTTAATGTCAGTTTTAGTGTATGAGAAAGCATAAACCTCCCCTCTTATTGCTACCCTGGCAGTTTCATTCAGACAGTTCAGTGTAAGGAGAAAACAAAGAATTCACTAAGAAAAACATTAGCTCAGCATCTATTGTTCCTGTAATTTTCAAAGGCAACAGTAAGTAATATGACCCTACATAGATTGTTATGCACCATCACGTCTCACAATTGCCCCTAGATACAAGAGATAGTCTTCATTGAGGATCAGAATTCATGTTTGCCCATATAAATCTACTTTTTAAACTGATCTTGGAGAGTCCAATATCCTAAAAAGACACAGTTATGTCCCATTGATGAGTATTATTTGTGCACCTTAGTAGAGCAGTGCAGAAGGCACATTCTTACTCAATAGGGTGCATGCCTCTGAGATTTCTAAGGGCTCCATTCATATCTTTTACTTTTATGGTACATTTACACATACCCTCCAGTGCCTTGAGGATTGGTTACACCGCTCAGTATGTGAGTAGAGTGTACTGTAATTCTGACCTACTGCCATTATTGAAAATGCATGGCAACCAGGCATTTGTAGGAAGGCTTTCAGTGATCACACCAGAAACTCAGATATGTCTCTGTTGCTTATGACGGTAGAAGTAATAGACATAAAGCCCTTGCTTACATAATTAATGCTATATCTCATTCTGCAACATGCAAAAAGATAGGGGGAGAGACAGAATGTTTAGGCACTTCATTCTTTACATAAATTATTGAATTTACTTGGTGCTTAATGTGCTCAAAAGACTGTTAATAAACTGCTGTACATGTAAACCATCTTATACCTTCCCGGAGGTCTCTTTAGTTGTTGCCACTAGATGGCATTAGTTGTATAAGGGAGGAGGCGCTCTCTCTTCCTCTCTGTTTTTCTGAGTTATGTCTGCTCAACATACTGGGTGTTTAGGATGGTGTGAGACTGTGACCTGCATATGTCTTTGGAGGCCAGAATAGCTGCAACGTCCCCTCAGGTTAACATGTCAATAAAGATGAATTAAGGACAATCTATGATCAACAGATCTAGATTTTTCTTCTTGTTATTAATATCCTAAGAAGGAACTGGACACTGTACTACCTGCATTATATAACAGAGGATATGTGACTGCAGGTGGATTGCTAGTGAGCAAATAAGAAGATTCCCCCCTCTTGCAATATTTCTACAGAAAGTTTAGGCACATCATATAGAGCAGATCAACATCAGTTTTGTTTGGCATCACTCACCTTCCTCAAGAAATAGATCTCTGCACAATGGTAGTTTTTTAGCCTTTTCTTGCCCTCCAAAATCTATTGGGACGATCTCTCCCTTCTTATGGGAATCACAGCAACCTTCTGTAAATGTAGCCTAGTCCTGGAATGGGCAACCGTTACCAGAGAGGAAGATAGCACGTTCTTGCATTCTATGAAGTTATGACACAATCACAAAACTACAAAATAAGTACAGCAAAATGGGGCTTCAGCCCTCTAATATTATTATTTATTTTTGTTTCTGTGATACAGATGTCTCAAATGAGATTGAGGCCCCCGTTATGCAACTATGCCATTGTTCCTTTTCTTTGTACCAAAATGTATTGTGGAAAAATGGATTTTGACTAAATTTTTGATGAGACGGTTTCTTCGGTTCAGTGTGGATGAGAAACAGAAAACAGAGCGGACCCAAACCAAAAACCTGATCTTTTTGATCTGCAAATGACTTTTCATCATTAATACTATTTCACAAAAATCTTTCTAAGGATTTTGTTTTGTCCCAAATGAACAAAATAAATTTGAAACCTCAAAAGTTTGCACAAAACGAACTATTTCCATCCAGCTCTAATTATTACCCTTCTTCTACAGATCAGGATCTGTCACAGAGGGACTAAGTGACTTTCCGAGGGTCACAAATGTAGTCTGTGGCAGAGCCTAAATTGAACCTAGATGTCCTGAATGCCAATCCAATGCATTAATCACCAAAACCATCCTCCCCCCCAGCCCTTTCTTTCTGTTTGCATGTAACCACCTCTCCATGAATGGCCTGAGCAACAGGGCAGAGGTGACTGGAAATCTATATTTCCTTTGAAAAGAACATCAGTATATAGAACAGAAATGGGGTATATAAGTCAATGTGTCCTAACTTATGCACTGTACAGTCACTTATTTTGTGCTTACTTGGCAGCTTGCACAGCAACCGTCTTCTTCTTAGTGTGTGCACAACATGCCTCAGGTGCTGGCTCTACAACCTGATGTGCAAAGGTCCTCAGCCTATCTGTAGACAGGTACAGCCCAGGCAGCAGCAGTGTAAGCTTCCTCACAGTGCCTGCTGATGTGTCTCAAACCTGACCTGGAGGCATCATCTCTTAGGATGCAGAGTAGTCGGTTTTCCCGTACATTTAATCCTGCTGAGACTGACCAGCAGGGCTGACAATTAGTGCCAGTTTTGGTGGACTTTTGAAGCTGGCCAGTAATTTAATTGCTGGTTAATAGGTACAACTTGGAAGTCTGAGAACTTTGTGGTCTCATAACTCTCCCTTTCCTCCCTGGTCTAGCCCTGCCATTTCGCTGGGTGATTTCATCACGGGAAGCAATTATATATACTGATAGCAGCTTTCTCTAAATTACTGGCAGGAAGCCCCATTATGTTACAGAGGTGCAGTGCAGTGCATCAAGTGGTTGCCACTGAGTGAAGCTCTGAAATGATGTGTTGTGGCTACGTGATTAAATACTGGCTTCTGCCGACCCTTTTCTGCTGGGGAAACCCACTGTCACTGCTCTTAGCATCCCTCCCAGCACCTTGAGAAGTGAGAACTCTGTTCTCACCAAAGGAGAAGGCTCTGTTAGTGTGGGTAACATTCTGAGGTCCTTACTCACTTTGAATTTAGTTTTACTGTAGCCTTCCTCTGGCAAACTCCCACTAAAATCAAGGACCTCACTTGACCTTGTGGGAAGCTCGTCTTTCAGTGACACCACATACGTGGTATAAAACTGAGTGGATAAGGACGCACATTGAGATAAAATGATAATTGTGGCAACATTTGTGTTACATCAGGCAGAATCTTTTCTACTAGCTTCCTCACTGGCTCTACCATTCTCCCTTCCTCTGTTCCCCTAATTGTCCATAGCATTCTTTGCACACCCTTTGGAAAAGGGAGAGTGGAAATGTTAATAATACTCTTAAATTTCTTTCATTCCAAAGGATCCCAAAGCACTATCCAAGGGGCCCCTGCTCTGCTTTGGAGGGCAAGGAACTCTCCTCTCGACACACCCTCACCCCCACTTGCCCAGGATAACCACAGTCTGTACTCCCCAGTCCCTTAAGTGGCGAGACTGCTCCTGGCCTATAGCTCTAACCACCCAAAAAGGGGCAGGGAGGGAGTAGTGCATTACCACCGTTGCACTACCAAGCAGAGCCAGCTAGCTATGGAGGTTCTTCTTGAGGGGAATAATAGTGAATATAACTCCACCTCTAGTAATTTGGGGCCATTAAAACCCTGGAGCTTTGTGCTGGATTTCACACTATCCAGTGCCTTAATGGCCCCAAATTACTGAAGTGATAAAAATCTATCAACAGAAGTGTCCTCTAGTGCTTTCGCCACCACAAAAAGGATTCACAGAGCTATACATAGAAAGAAAAGCCAACCAAAAAGGTTAACAAGATTGATTGTGCTACATAGGCTAGACCCTGCTCCCTGCAACTTAAGTGGCAAAACTCCCCTTGACATCAACTGGAGCAGAATCATGCCTGAAATAGGCAAATGACTCACTTTTAAAGTGAAATAGCTAAAAATGGTTTCCTGCCTCTGGGCCCCTACCTGCAAGGAGCTCAGGACCTCCTGCCAAGTTTTAAGAACCCTCAATTCCCATTGAAGTCAGCACCTTGCATGAACCACTCAGCTCCTCACAGGACTGGACTCACCATATCTCTCAATACTCAAGCATAGTTAATATTATTATTGATTATTATTTGTAGTACCATAGCACATAGGAGCCCTAGTCATAGATCAGGGTCCGTGGTCTGCTAGGTGCTGTACAAACAAAGGCAAAAGGACAGTCTCTGCCCCAAAGAGTATCACTCTACATACAAGATGAGAGAACAGATAGTTACAGACAAAGGACTGCAAGGAAATAATGTGATAATATTGGTCAGCAGGATAGATTGTGCTCGATCTTGTTGTTTTGGAAAGTTACCAGTTGCTTCAGGCGAAGCTCAGAACCCAAGACTCGAGTGGTCACATTTTTCCAGTCATCTTCAAATATTCCACCAAAACAGCAAAAATCTCACCTTGCATTTGCTTTCCTGTTCCTCTAAGGCTCACACAATCCTGGTGTCAGGCCTGGACGGGTTCAGCAGTCTCACTGCCATTCTGGGTGAAGAGGTGAAACACTTTTAGCAAAAGGAAGTCTGGATTGGCTGTGGCCATTCATCCCTATGGTCAAAAAGATGTGTGCCAGTGCATCCTTTTCCCTATGGCTGACTTGCAGGTTTGGTATATTCATCTTGTATTTCTTTCTAAACCAGGCACAAAATGCATGTATCCTTCTCCCTGGTCAGTGCATTAAAAGACTCTTTCAAATCTGGATGTTTACAGATGGGTTGTATTGACAATAAACAAGTTGGTATTAGAGATTTGGATCTGAACTTTCCCAGAGTTTGAGGTGTTTGGATCCACGATTTTGGTTCAGGCCCTGGTACAGGTATGAACTGTATCACTGCTCTGTGTAACACATTAAGCCCCATAAGTTGGCATTCAGATTTCTAGTAGTTAATATATCTTAACCTGTACGGTGATAGCCGACATTTTCCCCCAATTCATTATTTTCTTTCTTTTTTTCCAAGCACAAAAATCTCTGTTGTCTAAGACAGAAAGAAACAGAGTCTTGATAAAGGAGAAGTGCATATGTCCCCATGTTATACTTCATTAAAATAAAGCATACAACATTGTTTCATGAGAGTGTTTGTATAACATATGGCTTTCTGGAGACAGTACTAACCATTACCTGTTTATCTATTTAAAGCAGGATACTCTGCTATTCATTATATGTGAGCAATACATGAATACATTGGCACATTTATTGTTAAGGTCAATACAATGATAGGATTGGATTAAGTTTTCTTGTTGCTTAAGAAAATAAAGCCAAATACTTTCAAAGGTTGGGTTAATTTTTTCTCTTTGCTTCTGACTCCAGCAGGATATGTATTTTAGTATCTATTCCTTAGTGGGCTAAGCCATCAAATAAATAAATTATGTTAGGGCAAGGAATAGAGTATCAAGGTCTGGTTTCATGTGGTTCTCAACATGTTTTTCAATTTGTAAAGCTAATCAACCACATTAAAAAAAACTCCACTACAGTATTGCTTGTCTGACAGACAACTCTCAACTCTAATTAACCAATATGTCTTTTCAGTCATTGTACAGCAGCTACCTATGGAATGTTGTTAGTGACTATAGAAACATGTCCATGGGTAGTACTGGCATTTCTGTTCTAGGCTTCAATTCAGGAAAGCATCTATATTTAGGGACAATAGTTAAGCATTGGTTTTACTTTTAGCAAATACTTAAATAATGTCCTGAATAGGGATGGAGTTAATCACATGCTTATGTACTTTCCTGAATCGGTCCCTAATGCTTTTTCAATTTGACTGGCATTTCTGTAGAGAGGTAAATTGAGGAAACAAGGATGATTTCAAGCACTAGGCACATGGCTTTTCAATTTAACAACTGTATGGGTTAAAATAACATGTATGTGCACATGGAAAAGATTCCATGAAAACTAGATGAGATGTTGATAACTATCAGGAGTACCCAACTTGTTGGATTCTGCTTTACAATGGCTTGGAAAGATCTTATCACAACACTGGTTAGCCTAGAGATCATCCTGCTCTATGGCATGAGCCTTCTTGAAGCAATGTATACACTTGTTTCTCTTTTATGGCTTGATTGTGCAAGGTTCAAAGTCCCCTTAACTCCCACTGAAGGCTATGGGAGCGAGAGCACTTGGCATCTCACATAAGGTACTGGCACCAGTGGCTAAAGTGAATGGAGATAGATGTGGAAGTGTACCAATCCTTTTATTTATCACCGGTTTTGATGTCACATATTGATGCAGCATTACAGCAGTTTGCAATGGGATGCAGGTGAAGGAGAATGAAGACAAGTGAGAAAATGTATCTGAAAGTGGGTCATGTCTCCAAGGATGCCTTTAGACAGACACTTGCATGGCCATGTAGGGGCACATTCTTAGTGGTCTCATTCCAATTTCTATCAGTAGAGAGAAACTACATTGATGTAATGAGGGAGGCCAGGGGGTCCTCTCTCAAAGAATTTTGAAATACCTGATGTAATCTCCTTCATATTAGAAGATTTTAGGATCTTCCAGACAGACTTTATGCATAATTTGTATTGCATGTTTTATATCTCTCTTCCCCCATGCCTTGGGGGAGTAGGAGCTAGCACAGAGCGAAATCTTCCTTAAGAGGATAGGAAGTCCCTAGAGGACTCTCTTCTTCCTGATCGCGTGCTGTTGTTCCTCTACTCTCTAGCAGTAAAGAGTGGAAATGTAGGAAATACTCAGCCTTGCACCTGCTGCTTCCATTTCAGATTCCCCTGCCTTGTGAGTCCTATTAGATCAATAGAGAAGACAAGAAACTAAGTCAGGGACTGGCATCCCCATGTTCCCAATCATCATTGCCTGGGATCTGGCTAAAAGTGGATGTTAGAAGGAGACACGTATGGCAACAAGAAGTCCAATTATACCTAATTTTGCTTTTAGTCATTATATATTTAATTTACTCATTTATTACCCTCAAACCCTATCTACCATTAACATTTTATTGCACTCATTTTGAAATTATTTCTTTAACATTTCAATACCACTGTCAGTGTTAATTTGATTTTGTGTTCTATAGGGGGAAAATGTTTGTCCTTCTGTAAGGATCATAATTCTCTGTACTTGCTGTTAATTATAGACACCTGGTGGATCTTCAATCTTTGGATTTCCTCTGAAATTTCCTCCTGTATCTAAGATCTACATGCAGAGTTGCACTGATGTAAGTAGAGTGTGATTTTAAACCCATCTGGTTAAACTAGGGCTAAAAGCTGTGTGTTGACTCTCATATTTTTGGTTTAAACCAGGCTTATTTTGGATTAATTTAAGTCTATTAAAAACAGTTTAAGCTAAACTGAATAAAACTGAAGAGTGTCTAGACTGGGGTTTGCACCAGTTTAAGTAAACTGTTTTAATTCAACCACTACATGTTTGTGTTTAGACAAGGCTTAAGTCTGAAATCAATAAATCACATTTGACCTAAACAATACCACATATTTAATATAACAGTTTCACAGGAGAAGTACAGTTGGTCTTATATTAAGAAAGAAGTCAGATCTGTCCTGTCCCCCCTATACCCCAGGCATATTTTGGTCAGCCTGGAATGCATATACACAGAGCATGCTTTACTCATGGGTGCTACCAATGCAAAATTGTTAAATTGCCTAAAAGTTATGGCAATTACAATTTTCTACCCAAAGCACTGGTGTAAATTCATTTGCCTCTAATCACTCAATTAGAGTGCTCTGTAAAATTAGAAGGTAAAGACTCTGTAGGTGTCTTTAATGTCCATTGGTTGTTCCTAAAATCTTAATGCTATTACAAGTTTTGCAAATATGTTTTAGTAAGCACATTTCATACTCATCTGATCAAATATTTGTTTTATCTTCCGCATCTGTGAATATCATGTGAAGTGATGTGCAGTTAAATATTCCCTGCGGTGGTGGTCAGGTGTGAATGTGAAAGTTAAACGAAGGGCTATAATTTTCATTCTTACCTTTGGTAATACAATCTTCTATTAATTAAATACACTGTGGCCTTCCAATGTGAAATTAATGACAGCCTTGTGTGCAGACAAACATGAATTTCAATATGTTTCCTTCTTAGGCTGCCTCAAAAATGAAATTGTAGAAATACATTCACCCTTATTCAGCAAAGAATATTGAATGTAATGGAAACACTCATGCTTAAAGTATGTTGTTGAATCAGGTCCTCTGTACTAGTGTACAATTAATGAACATTTTTCCCCTGAACTTTTTGTTTTAGTTAGCTTTTTCATAGGGTTTCTTGTATTTTATTTTTGAAAACATCTCAGGTGACATTATTGGAGACCTATTCTCTACCAACTTATGTCTGGGAACACAAGCCTGGGAAGCTGAAACCATTCTAAAATTGAGATTTTCCCTGGAGTAATTAGTTCTGCCATAGATTTTTGTTGGGCATTGTCACATACTGCTCTCGATTCACACACAGAAACCACATTGTTGTTTAGTTTGCCCTTGACTTGTGCAAATGGGTTGCATAGGCAAATTCTGTCATTTGTGAACACAAGTGAGAGTGGAAAATATAATGCACATATGAACAGAGGCAAAGGTAATTTGTTCTTTTAAAAAAATCACATTCAATTTCAAGTAAAGGTTCCCATTCCCCAACCTTGTTTCCCAAGAAGATAAGCCTTAAGGATGCAGAATGTTTTGGACAAATCAATTGTACCTGGACCTTGGAGAGATTTCTGATTTAGATTCAATTCAGAAATGAATAACATCTCCCAAAAGAACATTTTTTTTATCCAGGAAAATAAAAAGGTTCCTAATGTAAAATTTCAACCAGTATTAAAGTGGTATGCTATTGCTGGACTTCCTTTGTTGTCTTCCTTCTTTTTGGCTATCATCTTTTTGTTTTGTTTTTGCTGACTGGTCTCTTCATCTTTGGTTCCCAGAACCCAATTAAGCAAGGTTCTTAAACAATGGGACTACTCACATATTCAAAGTGCTGAAGAACTGGGCTGAATCGGGGCTGAAGTGTTCTAGTCTGTTGAAAGAGAAAAGAGCACTGTATGAGACTCTGAATTTAGAAAGTCTTCTGCAAGGCTGAGCCCTTCAGTGAAGTCTATTAGATGAAAATCATTGAACTTCCTCATACTTTTCTCCGGAAGTACTGGGCTCATTAAAAGTCTGTTGATTTGTGCTTTACTGACACAATAATCATTCACATATATTTTTTACACCTAATCCCCAGAGTCCTACACCATCCTGTGCTTATGCTGAACCCCTTTAGCACTCAAGCAAATATTTAGTGTATGCTGCTGTTTCCTAAAAATAACTTGCTGCACTCCTAGTCCTGTAAAAATATCTTTTTGTCAAAATAAAATGTGAACTGTCATTCTCTAAAAAAAGATTCCTCTGCATCTGGAATCCCCCTATATCCT
This sequence comes from Dermochelys coriacea, assembly GCF_009764565.3. Taxonomy (NCBI): domain Eukaryota; kingdom Metazoa; phylum Chordata; order Testudines; family Dermochelyidae; genus Dermochelys; species Dermochelys coriacea. The sequence continues at coordinate 103,308,666 of NC_050073.1, forward strand.
CATGACTGGGTGGATTTCCTTACAATCCCAAACCTCTGTACAGGGAAACAATCCCAGAGAGAATGTAATGGGGTAGCATACATGCCACAGTGCATCTCATTTGTCCAGAACTACACAGTTCCTATTGTTTCAGAACTGCTTATAAAAAAAAAAGAGGTAAATAATATCTAACTTAACAAGCTAAATGAATTCAAAGCGGAGGTTTCTCTCATCACATGCTTTAGCAGTCTCACTGGCTGAAATCCTTTCAGCCAGGACCTCTCTCCCAGTTCAATGTTAATTTCCTTGTCCTTCAGGTATCGTTGTGCCATGGGTAGAGAGTAAGGAAGGAGTATTTCAGGGCATCTTTTCCCCTTTCTTATAGTTCTCTTTTCTTTGAAAATCATCTCCAGCTAAGGAGACAGCCAGTACGGGGGGACAGGAACCTCCAGATGTTTCTTTGCCAAAATATAGATTTCTCACTCACAATCTTTTTCCTACCAAAGAATTGCCTCTTAACCAGGTGATAGTCCATTTGATGTTGATGATACCTGGCTAAGACGTCAGTCTACCTTTTGTCTCTGAGGAATTGATTTGTGCCTTCTTTTCTAAACTTGGAACATGTCTCAATAATATTATACAGTAGAATCTTATAATTTCACATACAATGTTGCCACACATACTTGACCAGGACAATAATGGTCAGAAAATTATGAGTTTTCAAATGATACCTCACAATGCATATTTTGTAAAAAATTTGTCATAGGCTTGTAAAAGAGGGGAATTTAAACGATCCAAGATTCAAAAGCTATCCAAAATTAAAAAACTGTTTGAGGGAAAGGTGTCCTGAATGTCTGAAAATCAGGAGCTACTCAATTCTAATCCCAGCTCAGATGCTGGCTTCCTCTGTGGCTCTGGGCAAATCACTTGGTCTTTCTAGCTCTTTTTCACCATCTGTAAAATAGGGTTAATAATACTTACCTACAGCACAGGGGCGTTGTGAGGATTAATTAGTTAGGGGTCAATTGTGGCATTAAGCCACAGTCTGTTGAACAGAGAGTTCGGAGGAGCGCCTGGGGGCATTGCACTTCTGGAGGCTCTGGGAGGGCAAGTTGCTGTGCAACCTTTGGAGAGAGTGTTGTGTGTGTAGCTGCTATGCTGATCAATGCCCTGGCCCTGCCCCCAACTCCCAGAATACTGTAGCATTGGCAACAGCACAGATATGTAGCAGTCCTTGCATGCCATATTGTAGTTTTGTCTGGCCCCTTCATGCGTTCCAAAAGTGAGGAAGACTTATATTGCTCCTTTGCACATGAGACATTAATGTTTATAAATAAAAATTGAAGATAAAAGACCATCATTGCTATCATTATAGATTCTGTGCTTAGTGGAGAATTAGGAGAAGTGGATCTTTGACTTCTGTTTAGCTTTGTTTATTTATAAAGTGGTATAAGGTGGCCTTAGTGTAAATGAAATGAAATGAAATGAAAATCAGGCCCACTTATTTCAATTTGATCTGCTCTATATTTTTCTTGGTGAGTTTAAAAACAAAGTGGTGGATTTATGACAGAGGGAAAATTATGAATGAAAAAGAAATCTGAAAGGTCCACAAGAGCAGTACTTTCCCTCTGCTGTCTGCTTCAGTAGCCAAAATCCTTCAGCTTAAACAATATTAATACCAACATTAGAGGTGACGTATCTCCAGGCCTGGGAACCCAAACTTCCTATACATAATTGGCATGTCAACAATGCATTACCACTGAAAATGCTAGTTTGGTTTCTGGTTATCTTTTCTGTTCCCTTTTTCATTTTACCTCTCTCCCTGGAGAGAAGATTAAAACCCAGTTTGGTTTTTGGGGGCTGTGCTGGCAGCAACTGGAGGATGAACGTTATTCTAAAGTTACTACTTATTCCGGCTGCTTTCTGCATAAAACAAAACAATGATAAGTAGGCCCAGGGCCCACCTATTATAAAAAGCCCAACAAAAACAAGGTAAATTCCTTTTTCTTGGGGAAAGAGAACACTGCAGGGAGGGTTGAGTTGGCATATGCTGTCTAATATATGAGAAATCTTGGAGCCCTGATATCCTTAATCCCCACTACATAAGTGTATAAAATTTCACAGTTAAACTGCCAGAAAAGCCAAGACCACACCAGGAAAGCCGTCTGCTTACAAGAAGATACCTGCCAGGTCTTGTCTGCCAAAACCTGGACTAATGAATGAATACACAATATCCCAATCAATCAAACTGGATTTGTCTTTGCCCCAGGTCTAGGTGAGGTCTGGTATGAGGTGACCATAACTGTCAAGTATGCAGTAGTTGTGGCCAAGAAACTGTCTGTACGTTTATGCATTTATCAAGACAGAAATGAATAGAAGGCTTTATTTTTTAATCAACTGTATTATACACACATGCATACAATGAGTATATCTACATATACGCGTATAATTATACGCAGAGAGTTATATGTACACACACATATATATAAATGCATACCACACAAACATTTTATAGATGATTCTATGCAGATGAATACACATACATACATAAAATATACATCACACACACACATAGCTATTCCTTTGTCTTCCTTCTCCAACTTGTTCTTGTTCAGAGGGATTTTAGTCTGGAGTACGATTTTAATACAGGCACAAGGAATATGATGACATTAAGTATTGAGAAACAACAAACCACAGCTTTCTTTTTTTAACTGCAATGGGAACGTTTGTGTCTAGAGTATTAATTCTCCATCCTAGTCACTACAGTCTGTCGGTTAAATAGACTGTGTTTTAATAGATATGTAAATACTTATTTGAATGACAGAGTGCAAAGGAAAAGTGGCAGAGAGGTAAAAATAGGGTAAAATTTACATAGTATCTACAGTCACATTAGAGATTCTAATGGCTATTGTAATGGTGAAGGAGTCAACCCCCCAAACACTAGCAAGTATAATGCTTCCTACTATCCCCTTATGACTGCACCCAGCAGTAAGCACAACATTTGACAATAAGAGGATCTGGCCCATAGGTGGTACATTTTATCTTCAGAACAAAAGTATACATAGGCTGATTACTGCTCCACACTTCACAAGCAGCATTGCATTCTGGGTACAGTTCAGGGAGCAGAGTGAGTCAGAGATTGGACTGAGGAAGGATAATTGATCATAGATTGGAATATCTCCTCGGCCTCCAGGAAGACCAGTGAACTGAACCCCCCCCTGAAATGGGGTTGGATAGCGCAGAGTATGGACAAAGTATCTTTTACCTCTCATGTAAGTTCAAAACTAGCTTAGGTCTTCGTGTCTAGGTCCTGTGTGTAATGATGAAACAGTACACAGCACAAAATAGCCGATTTGGTGCTGATGTTAACAATAGTGATTTATGGCACAAAGCTTTGGGGATGCAGTATCCACTGACTCCTAGTTACTGCCTTTTGAAAATTCCTTTGTGGTTGCATCTATCAGGCCATACCTTTTCCACCACCCCTATTGGCAGGAATGGATCCTGGCATGTTGAATTTGATCTCCTTTGAAATTGGATGGTGAGTTCACTCCCCTTTTATTGTGAATGCAAAAGCTCAGTGTAATGGTCCAAACACCTTGCACATTTAGGGGATTTTCAAAAGTCAGGATTGGCCTAACTCTGCTCCTTGTTGAAGTCAATGAGAGTTCTACCACTGATTTAAATTGTAGCAGTTTGCCCAGTGCTAAGCACTTCTGAAAATCCCATCCATAGTCCTTAAGTCAAAATTTTCAAGCATTTTCATGCTTATATAAAATATTGATAATTAAAAATATACTTAAATCAATGCCTAAAACTGTCTTCAATCTTTAACGCTGCATTAATCCTACAGAGACTATGCTGCCCTACATGGCAAATTCCATTGAATAACACTGAGTTCCTGTAAAATGAACACCGTCTTTCTTCAACAGACCTGGACGTTTAAGGAGACAGGGGAATATGGCTATTCCAGTGGCTAGCAAACTGGGTTAGAATTTAGGATATATGGGTTCAATTCTCTGCTCTTCCAAATAGTCCTCTGTGACATCGGGCAAGTCACTTTGTCTATTGGTGAGTCAATTTCCCAACTACAGAATGGGGATAATAGAATTCCCTGCCTCACAGGGTGCTGTGGGTATAAATACGTTTAAAAATGTGAGCTGGTCAGATACTACCACAAGGCAGTTGGCTGTATAAAAGTGCCCTTGATAGATTCATATTCTTAAAGTGTACACTGCATTTCTTAGAGCAGGGGTAGGCAAACTTTTTGGCCCGAGGGCCACATTGGGTTTGCGAAACTGTATGGAGGGCTGGGTAGGGAAGGCTGTGCCTCCCCAAAGAGCCTGGCCCCTGCCCTCTATTCACCCCCCCCCCCACTTCCTGCCCCCCTCAGAACTCCGACCCATTCAACGCTCCTTGTCCCCTGATCACCTCCTGGGACCCCGGCCCCTAACCACCCCCCAGGACCCCACCCCCTATCCAAGCCCCCCTTCTCCCTGTCACCTGATTGTCCTGATCCCTATCTACAACCCCACCCACAGAGAGGGCCCCCCCAGGACTCCCACACCTATCCAGCCCCCCCTTCTCCCTGTCCCCTGACTGCCCCTCCAGAACCTCCGCCCCATCCAACCACCCCCTGCTCCCTGACCCCTGACTGCCCCCCCGGACCCTTTGCCCCTTATCCAACCTCCACCCTTACCATGCTGCTCAGAGCAGCAAAGCCCAGCCATCTGGCCAGAGGCAGCCATGCTGCTGCTGCGGTGCCTGGCAGGAGCAGCGGGCCAGCGTGCTGGCGTCACGTTGTGCTGAGGCTGCAGGGAAGGGGGGACAGTGGGGGAGGGGCCGGGGGCTAGCCTCCTGGGCCAGGAGCTCAGGGGCTGAGCAAGATGGTCCTGCAGGCCGGATGTGGCCCGTGGGCCGTAGTTTGTCCACCTCTGTCTTCGAGCAGTACATTTCTTACATACAGTATGTATTGTACACAATATCCCTTTGACTTCATTGGCCATTTGAACACTAATGCCTGGATTATACTAGCTTCTTTGACATTGTATTGGATCCCAAAGCTCCTGTGGAATCATCTGAGAGCATGCTTTCATATTAAACAGAGGGTCTATTCTCCCCTAACTATTCACGTGTAACTGCTACTAACATTAATGAGAGTTATGCATATGCATCAAAGGGAGGATAGACCCTTAGGGCATCATATGGATGGTCCTGCAATGTTTCCTGAGTTTCAGAGGGAGTTTGTACAGTATGGCACACATTCTAATGGTTCCATTGACTTTGTATCACTTAGGTTGCTGGCCCTAATATTATGTTAATAGAAACTGTCTTATAATAAGATCCTAATTGTGTGTGATATTGATGCATACACTATATACATATCTCTGCTCCCAAACCACTATCATGCACTCTCATAGGAACAATATAGCAGTGACCATATCAGATGACCTCTGCTTCATATTAGCAGTACTCATAAATCCTAATCTGGCAAATTCAATCTCCGTTGGCACCAGAAGGACATTTTAAATCTAGATGCTGCAATCCTGGGTCTCAGAGAGAAGAGTATTAAAGTAGCGCTGATACAGCTATCAGATCAAATACACTTTCTGTGATTCTGCCTGGGACGGATTAAAACGTAGAGCCCTGTGATCAAAGGGCAGGGAATGAAAGCAATAGACTTGTCTGTGTCCTCTAGCTGCATAAACTCAATGTGTTTGCATCTTTCTTTTCTCAGAGTGCACTGTCTAACACACTATGTTTGGGACTGCAGGTGATGCTTCCAAAACTACCTGTATTATGCAGATGACCTGCTAAAACAACTAAAGCATCTGATCATTTTCAGTGTGAAAATGGAACAATCAAAACTATAGAAGCTGAGAGGCAGAGCAGTTCCCTGCAATTATCTGTTTGGAAAGAATACATTGTGACATTCCTAAGAAGTCACAAACATCTGATTTCATAATGTAATTTGTGGAAGTAAAAAAAAAAAGCAAGTTAAACATTTGCCTAAGCACATCATGTTTACATGTGTTCAAAGAACTTTCTAAACACTTTGTAGTCTCACCCAACATCATTTTTAAGGCTTGTTCATTGTCATGGGTTTGTAAACAAACTCACAAGCACATTCAAACTCAGCTTGCTTTGCTTTTGGGGATCTGTTCACAGGTCAACACTTTTTCTCTGGATGTTTAATGAACATACAGATGCAAAAAAGGACAAAAAATAGATTTTCTCCCACAGGACACATGAATAAAGAATTAAGCAAAGTCATTTTTTGCATGTATCCTCAAATCTACATGAAGGTAAAATAGATACAATCTGCATTTCTGCAGTGTATCAGTCATTTTGTAGAGAGTGGAGCAAATCATTTGCAACAAATAAATCATCCAGTGAACTTATTTCTTTTTTGGCTCATCAAATACCAACAAGCAAAACTCAATTTTTACAAAGATTTTTGAAATTATTCATTTCAGACTTTTTATCACATTCCCCCCTCATGCCCTCCACTTCTCCAGTAATGCCATCCTCAATGCCTTGTTCATCCACTCTTCCACAACTGCATCCTTTGACAAGCCCCCCGCTCCATGCATGGAAGGGCTTCCTAAGTCCTCTCATGGAGCTACTAGTCTCTTCTCACTCAAATTCCTTCTTCAGACTTTTTTCTTTCCTTTTGCCCACAAGAATTGAGTCCAAGATACAACTAAAGCACTGTAATTATTCCTTACTATGGGCTTCCCACTTTGTCCTACCTATTATATAGCTGCTTTCTTAGAATATAAGATCTTCAGAGAATGCACAATGTACAACAAGCGAGCACATGCACAGTTTGCAGCATGTCAGTGTTCCCACTGAACTCAATGGAAACAATCACATGTTTCAAGTTATGTCTGAGCCTAAATACCTTGCTGAATCAAGGCCAAAATGAAGAAGGTAAACATTCTTTAGCTCTCTCTGGGTTGATTATGAACAATTTTCCCCAAAGTCACAATTAAGGATTCAAGATGTTCGACTTATTTATGATTGCTTAGATAAGTTACCTGGTATTGTTTCTCAATAATCAGGCAAGCATTTCCTAGTCATGCATACTCATGCATGCAAAGAGATGCACGTGACTTTGAAATTCATTTTCCACATTCATGCTAGTAAAGCTCAGATGTGTGAATGTTTGCAGAATCTGAACACAAGAGTGGGTGTGAGTATAGCCAAAGAGATTGCATTGAAGAATAGTTTTCAAAATATTCACCCAGCATTAAACATATGCCTTATATAGGCCAAGCCTTAGAGCCCCCAGCTTTAGAGTGCAAATGGGTCAATTGGACTTTTTAGTAAACCCATTGTTTTAAAATTTGACACATCAGAGTTGGGGATGGAGCAAAAGAGTTCAAAAAACCACAAAGTAAATAATAATATTTCATTGCATTTTCATTTTTCAAGCACTTTAGAAACCTTATGTGGTATACCATAATTTGTATTAACCCCCTTTTGGAGATGGGGAAACTGAGGCAGAAGAGCTTTGCAAGGCTAAAGAGGGAGGAGTAAGCATCAGCACTGGGATTAGAATGTAGGAGTTTCCTGGGCACTAGAATTATGCTCTGCTCTGCATGTCCTCTCAAATATCTATGTGTAGCATGGGTACTTTAATTTGAATTTTAATGTCATCATCCACTAACAAAAGACTCCCTCTTGTCACATCCTCAGTCATGTGACTTCCAATCATTCCCAACAGCTATTTGGATCAATGTCATTGGAATTTAGACATGAGTTTGGGGTAGAAACTGCATTGGCTAATGAATGGATGAAAATAGAGAGTCCATGCTAATTTTAACAGAGCTGTCAGCAACCTTGATACCACTGACCATGAGTTTTTGTTGGTACTTTTGAAACCAGTAGGAGTGAAGGGAGTTGCTCTAAATTCATCTCTTGGCAGTCTCAAGGGTTTTGGGCAACTTCTCCTATGCCCTGGAGGCTCTTTCACGTGGGCAAGGATCCATTTAATTACACCTTTGTCTATGAGAGTGAGAGAGAGAGATCATAGGACAATGTGTGTAACGTTTTGAGGCAGAAACGGTATCTTCTTCTGAGCTAATCTTCTTCAGGGTTAAATTGTTTTACAACCTGATTAAATTGTTCAAGCAGTGGGTTGATGGTCAGTAAAAATATTCCTCCCACACATGGGAGCTAGCAGTGTCCAAGTGTTCAGAAGAATCCACAGTTTTGCAAACTGATTCAGCCCTTCTCTTTTTTTCCAGTGTCTTCAGTAACATGCTGGGAAAGCAGTGAGACTGCAAACCAAATAGAGAACTGCTGCAATTAAATATAATTTTAAATGGCATGAAATTAAGTAAACCAGAATGAGAAAATAAACAGAGGACCCAAATTTTGATTGGAGCGACCTCTCCTGACTTCAGCAGACTTATACGAAAAAGATATTTGTCTCAGTCTCCCCTTTGCCTGAATTCTTGCTGTTAGCTTTAAAGAGTGTCTGTGTGTGTGTGAGAGAGAGAGAGAGAAAAGCGTATGGAAATCAATGTTTCAGCTTTCACAAATTGACATTTAATGAAGAGTTTGAAAAGAACCAACCTTTCATGCCCCACAGAATTACTGAAAAAGATCTTCTGTGTTTGCACCTTGTTGGCAGTCGGGCTGCCTTGGGCAGCAATAATTTTCAGTCAGTGGACTGCCATAAAAGCCTGAAAACCCACAGAACTAATAGAAACCAGGCAGAGAAAGTGAAGACTAAACCAGGAATTCATAGGCAGAGGCTTCCAGCTTGGTTCAGCTGTGTGAGGTCTGGCTGAGTCACGCACTGCACAGCTTGGACTGGTGCATGTAGCTTGCACCAGACTGAAGGACTTGGCCTATGGTCTACTAGGTCTAGGCTCCAAACACTTTCCTGGTGTGTTTTCATTCAAGGGAGCATATTTGCCAGCAGTCTCCCTGCCGGCTAAGGAACATCCCTGTTTTTAATTCTCTGCCCCTCTACGTTTAAGTTCCCATAAATATCATGGGAATTAATTTGTGCGTGTTCCCTGTTCCAAACTGAGGTAGTGCTATGTATGATGTGTCTTTATGCTTTCGGAGTCTTTATAGTGTATAAATCAGTCACTGTGGACTGATAGCAGGTAAACCTTTAGGGAATGCTGCAAGAAGAGTAGTGAAAGAAGACATGCTGGGAAATGCGGGGAAGGACACAGGTCTGATTGCATTAACATATAAACACGGACCGAGAATAATACCAGTATGAGTCACTTACCAGGAGGAAAACAGTTTCCGGACATTGGCCTCTAGATTTTTTTTGTCTTTGTAGACAAATGTTGATAGATATTTTACATTAAATACTATTCTTCTGTCAGGAAGAGGGAAAAACAAAAACAAAAGAAAAAGAAAACTGATGTTGTAGCTTACTAAAAGACCAGAGAACCCTGTTCATTTAATTCATTGAAGTTAGATCTATTTTGTCTGTTCTTAGAAATGGATCTAATTAAGTTTCTCACACAAGGCTAAAACCAATGGGATGGGTAACTCACAATTTTTGAGGTTACACAATTATCTCCAGCCAAAACTTCACTTTTGACCACCAGCCTGTGAGCTTGATTCTGCATTCCTTACTCAGGCACTGTCCCATTGGAGTAAGAGCTGCAGGAGCAGGCAATGCTTGCTTGTGGACAGCCCAGCTGTTCTCTGTCATTGTCTGAGGCCTAGGTAAGTGCTTGCATGATTCTCAGTCCTCCGTGCATGATTTAGCGCTCTAAAATCACTGCAGTAACAACAGGATGAAATATACGAGTGGAAAAAATAAATGAGATAAATAGTATGTTTGTGAACTCTGTACATGCACATGCAGAAGGAAACCATTTAACTAGGAGGGCATATGAAAGAGGATTTTATATCTATCTCTATATATGGCTATACACACACTCATACACACACACACATATATACACACACACACACACAGCTTGAATATAAAAAAAATGGATACAGTCAGCTTACCTGCAGACATTTTCAATTAGTGTATATTAGGTAAGACAGGGTGTGGGTTTTTACCCTGATGCAAGATTAGCCTGATAAAAGGCTGGACCAGGAGCCAGGGAAGGAGCTGGAAGCTTAAGTTTGGCTCTGCTACTGACTCACATGATAGCCCCAGGCATATTTCTTAAACTTGTGTGTCTCAGTCTCTTAATCTGTAAAACTGGGATGAATATAATTTGCATACCTACCTCACAGGGGTATTGTGAGGATAACTTCTAATTAGGCACAGATGGATGGAAGAGAGTGTAAGATGCTCTCCTCCTCTTAGCACATCTGTGGCAGGTAAGTAGCCAGAGACCTACTGCTTTATTAACCCACTGGTGAGTGTTTGTTTGACATGTGCTCCTTCCTTGTGCTGATCCACCTAGGATAGGAATTGCCACAGTTAAAGAGTCATGTTCTTTAGCTCAAGCTGTAGCATCTTAAACTCTTTAGCTCTGGAAGTCCCTGGTTCAATCCCTCAGAGTGTCAGCCCAGATGGTGACAATCGCATTACACTCCATGAGCACAAGAAGAGGTAGAGTTGAGCACCAGGACACTCCAAAGGGGTGAAACAGAGAAAAAGAGCACATGCAATACTCCCCCCACAAAGAGATGGAAGGACCCACCTTTGTCCATGCTCCTGCCACTCCACTGAAAACATTATACCCTCCTTGTGTGCTTCCCAGGTACAATGGCCTCTGCGGGACCTTTCCTTGGTACAGTGACACCTCTACCCAACATTCCTTTTCCCAAGGCTCGCTGTGGCCCATAATGCAAACCATAGAGCCCTTAGTGTTTCTATAGCACTTTGAAAATAGAAGGTGCTATACAAGGCCCTGATCCAATGGGAGTCCTCCCATTGACTTGAATGAATTTTGGATCAAGCCCAAAGTGCTCAGTATTATTAATGAACAGAAAAGGCTCACATTGATTTCACCTAGTTACCCCATTGGCATTGTTACAGTTTTTTTCATGTGATCCTGGCAAACATTTCTCACCAGCCTATAGTGATTTTCAGTTGCAATTCACCAATGGACAGATGGACTGGTGAAAAAATCTCCCTAAAATTAATAGGACCATTGTTGTAGATTATTGGTAGAAATTAGAGATGGACCCAAACAGAAAAACCCAGATCTGAACTTTCTATGAAACTTTGGGGAAGTCTGGATGCAGATACTGATCTGAACTTTTTCACTGGCTCCTATCTATCTGACTATCTACAAGTTTCAGAGTAGCAGCCATGTTAGTCTGTATTCGCAAAAAGAAAAGGAGTACTTGTGGCACCTTAGAGACTAACAAATTTTATTAGAGCATAAGCTTTCGTGACCTACAGCTCACTTCATCGGATGCATTTGGTGGAAAAAAAATTTTTCCACCAAATGCATCCGATGAAGTGAGCTGTAGCTCACGAAAGCTTATGCTCTAATAAATTTGTTAGTCTCTAAGGTACCACAAGTACTCCTTTCTCTATACCTACAATAGGCTCAAGTAAAATTGCAGACCCAAGCACCCTTGAGCTTTGGGAATGCTTGAGATCCCAATTCAAATTGCACCATTTACCTTCATCTCCAGTAATAAACATAGAATTTAAGAAGTTAAACTGTTTTCTTTAGTTTCATAACAGCAACAGAAAAAGCCAGGGTAATTACTTCAGCATCTTTTATGTCTGCTATAATTACAAACCTCAGAAAAAGCTGAGGGGAAGGATGACCATCTCTGGGAGAGAGAAGATGAATAAAAAAGAATGCCAATATTTCACATAGGTTTAAGAAGAAAAAAGCAAATCTGAAACCTTCTAAAATTGATGAAGGGTAAACCTCGAAAGTTTAGAGTTTTTGGAAGTTCAGTTTAGATAAGAACCCAAAATTTCAGCTTGTCTAAATGGATGCCCCAAAGCATGTGTGATTTTAAAGACTAAATAGGCATGGCAGAGCTTTCCAGGCTTGCTAGGACTCTGGGATATTAACAACATTGGAAAATCTAGTTATGGCCAAACCAGACTTTGCTTGTATCAATTACAGGGAGTTTACATTAGTTAGAGTCATAGAGTTAAGGCCAGAAGGGACCATTAGATCAGTTAGTCTGACCTCCTGTATATCACAGGCCCACCAACACCACTCAGTGCCCACACACTAAACACAAAACAGAAATGAGAACAAAGTATTACAGACCACAGAAGAATAGGCTATTGTGTGCCACGGGCAGAGAATAGGAGGGGGCTGAGGTGCACCACTGCTCAAGACCCCAACAATGGCAGGGAAATAATTAAATGAGATATACCCAGATAATTCTGGCAAGTTACCATACACAGAGGAAGGTGAACCCCCCACAAAGTCACTGTCAATCTGACCTGGGGAAATTCTTTCCCTACTCCACATATGGCCATCAGCTAGACTTGAGCATGTGGTAAGAACCAGCCAGCCAAGCACCTGAGAAAGAATGCTTAGTTCTACCTGCAAGCCTTGTTCCACCCCACTCAATGTGCCATCTCCAGCCATGGCCATGCCTGATGCTTCAGAAGAAGGAGGTAAAACAAACAAACAAACAAAAAAATCCTTCCAGAATATACTAGAGGAAAAAAAATCTCTTCCTGACCTCTGCTAATGGCCAGGTGAGACCCTGAAGCTTGAGCTTTATGAATAAAGGATTGGGTTAATTTTGCTGTTTGAACTGGTTCTTAGCTTATTTGGCCACCCTTATGAAGAATGCACTTAGAATTCATTCTATACAGCTGAGAACTCTGGGGCTTCCCTGAGGATGAGGGTGGCATGATGGTCTCTATTTGTCTGGTATGCCCACATTGTTTTTCAGGATAGTTTGCAATTCAGCACAGAAGACTTCTTACACAAGTGAGAAAACTCCAAAGTCAGCAGAGGGCTTTTTACCAAAGTCAATCCAAGTTTTGAGGAGTTGTGTTCTTTTCTAGTTCCAGATCTTTTAAACTCTGTTTAAAAGTGGTTTCAACTTTTTTCCATCTTTTTATATTCTTTCACTTTGGAGTATTACAGATGCAAACTGCAGAGTCAAGCTGAATATCAAGCATGTGGGAGTTTTTAGAGTTAATCTTTTTCAGCGGGAAGGGATGATTTTGCTGGGTGTTGGTCACTTCTATGGCAAAGAACTTAATAACAAGACAGTACAGTGCATATTGCATTCCTGAAGGTGAAATGGTTCTAAAAGATATGAAGTTAATAATGCTAAACTGAGCCAGGTTAGTAACTGGACTGATATTGGGATGGTTCTTATTTTGTCTGGACATCCAACCTTAAGGTGAAACGTGCCACTCTCTGAAGCTAGTTGGCTGCCACACTGTCCAATACAAAGGGAAGGGACAGGTGATTTCCCCATGCTCTTCCTTCCTTCCTTGTCCCTGTTGAGTGACTAGCCCCATGTAGCATTTGTGGCTACATGAGTACAAAGACTGCAGTTGTACCTGGCCCCTGCATGGGTAAGAAAATGTGAAGGGAAGAGGCTGCATGTGCCCTCCCCAACTCTACGCACAGGGGCAAGCACAAACTTGGCTCGTGTTTACCTGACTATTCTGAGTCCATTGAGAAGAAAAGCCCTGCAGTGGTTTATTCTGGTAACTTTAACACACACTATGTTAAACCCAATGCGATTTTTCCCCCAGGAAGTTTCATGGTTAAAAAATGAAAACAAAAACTTGCTTGGTCCCACAGACTTGAGAGCCAAGATATTCACACACAGTATAGGCCACATCTTGAAGAGCTATATGACACTTTTCTGCTGCCTGAGGATGCCCAAACATCCACACATGCACTGTACAGAAAACCTCTGTGGCAGCTGCCCACATTGCCCCATGTAGGGAGTTGGTAAGACAGGGATATTTTCGGGCCATAGCCAGTGTCTTTGAAAAGAACATGAAAACACAAGTGCCAGAGAAGTAATGGAGAAGTAATGGGCAATGTCCACTAACCCTCCCTCAGTGTCCTGTGGTGAGCTAGCTAGAGGCCAGGTTTGTGGCTTTGAATGCCTTGGAGCTCTTGGGATCAAGGATTCCTTTCTCTGGCTTGTGGTGCTTCAGAGCATTTTCCACAAAGCAAATCTCTTTTACACAGGCTTTTGCCCCACATCTCAGGATTTTATCCTATACTGATTAGAAGACAATTTCCCTGTGAGAGAAAAATACATCCGGGTTTTTTTTCTCTAGACATAATTTTGTTTTTAAACCAATACAAAACCTTTTCAGAATTTTGCACACGTTCACATTTCACTGGCATGACTGTAAATAAAGCAGAAAGCTTGCGCAAGTCCAGCGCATTAACTTCTTACTTACACTCAACTGGGCATTTTAAAATGAAAAGTTTGGGTGTCTTTCACAATAGCAAAACCTTTTAATGGCACGAGAGAGGCAGGGGAACTTCACCAGATAACTAAATCATTGATCTCTAATCCTTTGGGCCATACTTACTCTGGAAGAGTTGCATGAATGGCTTCGATCCAGAACCGCACACTGCAAAAAATGCTTTGTACGTTAGCAGCCAGCAAAAATGTAAGAGGTCTGCTTGGCATGTGGGAACAACATAAAAAGAAGGGGCTTTTTAGCTTAGTCTGACAAACGTCAGCATAGAACACTGATATTAAAATGAAATGGCAGAAGAATTCTCAATCATATCTTGGATGCAGGGGGACTTATGTGTGCTAATTAAAGGGGACGGGGTGGCACTCTAGGCTGCTCTGTTGTAAGTTTCTTCTCAAGTACTCCAGTTGAAAACCTTCCTCAGGGAAGAAGCTGCTATTAATGTGCATTTCTTGCAGGCTGAAACATTAAAATTAGAGTTCCATTGAAGGCAGATGCATTTCTTCTGTTTAGGCACAAATACAGCAGTCATTCATATCAAACATCAATTATTCTCTTTCTCAGTGGCAACTGGATATTAAGGAACTATGAAAAAATTATTCACATATATGTATGGGTCTATATTAGTACCCATATCTGAATGCATTTCACTCCTTCTTTATAAGTATCACTATAATATAGATAGGAACTAGCATCAGAAATAGGAATATGTTAAATAAATGCTAATATTGTGCATTATACATACATTGATAATCTTATAGAAGAAAAGGCAGCAGCTCTTAAATGAAGTGTTTTCAAAGCACCAGCTGTTAAACTGTTGTTAAATAATAACATTAGCACTTGGTATTTTTTCTGTTACTTTTTGTACTACAGTATTTCTATTACATATGAAGTAGTTGCTATATTTCAATTTACTATAGTATTATAGATGTGTCTGCACACACACAAACATATATCATGTGTACACGATATATAAATTACCTTAACCTTCAGTTTATTGCATTTGTATTCTTTGAGGCAAATTCTAAGTTTGTGACAACAGTCTTGCAAACAAAATTATTTACAGCCAGAAAAGTCAGTGAGCCAGACTTTCAGCTACAGCTGAAGAAAACCCAGCACAAGTCAAACATGGATGTGTGTATCCCATTGGTGTGGCATAAAGATCCCCTTTGCACATCTCCAGTCCTCAGGCCCATAGTGTTCAGGGCTGCATAAATTACTGCTGTGTCAGGGTTGGTCTATGCTGTGCTCATTGTCACTGGTGTCACGTGATTAAAACTAGAGATAGGGATCGGCAATGTTTAGGGGTGTCTTGGGCACCTGACGTCCAGCAACACCGCATAATCTGGCAGCAGTGGAAGGCGACATAGTCTGTCAAATGGTTCTATGCTGCTAAAGGGTCCTGCTTACACTGGAGTGACCTCAGAAGACCAGACACACTGATTCTTCAAATAAAGTGGCTATACCACACTGGAGGATTTGATCCAGAATTTGTGTAAGCAAATGTCCCTTGCATGTGCAAATCATCTGTTTGTAGGCACAAATGCTGTCTGTGGGAGCTAATTCAGGGGCCCAATTGGGGGTACCTTGGAAAATTCTACTCTGCATATGAGTTTGTTAGCTGAAGTGAATTCAATATAAATTAATCCTCTCAACACATCACAGGACGCATTCAGCAACTTGCAGCGTGGGCTCTACTGGTGTGATTTTCAGAAATGCAGAGCACCCGCAAACAACACTGAAGTCAGTAGGAACTGTAAGCACCTTTGAGAAAGAGGCCATCTACCTGTACTTCATTGGGATTAAAGATAATGCACAATGTAAATGTAAAATATTAATAACCCATATATAGAATAACTGCATGTACTTATTTTTCTGCACTATTGAAAACCAGACAACAATCTCCAACCCTTATTCTACCAGCTTCCTTTTTTTAGTTTACACTAATGAGATATTACAATAGGTTTGTAAATCAGAGGCAGTGATAGAATGCGTTCCAGCTCTTCATGTTCTCCCATAACAGAGTACAATGGAACACTGGCACCAGGAATCAAGTACATTCAATTGTGTAATATCTTCCCAGAGCCAAGTCCTGCTTTCTCTTACTCATGAAAAATCTTATTAATTCAATGGGCATTTTGCCTGAGAGAAAGGAACAACAGAGAGCCCTCACCGGTACTCGCCATGTATTTCCTGCAGAGAGGCCAGAACATATAAAATGCTGAGTTCCTGCTGGTCTACCTGATGCCTATATGTCTACCCCCTTGTAGGGGAAATCTGATTACGTGAAGAAAAATTAAGCAGGTAATAAAGAGCATTGTGCAAAGGATTTTTGATGAGCCTTTTTTCTGCTCAGTAATTAGAAGTGTTAAACATAGAGCTTCAACCAAAACACTTCCTTTTATAAACTGGGTTTTATTTTTAAGCAAGGTTTTTTTGAGCATCAGTAAATAATATTAGATGCTCAGATGCTCGTGAAAGTAGAATATGTAGAAGCAACATGGGCCAATCTACTTTGTTCACCCAAAACGTACACATTGCCAGGAAGGCTTTTCTCTATACAGCAGTGTGTCTGATTTGCAGACCTTTAGAGCAATCTGCCCTTTCCTGGTCTAAGATGAGATTTAGTCGATCAAGTGAATGATAGCGATAGTTGTTTTGGGTTTTTTTTAGCTCTTTAACAACGCTTCAGGGGTATCAGACTGGCCTCTTGGAAATGTTGGGGATTTTTACACCTTTTTTCTGATTATTAATCTAATCACAGTCCACATGGCTTGTTTGATCAGTTATTATTGCTGTTCTGATAAAATCCAAGTGCATCTATTAAAGCTTGAATTCTAGATAATGATCCACCAGCCTTTGCTTTTTGGGACCCCAAGAACTGGCCTGTCGAGCAGACATGATTTGAATGGTAGAATAACTTATCAGATTTCTGGCAGAGGCCCAGAGATGAAGCTCCTGATTACACTATGGACTCAACACACCTGAGTGCACAGCCAATGACAACCCTCAGAGAACTTTCTTATGTTTTCACAGGTGGGCTTCAGCTAAATTAATAATGGGATCATATCTCTGATTCCTTTTTCCCTTCTGGCTTACCCAAACACTGACATGGTATATTTGTCACTTTAGAAACTTTATTTTATATTTTCTGGAGTCCTGTTAGAATGACTGCCATATCTTTGCTGCCCTCTGCTCATGCAAGAACCAAAGCACTGACAGCTGACCATAAACATGTTGATTTCCCATTAGCTGGTGGAATTTTAAAGCTGAAGCTCCTACTTCCTCGCACCCCCCCCCAAAAAAAGTTTTTAAATTGAGCTTTCAAAAGGTCACACTGCAGACATATTAATGCCAATGCACTTTTTAACTCACGTTCCTTTAGGAATTATGGATGGTTCTTTTCACCTAATGATTTTTTCCACCAAATAAAACAGTGTAAAATCTATAGGCTTCAAGGAAGATTTCTGGTCAGAGTTCTTCGCAATAGATCTGTTCCTTCTGCAGTGGCGATGCCAATATGCATCCCCGTTGGACCTGACCCCACACGCCAGCTGAATGCTGGTTCAGAATACGAAAATAGGTATTCCACCCCCTAGAGGATCTATGTATGACTCTGGAAGGAATAAAGAGTAGACAACTTTTATTTGGAGAATTCTAATTAATAAATAATATTCCTCCTCTTTATCTACTTTCAAGTTTAAATGGATAGTTCCATGGTAATAATAACCTAATTTCTGTATTTATAGACTATAGGCATGTACCATAGCATTACATTTTGATGTAAATGAAGTGCCCCATTTTTATAAAAAAATCAAATACTATCACTAAAGCTATTCATTTGCATTCAGAAATAATTAAATATCAGCCAGGTGCCATCTACTTGCTAAAATTACACAAACAATTTAGTTCCATTTTGTTTAGTGAAGGTGGGAGATATATGGGCTGCATCCTCTGAGCTCTGCTACAACCGGCTAACAGGAAAAATATTGGTCAGGCAGAAATGTCTAGTTTTGTAGTCAATTTCCAAAAAGATTTTTAATAGTTATGCAGTCAATGTTCAGGTGGTGGTACCATTATAAAATCAGTGTTTGTGAATTCAGCACCACCAGCTTCATGTATGACTATGCTGTTAAACAGCCAACTAAATCCTAACCCTAGGTTGGTATTCTTAATTTCCACAAGGGAGTATAATAATAAGTTCTTCATTTTTTTTCTCTAAACTGGTGAACTGTGACATAGTTATTTTGCAACTTAACAACTCTGCAAATTATTCTCATTTCCACTCTAGCATTACTCCTCACTGAGCTCATTTAACTAGTGTTAAGTGTAAAACACTTTAGCAAGGTAAGGTTTGTGTATCCACAAGCTAGATTAATGCACAAGAATAATTTCTGGCACTGGTTAACATCTCTAGCACTGAACTTCAGGAAAGTAGGATTGATGAGTTGAACTATTAGGTGCTGAAGTGTAGAGCAAGAAGAGATGGCGTCTTTCTTGTGATAATTGAAATCATTTCATTCATTTCCTTCTTGGTTGGACAGAAACATGTTTTCAATAGTGAAGAAATCTTGAGGGAATCCATTGACCTAACCAGTCATATAATGCAATAAGTTGATGGACAAATGATATTCATCTTCAGTTTATAATAGCATTTTATTTCTCAGAACTTAAACTCTACACAGGCAAAGTGTATTATAAGAGCAACCAATACACGGGTAGATATGTGACCTGTGTTTTATGTAACAATTATTTTGTCTGTGGCAAAATAAAATAAAAAAACTAACATAAATTTTGACGCCAAGGATAATAAATTATAAATTATGAAAATCTAAAGAACCAAACAACTTGTAAGCAACAGTCCTGTCTCTTAGCAACGAGCCAGGGAAAGCAGCTTGTTGATAGGAATAGAGCAGACAGAATTGTTTTGCAATGATTACCACCAAGGAACCAGGAACAACATTTTAACACCTGCCTCAGGGCACTTCTCCACCTAGCTATCCATCTCTCCAGTGACCCACAAAGCCTGGGCTGTGTGCCAAAAGGCTTCTGAGGCCTACCTCTTTACCAGAGCAGGCCCACTGGAAACAAAAACAAAACAAAACAAAAAAACGACCCCAGAGAAAAGATCAAAGAGGTGGAGTTCAGGTGTGTTGCACACTTGTGCCATGATTCTACTCCTTTAAATGCTTTTCTATAAACAATGTGTGATCATCAGTGTAAATGTTTATTTCCCCCCCATCTCTGTCCTTTTAGTGTTGTGTGTCTCATTTAAAGACAGTGTTATGAATGAATGTGGACAAGTATTTGATATTGTGCCAACTTTTTGTTGTTGTTTTATTCTTAAAAATCCAGCATTAAAATCTGGAGTAAATGTTGTTTTCAAGACATAACATAAAGTTATTGTTCCATTGGCATATTGATCATAGGTGATTTCAATGATGTGCAAAGTGAATATCTCCAAAATACAATGCAAGCACATGAAAGGTTTAAAGGGGTCTGGGTTGTAATAGACGTCAGGCCCAACCTCTGAGGTGGCTCATTCTCCCAGGTGGAGTGACCTAGCTAGTGCAGAGAGGCTGTGGGGGGGCGGGGGGGGGGGGGAGAGCAAAAGATAAGGAGGAAAGAACAGGGAAATGTGGAACCCTGGGAGAGGATGGGTTAAGATGCAGAAGGAGAGAAAAAACAATGGACACAAAGGAAAGAAAATAAAACAGTGTGAAGATAAAAAGCGAATGAAAATGGGAGATGGAAGGAGAAAAGGAATGGAGATGTAGAAAAAAAGAAAAGAAAAAAAAAATCAGTAAGTAAATTTATTTCCCCTGCAGAAACGAATGCAGCACAGAATGGCCTAAAGGATAATTTAATTCTGATCAGCTGAAAACCTATCACTGACTTATGAGACCCGGTGCTTCTTTCACTCAAGTCCCAAGTGAGTCTGTGCATTGATCAAAGTCTGCAAGCCAGCTTAGCCCATAACCCTCTCTATTCCACAATACACCTGAATTTGTTAGGTGACAGGGATAGTGTTAAACATACTTCCATCAACCTACCTCTACTGCTCTTGGCTGTAACACTTAGACTTGGACCAAAGTGCCCAAATTTGCTAGGAATATGTGGAGCTGAATGGTAAGGCATTCGTTTGGCAAGAAATTCTGGCCTAGAAGTCAAACTCCATTTTTAATTTGTCCCCTAAATAAACTGATTTCACCTACATTGCTGAATGTACAATCCTGCTACTATACAGCAACATTAAACAAATACCGGGGTTACCCACCTCAATTTTTTTTTTTTTGTTGTTCTTCCTTAACAAAATCTTGATGGAATTGGTCATTGTGTCCTCTAAGACTTTGAGGCTCACCAGGCAAAAGTGGGCTTTCCTCCTTCACTTTTCTTTTGGTTGATTGAAGATGGAGTCCTGCTCACTGCACATCCTTATGTGAGAGAGTTTAACACAGTAACTCCTGGCTGTACAGTCCCAGCATGCAGTGCAGAACACTGGCAGCAGTTCAGCTGAAGACTAAAATTTGGCTCAGTGACAGCAGAACTGCCAAGAGTTGGCAACAAGAGACTCAGGGAAGCAGCAGGCTGCTAAACCCTTTCACATTTTTAATTAGATCCACACACCCATGTCTTTGAGCTATCATAAATATACAGATGACATAGAGAGCATTATTTGGGGTAAAAAAGAAAAAAGAAAACTCTACTGTGGTATAGCTTACCTTATTAAAATAATTTACCTACAGCTAGTCTTTGGAACAGAGGGGGAAAAAGAAAAGGGAATAGTGCATTTAGCTCAGATAAAGTCTCTCTTTAACTACAGGAAATTCACCCCACACACTGTAACTCAGGTCCAGGGATGACTTGACACGCAGACTTATTTGCAATAGCATCACCAGGAGAGGGCATTATCAGCAACTGCAACATGTAATTTCCCAGCAGAGCTATACGTTGAAGCCATAAGTATTCTTATGTGTATATCTTGCCACGATGTTTGTTGTTAAAATGATTTTTTTCCCTTGTGCTGTGCTTACTATTTTCCAAATACCTTGGTACATTCAAGCCCCTCCTCCCCTCTTAACTCATAAAGAGGCTTTTCTCATTCAATTCTTCTTTACCTTCTGACTTTTCTTCTGCTCCTGTTCTCAAAATAATTATCACAGTTGGTTGGTTTGTTTTATCCTTTTTAAAGACTATTTTAACAGAACACTCTCGCCCATAGCTTGGTACTTTAATAGATTGATTTACACCTTGCTTTTCTGATTTGATATTGGTGGTGAGTTACAACAGTAAAAGCTCACTTAAAATACAATGTATCAGTAAATGATGTCACCCTAAAGGGACAGTCCAACTTGTAGTGTCCAAGGCAATTGACATATGGAGCAATAGTTCACATCTCCATTATTATGTAGTCTTAACATTTTACTCAGAATATAACTGGCTGTATCATCAACCTGTAGCATGAAAACATGTCCAAGAATGTTTGCAACTGACCCCATGGGCTAGTGACTTCTTGTTGTATTTCTCTTAATTTTAAACAAAATCTAACAGGGAAATTAAATACTTTTAATGCTGCAGAGAGAAAGAAAAGGAATTGTGTGTCCTGTGAGCTCAAATGTTATAAATAGATACTAAAGCAAATATCAAAGAAATTGCTGCACAGAGAAATCAACAGGTCATGTGTATTTTACATTGCCCACCTATTTTGAACTGTTAGCCGCACATTGCTGGTTAACTCTGAATGTACAAGCCAATGCTGTCCATTTTAGATGTCTGGAAAATTATTTGTTTCCTCTTTCCTCACTATTTTTTTCAGTGTCCATTAAATATGATCCTATCTTACTTCTCTACATTCTTGTTTGTACTTTGCCATAAGCTGAGAACAGGACAAACCTGAAATGACCCCATTCAGTTACTTAGGGGATGAGTATGCATTTCAACAGACACAAAATCATGAATATCATCCGCAACCTGCTGTATGGTCATTCCTTAGCAGCCTTATATCTTCCTCACTCTGGACTCAGTTGTGCCTTTAGGGGCTAATCCAGTGTGAAAGGCTCCCATCAAATGGAAATTGGGAAGTGCCCTTTAGGTGCAGCCTGGCATTCCGGCTGTGCAGAGCCACACTACCCAGGCAGAATTCCTCCCTTATCTACTTGATGTGTAGGGGAAGTGCTTCTTGGCCTTGCCTTCTGTACTCTTTGTGTCATCTTATGTCCTGGGGTGGAGGGGAAGGTGGTTGCAATGCTGCACTCCAGGAAATGCAGAGATTGCAACTGTGCCCTGTGCAGGATAGGGGAGTGATAGCAAAGGGAGTTCATAGTGCCTTCCTCTCCCTGGACATATGGGACATGATTCAATGGGAGTCTTTCCATTACTGACTTCATTTGGAATTGAATCAGGCCTCCACAGAGCTTTAGGACAGAATCTGGACCTCTAGCTCTATATAGATTGTCTTTGCCATACCATTGCAAGTTTGATTCATAGACTCAAACAGTAAAATGGAACCCTAGAAATCAGAGATGGGAAATGCCTATTAGGTGAGCTAGTCCATTCCTATACCAGTGCAGTTCTCTTCCTTAAAGTATTATATACATATGGGGCTCAGCTGTGCTGTTTGGGAGGGAATTGTGGACCCACAAGGAGCATCTGAATCCTCAGTGCATCTGAATCCCTTCTGTGGAAGGTGGGATGGACAAATTTGACCCTGTCTCCTCCCCTTTGCAGTGCTGTGCCCCTCTGTGAGTGTACAAAAGGCCTGATCCAAAGTTCATTGAAGTCAATGAGAATCTTTCCATTTACTTCAATGAACGTTGGGTCAGTTCTAAAGGGAGTTGTCTCTTTGCTCCCTCAAGTGCAAGGGCTGTGTTTGTCTCTGGCTCTTGTGTCTCCCCTGTATAATCCTCACATCGTCACATCCATGCAATTGACAGGGACTGTCTAGTCCATAATTACCGTGTTTGCTGTCTGTGACAAATCTTTGCATCATTCTGAAATGGGATCGCCTCATGTTGCCTGAGAAAATGACCAGATGCATTCCCGAGGCCAAAGTCTGGAGGTCAGGGGTGGAGGGAAAGCAGACAAAAGGGGGCTTAAGCCTCCTTTACATGTACTGAAATTTGGGCCAACGATGCCCCAAATTGCTCTGGCTTGTAACGGCTCTCTCTGTGGGCCTTTACACTAATGTTAAATAGCTGAAGTCCAGTGAGCCCTATTGCCCTGCATCTCATTCCCTCTCTAACCTGGCCCACCTTTGATACACCCTGCTACACCAGGGCTGGGAGGGGAGATAGTATACAACCACTACACGAGCTATTGCAATGGAGGCATTCTGCAGGGGATACTGAGTCCCCTTCACCCTCCCTTTATACTGTTGGAGTGGAATACAGAACCTATTTCATCATATTTTACCATGCAGTTTGGTCCATCAAGTGTGGAGAAGGTTACATTTGTGTTATACAAGTTGGTGAACTAGCAATTAGAAGAATAACCCAAATATTCCCTGTGGTGTTGCTATCCATTGCCTCACAACACTAGGTTCCAGGGAACAGTCTTCAGCTTTGAAAATTTGAGCTAAATTTTGTTTTTGTTTTCCTGAGCTTCTCCACCTAAAAAAGTCATATGCAGCAAATATTAATTGTAAAATAAGTAAAGAAGCAGCTTTCATAATCTCTCTCATCTTTTAATGAGACACAAAAATACACTATTTTATATATACAGCATTGAATCTAATTAAAATACATTAGAAATTATATCTGTTTTACTGTCAGACTTTACAGATGTCTGGTGTCTTACAGACAAAAAAAAATCTGAATGCATTTGCCTATCAACATAAAATAATTTAAATATTAAAGTTTGTTCATTTTCTTATAAATTCTTTCTTTTTAATTACTAATTTATAAGATATAAGAACGGCCATACCGGGTAAGACCAATGGTCCACCTAGCCCAGCATCCTGTCTTCCAACAGTGGCCAGTGCCAGATGCTTCAGAGGCAATGAACAGAACAGGGGGCTTATGGAGTGATCCATCCCCTGTCATCCAGTTCCAGCTTTTAGCAGTCAGAGGTTTAGGGACACCCAGAGCATGGTGTTGTGTCCCAGACCATCTTGGCTACTAGCCACTGATGGACCTATCCTCCATGAACTTCTCCAGTTCTTTTTTGAACCCAGTTATACTTTTGAACTTCACAACATCCCCTGACAACAAGTTCCACAGGTTGACTCTGTGTTGTCTGAAGAGGTACTTTCTTATGTTTTTTTTAAAC
Organism: Dermochelys coriacea; assembly: GCF_009764565.3. Classification (NCBI taxonomy): domain Eukaryota; kingdom Metazoa; phylum Chordata; order Testudines; family Dermochelyidae; genus Dermochelys; species Dermochelys coriacea. The sequence goes on from NC_050073.1 coordinate 103,333,249, forward strand.
CTGCTGCCTATTAATTTCATTGGGTGGTCCCTGGTTCTTGGGTTATGTGAAGGGGCAAATAACACTTTCTTATTCAGGTACTCCCCACCATTCATGATTTTATAGACCTCTATCAAATCCTCTCCTAGACGTCTCTTTTCTAACATGAGCAGTCCCAGTCGTTTTAATCTCTCCTCATATGGAAGTTGTTCCATGTCCCTCATTATTTTTTTTTTATTTCTCTGTACCTTTTCCAATTCTAATATATCTTTTCTGAGATTGGGTGACCATAACGCACGCAGTATTCAAGGTGTGGCCATACCATGGGTTTATATAGTGGCATGATGACATTTTTTCTGTTTTATTATTTGTCCCTTTCTGAATGGTTCCTAACATTCTGTTAGCTTTTTTGACTGCTACTGCACATTGAACAGATGTTTTTGAGAACTATCCATGATGAGTCCAAGATCTCTTTCTTGAATGGTAACAGCTAATTTAGACCCCATCATTTTGTATGTATAGCTGGGATTATGTTTTCCAATGCACATTACTTTGCATTATCAACACTGAATTTCATCTGCCATTTTGTTGTCCAGTCACCCAGTTTTGTGAGATTCATTTGTAACTCTTCGCAGTCAGTTTTGGATTTAACTACCTTGAGTAATTTTGTAACATCTTCAAACTTTGCCACCTCACCATTTACTCCTTTTCCCAGATAATTTATGAATATATTGAAGCAGCACTTGTCACAGAACAGATCCTTTGGGAGGCCCTGCTATTTACCTCTTTCCATTGTGAAAACTACCCTTTGTTTCCTATCTTTTAACCAGCTGCTGATGCATTAGAGGACCTTCCCTCTTACTCCATGACTGCTTTCTTTGTTAAGAGCCTTTGGTGATACACCCTTTAAAACACAGGGTCAAATATTGTATTAGCATTTTTTTCCTCCTGTGCTCAGAAAAAAAATACTTAAAATCAATTTGTGCAAAAGTGGCTGAATGCAGCAATGACTTAGAATCATAGAATATCTGGGTTGAAAGGGACCTCAGGAGGTGATCTAGCCCAACCCCCTGCTCAAAGCAGGACCAATCCTCAATTTTTGCCCCCCATTCCTAAATGGCCCCCTCAAGGATTGAACTCACAACCCTGGGTTTTAGCAGGCTAATGCTCAAACCACTGAGCTATCTCACCCCCTAACTATGTTCTGGAAAGACCCTTATTTTAGGGTTTTCATTTTGAAAATACATCCTGGGTTTTTTTTCCTTATAAATTAGAGCTGCAGTGGATTTATTCAGGAGGCCAGGTCTAACTGGGAATCCCTCTATTTTTAAACTAGTAACCCCACAACATTCTACCCGCAAGGTGAAACTACATTGTGTGTGTGTGAAAACCTGTCTTCACTGAAGTCAATCGGAGTTATACCACTGACTTCAATGGGGCCAGAATTGCACCCTTTTTATACATCCAAGCATTAGCCCTTATGGCTACAGAATCACACTGGGAGCTCATGTGTAAGCTTTTCTACCTCTCCCCCATTTTATCATCTTTTTAAACTAAGGTTAGAAGAGTGAAGGAGGGAGGAGTCCATCACTAGGGAGAGGGATTAGTTTGTTCAGAGGTCAGAGCACTGACCTTTACACAAATCTATCCACTGATGAAATATAGCTGAGTTCAAAAGAAAGTCTAGCTGGGAGGCTTGGACTTTTCCCCCCGTTAGAAGAGTTTTTTGCAATTGTCAGAAATTCTCAATCTCCACGGTGTACTGTAGGTGCGGGGCCTTGGGCGGAAGTGATGGATTTGTCTCTTCTGATCACGTCGGCCAATCACACCAGCCTGCGGGGGCCCCCAAAGCGCGGGGCCCGGACTCCAATTCATCCTATCCAAGGGACAGCTCTGACTGTAAGATTGCATAGCTGTGGAGCACACACTGATGTTTCTGTATAGGCCTCAGTGGGTCAGGTGTGCAACTCATTACCAGAAAGTCAAGGCAGCAGCTTTATTTACACCACACAAACATTAATAATTGCAATGACAGTAGACTGAATGGGCAGAATTTTAGCCTGGTGCGTAGCAGCAGGCAAAAATCACATCCACTCCCATCCCATTCAGAAGGTACCTAACCTTCCCAACTGTACTTTCTCAGATCTCTCTTTCTGGACCTGATCCAAAGCTTATTGAAGTCAATGGAACTCTTTCTTGCCCCCACCCTGTCTTCAGCAAGTCCAACTAATAATCAGTCCACTTCTAACCACCCACAAAGGTAGATTCCCAGAACAAGGGATGATATTTTCATTCCTTCTTTCCCTGACAAAGCCCCAGGCCAAATAGCAACAAGCATATAAAGGTTGATATGCAATCTACCGAACCTAATTCCAACTTTCTTCTCTCATCATGGGACAGATCAGATATATGGTCAAACATCTATGATGCTGCTGCAGTCCCTTAAGTAGCAGATTTTTAGAGATTATGCTTGATCTTCATGGTACCAATTTTACTGGTTTATACTCTGCTCCAGACATTTACTGGACTAACTACCACTCTCTTTGGCTTCACCTTTTCTAACCATTGGTCGCTTCAAACAAAGAAAATAGTTTATTTACAAATATTTTCATGGTACAAATGTCACATGATTTCTTTGAAAAATTAGAACTTGTCAATGTTTCATTAGAACTGGGGCCCAGGCTTTGTGAAAATCAGGAACCTTAAAGAAGCTTTCCAATGGATCTGAGCTGTAAGTTTTGAACAAAACATGAGATTAGATGTGTTTCATATGATTTGGGTTTTCATTGTGGACATTTTGTCTAGCTCTGATCCCTACATCTACTAATGCTGAGCTGTCACAGATATAGTAATATATTCTATATTAAAAATCTCCAACGTCTTAGAGACTTTCAGTTGATCCTGACAAAAAGGCTTTAGAAATGTATTTGAAAACACAATGAATTCTGCTCTGTTCTCTCATACTTCCATATTGAGCTCCTGCATTCATCTAGGGCCAGAGTCTGATACCCTTATTCTGGTGTAATAGCAGCATAGCCAGTATATAGGGCACTAGGGTTGGTGTCAGTCAAGAGACTTGCCTCTGCTACTGACCTGCTCTGCGACTTTGGCCAGTCTCATTACCTCTCTATGCCCCTGTTTTGCATTCCACCCTTTGCCTGTCTTGGTTGAAGCCTTTAGGCTCTACTGTAATAGAAATAATAAATAATGGTAATACCCCCTAATCCACGGTAATGCCATTGACTTTAATGGGAATACTCACGTCAGGTACTATTTACTCTGAGTGAGGCCCCTAATGAAGAACAACTCTTTTCATCAGTCTAGTCTCTAGTTTTTGTGTGTGAGAGATTTAAAGGGGGGAGAAAAATCACTAAACCCGTTGTTATTGCAGCTTGAAAATTCATCCAGGAGGTTCATTATGTTGCTGTCCACAGAAAGAAAGTTAGTGGGGCACATATAATATGTTATGAAGAAACATGAACAACCCAGCAGGGCCTCTCTCTCCCCTTGAGGGTCAGTAATTACTTCACAGGCCATTTCAGCGGCTGTTTATGTTGGAAGAGGTGTGTGTACCTGTGACCTAGATGAACAGCAGTGGGATTAGCCACCCTCAAATCAGATGCAATATTGAAAGCATCCGATGAGACAGGGCTATGTCTACAGGGCACAACAGTAGCCTCAGTGGTAAAAGCTCTGCTCTTTTCATGGTTTAGCCAATTAATTGGCAACAGAGGTGCCCAGTCACTTAGTGAATATCTTGCACATTGTCATCTCCACAGAGAATTCTTATAAGCTTATGTTAGATTGGCCTGCTGGCCTACAGCAACATGCCCTACCAGGTGGATAACCAGGGTTCAGGACCTATTGGGGCAGGAATGGTGCTGAGAGGGGTGTGCTTGGAAACCAAGGGTGTTCACAGCAATTTTGAGGGAAGCTGGCATCTTCCAGGATAAAAGCTACTGCTGCATTGGCTAATAAAAAGGCAAAGTGATACATGATGATGGGTGTGTTTAAAATGACATCCCAAACCAAAACACTACATTGCAACACAATTTTCCCTCTGGGGAGAGGATGAAAAAGAGAACAAACCACATGAGACAGATATTAGTCACGCTACTGCAAGGTGCTCAGATACTACAGTGATGTGGGCAGATTAAGAACCTACATAGACCATAAAAGACAAGTGATGGAATAGGTAAAAACTTGAAATAATATGGGCCAGATCTTCAGGACTGTCCAACTGACACCCAGAAATGTTATGAGCCAATTTTGCAGTACATGATACTTATCTGCCAGGCGGTTGGAAGAGCAACTTAGAGCACTTCTACATCTGCTCTAAGTTATATCAACTGCAACAGCGGGCAAGATGGCATGCTGGCAGGCAGAGGTCACTGGAGTTTAGGGATACTCCATGCTAGGGCTTCTTGGGAATTTTCCAATTAAACATTTTTGATTTTTATATGTCAGGAAATGCTGATTCATTGACACTGAAACAATTTTGACAAATCTCCCAATTCCCAAACTTTTTTGAAGTTTTGAAATTGTTTAAAATATCCCGTTTTGACATTTTCAAAACAATCAGTTTTGTTTTGTGGTTTTAAATGACCTTTAATTTTGAAATTTTAGATAATTTATATTAAAAGGATTGTGTTTTTTTAAAAAAGATTGTAATAAAAGAAAAATGCTTAGAAATGATCTAAATGAATATTTTGATTCACCTGATCTGAACAATTTTTCACATATTAGTCTGTAGTAATTCATCTGGCTGGTGAATCTTGCCCATGTGCTCAGGGTTTAGCTGATCGCCATATTTGGGGTCAGGAAGGAATTTTCCTCCGGGGCAAATTGGAAGAGGCCCTGGAGGTTTTACGCCTTCCTCTGTAGCATGGGGCACGGGTCACTTGCTGGAGGATTCTCTGCTCCTTGAAGTCTTTAAACCACGATTTGAGGATTTCAATAGCTCAGACATGGGTGAGGTTTTTCGCAGGATTGGGTGGGTGAGATTCTGTGGCCTGCGTTGTGCAGGAGGTCGGACTAGATGATCATAATGGTCCCTTCTGACCTTAGTATCTATGAATCTATGAACATTTTCAAGATTTATACTTTTCATCGTAATTCAAGAAAAAATTACAAAATCTTGAAAATTCGCCTGGGACGGAAAAGAACGTTGCTACCCAGCTCTACTCCAGACACTCACTCACCTGTCCCTAGCCATGCTCCCTTATTAGAGGCTGCAGATAGAAGGGATGCTAGCACAGAGGTGACTGTTGGCTCTGCACTGGTGGAGGATTCAGAGACACAAGGTTAATTCACAGCTACGTCTGTTCCAAGCTGCTAGAGCAGTGCACTGCATACCGAATGGGCCTGAGCATCTAATTCCTTGTCTGGATGCAGTTTTAAATGATACGCCACAGGGGCACAGGACCATACCAAGCCCCACGAAGGGGGACTGTTGTAATAATTGAAGAAAGTATATATAAAGCTTATGGGAAACATTAGTTTGAAACTGGAGGGATACGCCGTTTAAAACCCCAAACCCTCATAATTTCTGATCCACAAAATGGGGAACCCTGACTCGGAGCTCAGTTCAGCCAAGGCATGGGTCAGATGCAATGGCACAGTCAGCTTTTTTCACCATGCTCTGCCCCCCCCTTTCCCCCGCACATACCCTGTTTGGGTGGGAAAAGGAGAGCGCAACATGCAAGACCTGAGTACCTGCTTCTTTTAAGCTCTGCGGCTTTAAAGGGGAACGGTAAATTAAACTGCTTTAAGTATCACAATGGTATTTGAGAGCAGCTGCATACAGAGAAAGGGAATAAATGCTGGGTGTTTGTTGTAGAGCATTAACCACATTGCTTTCAATACAAATAAACACAGGGAAACAATATGAGTCAATCAGGTCTGAAATATAACCTTCCTTTATAAGGTAAAGGTCAACTCCCAGGGCACACATTATCTATTTTATTTAAACTGATATAATCTACAGCCCTTTTAAATAATAAATAATAAAGGTGGTATTTATTCACCTTTTCTCTTTTTCTTTTGTCACCTTATTTTGGGGCCCTGGCAACCTTCCTCTTTCCAGGCATTGCCACCCTCCCCTGCCCCAAAAGAAAAAAGCAAACTGGAAAGCTGAAAATTTTTATTCAACCATCTCCAACCTTAAATGAACCTTCTGGTACTTTGCAGGAAAAATAAAGGGCCAGGCAATCTTTAAACGATCTTACTTGCCCTCTGAGTATAGCAGTACCCTCAGGAGATGGTAACTTGGCGGTAAATCACACTCCTCCTATACATATGGACCTTACAGGCTACTGATTTTAACATCCCCGTCCTAATGAACAGGCTGTGTAAATGCCTATCATTCTGGCAAAAGTGACTAAGAATCTTAGGAAAAATTAGGTTACTTTAGAGGAAAGAATAGGGTTGGAGAAAACAGTAATTATCCCTCTATGATTCTTTTCTCCATGCCCCAATCTCTCAACCCCCTTCCAATCTCTCTCTTTTGCTGCCCTGTCCTCCCACCACTGGGCCTAAAACCTGACACTGTGCAAAGGAAACATCTAACAATTTCAAGTCAGATTGTTTTGGGAATAAGAAGCAGTGTACCTAACTTCCCAGCAAGAGAGTTTGATAATGTAACATGCAGTTCCAGTACAGAAGGAGTGCTGGTTAATTGCATAACAGTCTGGGTGTTGGAGAATTCAAACGAGAGCTATCTTCATGGATTGGAAGTGCCTTTCATAGAATATCAGGGTTGGAAGGGACCCCAGAAGGTCATCTAGTCCAACCCCCGATGGTTGCCTTTCTTGCACCATTTCCAGGTTTGTTGTCACTCATAATATTTGAAGAAATGCTTCATGAACCAATAATGCAGCTGTCCCAAACTGTTCCACAGGAGCTGTCAACCACCCTATTAACACATTTACTGACATTGGCCACAGCTGACTGTCTTTAGACACACCAGTCTTAAAGTAAAAAATGGTTTTATTGAAGGATTTACTGGGCATACTTCAATATTAAAATACTAAATAAATAATGTCTTGTTTCACTTTAAAATATTAAAATGCAACTATATCTATCTGGACTCAGTTTGGAGACATGCATTCATCTATTTAGATGCCACAATTGGAAATCTGGTTCAGTACTTGCCAGTAATGTGCATCTCCTAATGAACAGGGAATGATCGCATTCCATACTTTCAATTGCTAATGTACATTAAAGCTACAGTACGTATTAAGTATAAACTGTTTAAAAAAAAGCATATGCTATTCCTCTTCCCCGTTTGGGTTTATAATAAATGTTGCTTGAGAGCCATTGACTAGAAATATGCTGTACTGCATTATTTGATATACTGACTTTTGTATACGTATTGTATCTCTACATGCAAATATGCATTTATATGGCTTTTAAAATGTTACTGTATGAACACCTTCCAAAATTCAAATGGGGCCATCTTGTAGTCTCACTCCTCCTTGCCTAGATGTGAAGTTAGGTTTATTTTTAATATAGTATCATTTTTACTACTACTGTTACTATTTATAGGTTATGATGAACAGATAAATTTTCCGTTTCACCATGAAGGCAGTGAGGATGGTGACCAATTTAATCTCTCATGGAAGGGAGATCCTGGGCCATGGGATGCGAAAGGCAAGCCACCAACAAAGCTCTGATATCCTGATCTCATTAGTCTCACCGTTGCAATTGTTCACTCCATTTTACCTAGGGTTCAAAGTTGTCATAAAAGGTCATGGTCAAAGAGAGACAGACTGTCTGTAAAGTTGTCTAGGTTCAACCCATTTCTTCGTAGTGTATGCGCAATGTGCCTCAGGTGGCACATGACCAGGGTTCATCATCGAATTTTGTCCACTGGTTGGATCATTAGCTTCCACAGCATAAGCCAGGTACTGAAGGTTCGGACCAGAACTTTGAATTTAATAAGGCACTCTATAGGGAGCATTTACATTATCCAGAGGAGTGGCATGAAGTTTGCAGATTGTTCTGTGTTGCTTAGCATTTGAGTGCATCAAGATGAATCAAGATTTTTAGGTGCTGTTGTTGCAACTGCCAGGTACAGTACCAGGCTGGAGGTCACAAATGCCAGGATCACTACAGATTTAAGGTTCTGAGGGTAGAACCCCTAGAGTGACAGCAGTGATGGGATTTGGCAAATGAGTCTTCACACTAACATCCTGTCCATCTTGCCTAGGTTTAGCTTCAGCTTGCTTTCTTCCTACAGACACTGATGTCATTTAGGCCTTGGGACAGCTGGGAGGTAATACTGTTATTATTTTATATGAGTAGCTGAAGACTAGAATGGCACGCATTATGCAACCTCAGCTCCAACAGATGCTCCTGTTCCTGCTGAAATATATTTTAAAATGTATCATTTTAACAGTGCCTTTCATCTCTAAGGATCCCATCATGCTTTATAAAGTTTATACATGTAGCACCACTGAAATGCAGCCACTTATTTTGGCTTTGGACACCAGAGGAAATTGCTCCTCTTATGAAATGTGCCATAGAATCTTTAATGTCCTGTCCAGGCCAAATAGAGATGACATCATTTTTCAGGTGTTCACAGAACTCAGTTTCTCTACTCCACGAGGATTAAGAAATGAATTGGCTCCACCGGAATTTGAATTAGTGGATCCAGGAATCCTAGGTGCTTCAAACCTGTTATGTAGATCACTAATCCCACTCTAGGGAGGCCCAGACATTTAAGGATGGTCTGTTCTTCTTGTCCCTCCATCCTGAACAACGTTGGGAACCAAGATAGTTGTGACACCACTCTTTAGCCATGCCTCATTATATCAAGGCAATTCAAACAGGGTCATGGGTCTTTGATCTACAGTATTGCTTCCTTCTTGTTTGAAACTGCCAAATCTTTCCCACATTCCCGTTAACTCATGACAACAAAAGCAGCAGCTGTCCACTCTGCTTCTTAACTAATAACTTCTGTTCAGAGTGGGAGGAAAAAGTAGCTTTGTATTAATGCAAGATTTTCTGTTAGAAGTCCTTACTTCATGTTTAGCCCATTCCTTCACTCCTAAACCGAGAATACTCTCTTTCTCTCTCTCCTCCGTTCTCCCTCTTTTTCCCCTGCTCCTTTTCTGGGCATAAGTAAGAAACAGAACTTTGCTGCCTTTGTGATTATTAGCAACATGGGGTTCATACTGATTAGTCCTAGCAGCACAAGGTTAATGAGTTAAGTGCACTTATTCAATTAAGCCACCTCTTTGCTTCAGCTTACATAAATTTTAACCTGATCACTTCAACATTACCTTTGGCACTATTTAGTAATAGAATAAATTGGATTATAAGAAAAATGAATGTCTTCTTGGGTTCTTAAGCACATGTGTATTTCATTTGCCCTCAGTAAAATAAACAAATGGAGATTTTGGAACGGCGGTTGCCTATGTGCAGTTTATAGCATTGTCAATTATGGATTGTATGGAATCCTGTTGGGTCTCAAAAAGCCTAATGCTTCCTTCCAATTGGATCTATTAGCAACTTTAGTCTGTTTTCAGAGCACGTTATTTATTAACACCCAATTGCAGATAATATCACACCTCGGAATGCCCAGAGAATATGGCATTTTTAAAGTTGTTGCTTGAATACATACAGTGGAAAGGAACATGCTACCTTGCCCCAATAGAGATGTATGTTTTTCTCAGCTCAGTTGCAAAATATGGCAATTTTCTTTCTTCAAAACTGTAAAGCAGGCATGGTATTTCCCTATAACAAATCACCGGGCTACATGGAAGAGTGACTAACGGGTGCAGTTTACAACATCATTTTGCAAAGTAGAACAAAGAAACATGGGAGAGGTTGGGACTAAATATTGGCTTTTTGCTGAAAAAATTTCTTGGGTCCTGCAGTTTTAGTGACCTGTATTTCTGTGCAATGAATCACTGACACTAAAAACATGTCCTCTGCTGGATGCCAAGTGATTCTATTTCGTTGCAAGCATTATGTATGAATCTACTTAATTAAAAGGTGGACTTTTTGAATGGTACTACTCATAAGCATAGCTAACAGTATGACATTTATACACACACTGGCTGATAAGTAACTAGCCACCACCTCTCTTGGAAAGAGACACATGTCTCTCTCCATCTTGACCAGAGTTTTTCCAGGCTGCATAGTTCCTTTCCTACACTGTGATATACCCAGAAAGCCAGACTGCCTAAACAGGCAGTGTCTGTGCATTGCTTTCTCTCCAGAGGTTATGAGTAATATAATGGCCCACAGTTATAATTTACCCTCACAGCCAAATAAGCAAGCACATTTATACTTAAGTTGAACACATTACAGAGAACACATATTAAAAACAATAAAAGAACCTACAGGCATGCTGAAAAGCTTATCAAAGGTCACTCTCCGGCTCTGATTTAAACCCACAACTGTTTTTCCCCATGATTACAAGTTCATAACTATCTCAGATTCAGAACCAGAACAATCATGTATAGTTCAGTCTTTCCTTTATACAGCTTGAGCCTGTGATCTTGGCTTCATGTAATAGGTAATCAGAAGACAATGGCTCAGTCCTCAGGGGGTAGCTACTAAAGGCGGGGGTTTTGCATAACCAGAGGTGGGGAATTTGCATTTACTTCCCTCTAGATATATCCAAGGAAATCCTCCTCATACGCATTGTCCCAAAAGTCCATTCTTGTGTAGCACATTGTTGTTCAATATAATGCTTGGATCATCCAGCTTTACACCACATCTCTCCCTAGTGTGGTTGCATACAGTCCTGGTCCACAATAATACATAAACTTTGCATTTACTACAATAAACCCCAAAGATACTAACACTCAATTCAATAAGAATTTCCAAGCACATGGCAGGAAATTACTATATCTGTGACAATGACCCTATATGGTTTTGATGGGTGGAATACCTAGTCCTGTGCAGCAGCAATGCTCACTTGAAAAGAAGCCAGTCAGTGGCAAAATAGCTTAAAATCTCCATATATGGAGAATGACTTTATTCTGCCATTTGCTGTGTATGCCTGATACAAAATATCCTATGGGGTGTGGTGGTTATACTCGAAAACTGTCTATCAGTTTTCATAGTTCCTTCTTTTAAAATCTACGGGTGAAATCCTAGGCAGGTACTTCTAACTATTAAAACTTTGCCCATTGCTGACCTCTTGCTATTGAGAGTGTCACCCAATATTTTACATATTGCTCTCCCCATATTGCATATTACTATCTTTTCTTTTAAGCCTTCATTCTCCCTAATTACATTTCTTTGACTCAGTCTTTAGCCTGTCCTCACTAGGGCTCAAACAGCTAACCTCCCACAATTCATGTTTTCTTCAAAGGAAGCCAAATAGATATTTTCATTTGTTAATTTTCTATAGGAAGAATCAAAACTATATTACTTTAAAGTCTTATATAGAATGAGTTCAAATTAAAATGGACCTCAAGTTCCCATTCACATTTGGCAGGTTGATCTTATCTAGGATCTTGATACATATCTTTACTTGCTGATCTATCTTTGTTCTATAGATATCATAGTTATATCTAGATCTCCTAGAATCAAGATCTTCAAACTTCACTTTGTTCAGACACCTTGGCAGCACACATAGACAGTACATCCCTCTTGTACTAACTCCACTGCACCAGCCTCTAGTTCCGAATTACAACTTCTAGCACATGTTGGCTCCGGTTTACTAGGCTTTAAAAGGTAGCTCTTGCTTATTGTACTTTATTAACTGTTTTCCCTTCTGTCATTAGGACTAGTTTTGAAGTTTACAGGTACTGACTTATAAAAATTCTTTCCTGGCACGGGTAACCCCTCTGTGAAACTGGCTACTGTGCAACTGAGACACAAGCGTATTGCAAGAGTCAAGTTGCAGGTTGAATGTGCTCTCACCTGCTAATTCAGCTTGTGGAAACTTGTGCATCACACACTTTTATAAGTACACACAATATGCATTTTTTGGTTAAGGCCTATTTTTAATTAAGAATTTGGCAAAGATTGGTATTTGTTCATAGAAAAGACCGTGGACACCTGATATTTTTACTTTTTTTAAAAGCTAAAGGATGTTCCATCCCTCTTCTCTATTTTACTAACAAAACTCAGATTTTTGAAACTGGATTTCACTTTATTTTGAACTTTTATTTTATAATAAAAAACTGTTTTTTCTTGTTAGTTACAATTGGTTTCAAAGTCACATTCGCATTCTCTTGTAGTATGCTCATGAAAACACCAAGATTCAATTCCACAGTGTCTGGATCTTGATTTAGTTATACGTTATCACAAACATCTGTAGCAGTGAAAATAGATGCCCTATTAAATTTAGATCAAAAGAGATTACCTTTGATTTAAAGAATAGATAATTCTGTTCATTTTAAAGGAATGACAGTACAATAATTTTCACATATGGGCTTGCAACTTGTCCTTTAAATGGCAGCAAGTGGGCAGAACTAAGTTTCACACCTAAAAGAAAGTGGTGTAGTCACAGACCCTTATAAATAGACCTTATCTTATTAGACCCTCCTATTTGATATTTAGACAGATACTAGGAAAGACAAGGACACTTGGAATATAGCAAATTGTTTTAATGTTTTCAACAGGGAATAGCTAAATCCAGTATGTTAGATGCCTATTAACATATCATGTGCTATAATCAGAAGAGACCTTATGTCTGTGTATATTCAATTATTGAGCCAAATGCCTTTTGCAAAATGCAGCTCCTGTGTACCTTGGAGCCAGACAAAGTCCAGTAAATTATTTCCAAACTGGAGTATCGCCGCAGCAATGGTCAGAAAGGCAAGCTCCTTTAGATTTTCCGGTAGAAAATCCTAAAAGCAGATACCTCATAAGAATTAGTAAGAGGAGACCTGTATCTTACTTTAGGTTCTGACTCAAAACCCAGGTCTTCTGAATGAGACATTCTTTAAAAGGGAAGATGAAGAAAACATAACTTTGGACAATCAAGAGAAGAATTTCACTGCCATTGTCCTGTGTCAGAAGCAAATGGAGTGGGGTGCCAGGAAAAAAGTCTGCAGAAGTACAGGAGGTCTCAACCTCATTGAGGTCTTTTATAGCTGGCCCTTTTCCTGAAGAGGTGGCTAGATGGGAAAGCCAAATACAAAGTGATATGTCCTATGCAGAGAAAATCCACAAAGTATGTGGAGCTGCAGGCTGCTTCTCTATTAGGACAGTCTCAAGGTAGGATTCTTGTGAAAGCCAGTGAAGAAGGGAAGATATGCCCTATTTCAGGGGGTCTATGACTTCTTTTGGTTGCCAAAAATTAGCTCCGCTAAGCTGATGGGATGTAAAGGATTAATGTTTTATAACAATATATTGATCGCCCGTTTGTAAACAAAACTGCAACTTCATTTCACAGTTTAGAACTATCAAAACATCTGCAATGAAAGGGTTACATCTAATCTTTTAGGGCTTAAGGGTAAGAGAAATGATTGAAGGTAGTCAAGGTCATATGCATCAGACTAAAGTTTGCATACACACAAGCACTGACTCTAGAGGAACAGAACTGAGATCCCTTGTAACTGGGAAAATTTGCTGCATTTTTATTTAGAAAAGATTCAGTGTGACTGCACTGGTGAAGCCGGAAGCTTTTCTGTGAGTTTTGCTTTCCCATGCAGCTCTCTGTAATAAGCGTGATGGGGAGGGGATTGATCCATTACCCCACTGTATCACAGTGTATATTATTACGTATTTGCTATAAAATGGCAAAGTTGGATAACAGAGATATCCCTGTAAAGTGCCATGCAAACTGTGAATAATATTAGGATAATTTAGAGACTTGTAAAGAATCAAAGGCTTTGAGTGGTTCACAAATATAATGGTATTTTCAGAATATTCACATGCTGACTCCAATCTTAATAATTCAGCAGTGCTGGGAAGGAAACAAAGTGAAGGAGAGCAGAAACAAGTGAACACCCGCTCCTCTCATTTTCTCTATTTTCCCTTCACTCTTATTATTTGTGTATTTTGCACTAATGCCTAGAGGTCCCAATAAGGGATCAAGTCCTCACTTGTCTAAAAATGGCCTCTGCCCCATAGATTGAGACACAACTGGTAGCTACAAAGTGGGAATCAGGAGTAGGGTGACCAGATGTCCCAATTTTATAAGGACAGTCCTGATATTTGGGGCTTTGTCTTACATAGGGTCCTATTACCCCTCACCCCATCCCAATTTTTCACACGTGCTGTGTGGTCACCCTAATCAGGAGGAGGGTATAAAGCAGAGATCAGCAACCTTTGGCACGCAGCCCGCCAAGGTAATCCCCCTTTCATCAGGGATCCATCATTATAGTATTGGGGCATAAGTTAAGACCTCCTGCAACCTAGACTATAGCTTGCTTCACAGTGAAGTAAGTTCTGCTCCACACTTCCAGTTGCAGATCAACAACAACAACAAAAAAAACCACCAAACCAACCAACCAAAGTTTTTCTGGGAAATAAATGAACTTTTTCAGCCTCTTTTATGAATGAGTCTCTCGCATGTGCTGCATACTTTCCCTATTTTCCACAGAACCAGGAGGAAAAGTCTTCTATTGAAATGCTAATGGAGGAGTAAACTGTATAATAAGACTGCATCCCCTCTGGGCCTACATATAATTTACACATAAAATGAAATTGCACATGGCCTTGTTTCATAGCATATTTATTTAATTATCATTCTTAAAAAGCTTTTTTCAATTAATTTTCAATGTTTAAAAAAGGAATAAAAATGTCAATTTATCTGTGTACCTGATAATTAAATATAGTTTGGGGAATAATTACATTATCTAATAGCAGAAATTTGTCCGGCTCTAATAACTAACGGTTAGCAATGATTTTGCTAATTTCTTTCTTCTCTGAGGACTCTAATTCACTAGAAGTTCAGACTCTGCAGGTGTCAGTCACTCTCCTCTCATGGTACCATATCTCGAGTCAGAAATGGCTGTCACTTCCCTGAAAAGGAAAGCTCTCCTTATTATACCCATCTCCATCTTTGTAAACAGATCCATGCCGTCCTGCCTTCCTCTCAGCAGGTCACCTATGCAAGATGGGCAGTTCTGGCTCTCATGGTACACAGGGAACACAGCTCTATTGTAAAAAGGTGATACTTGATTGAGATTGCTGGATATAGCTCTCCCTGACATAGCTCACAAACTAACTCGGCATAACCTGTGATACCTATTGCCACCACAAGGGGGCCCAAATGAAACTGTTGTCTCATCTCTTGCCCAGTGTCTCCATTTAAGTCACAGCTTGGACCAAACAGTAGTGGAATGGATTTCTGACCTCAGTAGACTTCTCTACCATCTCGAGTTTGGAGCAGAAGGAGTGGTCTGATGCTAACAGACCACTGTTAGAAAGAGTAATACGTATTTCAAAAATGCGATTATATCCTCATAATGAAAAGGAGTACTTGTGGCACCTTAGAGACTAACAAATTTATTAGAGCATAAGCTTTCGTGAGCTACAGCTCACTTCATCGGATGCATTTGGTGGAAAAAAAAAAAGTTTTTTTCCACCAAATGCATCTGATGAAGTGAGCTGTAGCTCACGAAAGCTTATGCTCTAATAAATTTGTTAGTCTCTAAGGTGCCACAAGTACTCCTTTTCTTTTTGCGAATACAGACTAACACGGCTGCTACTCTGAAACCTATCCTCATAATGTGACACAGCTGCCCAGCTCTTTAGGCATTCAATCAAGTGTATGTGTGGTTAAATGGATTGTGGGCTCAACCCCATTTTGTAATGAAGGAAGCAGTCTGGGTAGATAAAACTAAACAAGTTCCTGTTTGACTAATGAGAGGCAGTTTGTGTTTATCACAGCTAGCCTAGAGCACCCAATTTTTATGGATGAAGCTGTATGTATTAAAGCAAACAGGGAAGAAGTAGTATAATACATTTTCCCCTTCATGGAAAGTGAGTACAGTATGCTTTGGGGCAATCAGAGAGTGTAAGGGAAAAGGAATATTGACAGATCAATGACAATGCTTCTCAGTAGGTTTTTCTTGAATCATAGTTTTTGGTTTCAAGTTACAGGCCAGTCTCTTGCTGCCTCTTGCTAGGCACAAAATTGGGATAATAGGGTTTCAGGTCATGCACTTAAGTAAATGTGTTCCCTCAAGTATCTAGCAAGGTAAAACTCAGACTTTCCTCAGCCCACCAAATTTCTCAAAGCAAAAGCTTAGCTTCCTCAGCCAATGCTTCCCAACAGGAATGTGAGGTTTGTCTAAGACAAAGTTCTTAAAAAGAAATGCTAGTCTTTCCGTCAGCCACTTAGGGAGGAAGCCTACACTCGGCAAGTCTTTTTCTCCTTGCGCCTTCCCTGCTTCTGGTTTACATCACTTCACCCTCTTCTTAATTAGACCTGTGCTGACAATTAAGCTTGTTAATATTTCCCTCATAGAAGGCCTGCTGTCCAATTAGACTGGTTGTCCCATTACACACAGCCAGAAGATAAAGTGGCTGTTCCCCTCTTCAGTCTCAACAGCCTCTTCAGGGATGCCTAGTAGTAAAGGGTTTAGGGTTTTTAACTCCTAGGCTGCTAGGGATTACAGAACAAATCACTTCCAACACTTACACTATCAGGCAAGATTGCAGGCCAACCAGGAAGAGGAAGAAAGAGAGTCACTTACCTGGCCAGATAGACTGGTATCCAGAGGAGAGTGGAAATTTTAGAACTCTGTTGCTACTGTGAAAGTTGGAAGGTGGTGACCAACAACCTCCACATCAGAGATGTCACGGGAAGAAGAAGAAGAGGCTGCCAGAGGTAGTGTCTGTGTCATGCACCCTGTCGTAAAACCATAGAGCAGCCCAATCAGGAGTTAGGGCCCAGATCCTCAAAAGTATTTAGGCTCCGAAATTCCACTGAAATTACTGGAAGTTAGGAGTCTAAATACCTTTAAGAATCTAGGCCTAGGCTCCTAATCAGTTAATGGACTCTTGAAAATCCCAGCAGGAACCTATCAATAACTTTAGGTGCCCAAATACCTTTAAAATCTGGCCCTAACTAATTTGTGTGACAGTGAGCCATGTTAAGTCTCTGTTGCTCATGTGAGCAGTATTTAGCATGAGTGTGGAAGCCATAGGCACCCAGTGTGGAACAAATGACAGGCTATATAGCTAGGTACTTAATTTACCAGGAACACTGTCCAATGGTAAGTAAAAGCGGCAATAATGTCTCAGAAATAAATGTAGCTCCAGCATTTGTAAGACAAACTGCATTTAATTGTTAAGAGATTAGATGTGCAGTGCAGTATAAAGTACTATATTAATTATGGGTGAACCTCAAAAGTTTCTAATGCACCAATGCAGAGGGGTTTTGTTTCTCTGTTTATCTCACACCTCCAAAGAATGGTGCCCAATGGTTAACCCTTTATATTGTTTTAAAATGAGTTATATTTTAGATTTAGGGAAGCAACAAGGTAAGAAAGAGCAAAAATAAAACCTCCATGGGACAGCACAGTTTGTCTCTATAACATGCTGCATCCACTTTGCATCATAAAATGGTAGCTTCCCTCTGTATAGTGCAGATCCCCACATTTAAAGGTCCATTACAAACATAAGGTAATAGTTACATACTGAAGCTACATATATCACCTACCCTAATCCCAATTCAGCTCATCTAATTGCCTCAGCTATAGCAGAGTTATATACCAAGGTCTTAATTCCAGCAGCAACCATCTCAAAGCCAATTGCTGCATCCAACCATCCACAGGGTGAGCCTGCATACGTCAATTCATTTCTCTGTGCCTGTTTCACTTCATTCCCCTTGTCTGAGACTCTGCTTATATTTGGGTCACTAATTGTAATTATTTTCAATACTGCTAAACTGGATGATCTGCTTATGGAATTCTATATGGTAGAATGGATGGTATTTCATTTCTTAACAACACAGACCTGAATCTAGAGGGAAAAGTCATGGTTGAATAAACCATGGAGAAGGAAGGCTGCCTGGGCTGGTTTGTCTCACTATGTGAGTGTCCCACAATTAGCTTAGGAATAAAATAGACACCAATGCATGGGAAATGTATTAGGATGTGTTACTATAGGCAAAAACTCGTCTGCTCTGTGCCTCAGTTTCCCCATCTGTAACATAGTTCTAAATGTTGAGCTGATTAAAAAGTGTTGCGAATAAAAAAAATCAAATACTTTCAGCTAGCTCTTGTTATATTGATTCTTACTCATCTGAGTACAGTGTTGTGAGCAGTACAGTTGAAAAGTACTGAACTGATGCTCAATATTACCATCTGTCATCAGTGACCCCAAGCAGGTTCTGCCAGATATTACTGAAAAGAATTCACATTGATTTTCAGACAGTATTTGGGGTATTTATTAATTTTATGCATTATTAATTGTGATTTAGGGCCTGAGCCTGCTCTCAGAGAAGTCAGTGCCAAAATTCCCATTTACTTCAGTGGCATAAGATCAGATCCTTAGATTAAATGGGGCATGGAGAATGTCTCTGTCTGGATTTGTACAGTGCCAAGCACACTGTCAGTGCTTAGCAATTTAAAACATAAACCATCCACTATTCTCATTGTGATTAGCACAGCACAACAATAGGTCCCAATCCTGCAAACATTTACATATAAGCTTAACTTTACTCTCACATTGAAGCCAATGGCACTCTTCTGATTAAAGTTAAGCATGTGCCTAAGTCTTTGCAGGATTAGGATCTTATTAAAAACATAATAAATTGTTATGGAGTCATCGATTCCAAGGCCAAAAGGAACCATGTGATCATATAGTCTGACCTCCTGTCTGACACAGGCCATAGAACTTCCCCAAAATAATTCCTAGAGAAGACCTTTTAGAAAAAACACCCAGGCTTGGTTTAAAAATGGTCAGTGATGGAGAATCCACCACGACACCAGGTAAATTGTTCTAATGGTTAATTACTTTCACAGTTAAAAATGTATTCCTTATTTCCTGAATTTGCCTACCTTCAACCTCCAGCCTTTGGATCATGTTATATTCTGCAATAGATTAAAGAGCCCATTATTAAATATTTGTTCCCCATGTAGATACTTATAGATTGTAACCAAGTCACTCCTTAACCTTCTCTTTGTTAAGCTAAATAGACTGAGCTCCTTCAATCTATCACTATCAGGCATGTTTTCGAATCCTTTAGTCATTCTTGTAGTTCTTCTCTGAACCCTCTCCAATTTATTAACATCCTTCTTGGACTGTGGATAACAACTGGACACAGTATTCCAGCAGCAGTCACACCAGTGCCAAATAAAAAGGTAAAATAGCCTCTCCACTCGTACATGAGATTTGATTGTTTATGCATCCAAGGTCACACTAGCACTTTCATAGAATCAATCATAGAATCATAGAATATCAGGGTTGGAAGGGACCCCAGAAGGTCATCTAGTCCAACCCCCTGCTCAAAGCAGGACCAAGTCCCAGTTAAATCATCCTAGCCAGGGCTTTGTCAAGCCTGACCTTAAAAACCTCTAAGGAAGGAGATTCTACCACCTCCCTAGGTAACGCATTCCAGTGTTTCACCACCCTCTTAGTGAAAAAGTTTTTCCTAATATCCAATCTAAACCTCCCCCATTGCAACTTGAGACCATTACTCCTCGTTCTGTCATCTGCTACCATTGAGAACAGTCTAGAGCCATCCTCTTTGAAACCCCCTTTCAGGTAGTTGAAAGCAGCTATCAAATCCCCCCTCATTCTTCTCTTCTGCAGACTAAACAATCCCAGCTCCCTCAGCCTCTCCTCATAAGTCATGTGCTCTAGACCCCCAATCATTTTTGTTGCCCTTCGCTGTACTCTTTCCAATTTATCCACATCCTTCTTGTAGTGTGGGGCCCAAAACTGGACACAGTACTCCAGATGAGGCCTCACCAGTGTCGAATAGAGGGGAACGATCACGTCCCTCGATCTGCTCGCTATGCCCCTACTTATACATCCCAAAATGCCATTGGCCTTCTTGGCAACAAGGGCACACTGCTGACTTTCGGTCAGAGCGACATACTGGGAGCTCATGTTCAGCTGATTATCCACTATGATCCACCAAATCTTTTTCAGTCACTGTTTCCAAGATAGTTCCCCATTGTGTATGTCTGACCTCCGTTCTTTGTTCCTAGATGTATACATCTACATTTCTTATATTGTTTGCTTGCATCCAGTTTGATCATACCGTATTCCGTATTTTAATAAGAAAATGACCATAAATACCTCCTTAAAATTCAAAGAGAATATAACTAATGTAGGTGTATATGTTTGTTTCTGTGAACTACTGAAAATATCTAAGCATGTCTATTATATAATGTTCTTCACACATTGAGGGTATGTCTACACTGCAATTGGAAGTTTGATTGCAGCATGTGTAGATGTACCTGAATTAGCTTTGATCTAGCTAGCATGAGTACTAATAGCAGGGAAGCTGGTATTCCCTCAAGTGGCTAGCCTATGATGAAATCCATGCTATGGTATCTTCATTGATGTTGGTTCTTGCACTAGCTACATCAAAGCTAGCTTGGGTATGTCTGCATATACTGAAATCACACCTCTGACTGCAGTGTAGACATGCAGATAAACTGGTGTAATTTATCAGGAATCTGTTCACAGAAATGATCGATTATTGAATTATACACAAACATAAGGACATCAATTATCTTCCATGCTGTCTGAGACTGATTGTGTGTCACTTTCACAGAAAGGCATTGGAAGAGTGTTCATAAAGAAGCCAAAGTAGACACTCTTTAGCTTTGTTTTACTAACTTGAACCTCAGCAATTCTCTGTCCTTTGTGGAGTAGTAGCAATAGTTACAATACTGCCTTGAACGAATTAAAATGTAAGGACAGCTATTCTACTATGTCTTCCCAGAGGGCTAGCTCCTAATAATGTTTCATCGAAACTATGTTTTAATCTTGACTCTTGTTAAAAATAAAATATTGAGTACTGTTTTGGCTCTTAAAGCTATACTACATTAAAAATCCATCTAAATGCAATCAGTTTGATTAGCTCCTATAAAAATTAAATTTACTCCAACTAGCATAACACAATTCTGTAGTCTATCTTTAGGAACTACAACACCACTGCCTGGTCTCAGTTGACATTGTTGATGGAAGACTTGAGGTTGATTCTGCATGGTTAATACAGAAGAGATAAAAATAAACAATTACCTAGCATCAGGCAAGAATAGATGACCCTTCCTTTCCCCTTGTCCCCATCCCTACCCCAACTCCACTGCAGATTGGCAGATCAGTGCACAGTGCAGAAGATAGAAAAATGATGCGCGTGGGAGGGTTGAGATGCAGAAGGAGGAAGATATGCCGAGAAGCAGAGAACGATGGTGTTGAGGAGGTTTAGTATTAGGAAATGGCCTAAGGTGGGAAAAAGCGGAAAGGGTGTCTGGACAGCAGATCAGAAATGTGTTGATGAAACATTTTTTGAACATAAAATGGCTTTTGATAGAACGGCAATTTTTGTGACACAATTCCTATTTTTTGAACGTTTGAGGCTTTTCATTGACAAAAAGAAAAAACAAAACTCTCTGGTGCTGAAAACTTGAATTTTTTTTTTTGCAATTGCAGGATGTTTGAATTTTTTTTTTTTGAAAAAATACATAATTTGTCAAAATTTTTCATGCATGGAAAAATAAAACAATTTCCTGACCATCTCTAGTATTGAGATGTGAGAAGAAAGGGGAAGGGTGGTGAGAGAGGAGAGAAAAAACAATTGGGGCACAAAAGGAAGGAGAGAAAGAAAAGCTAAAAGGAAGGGATGCAAAAGAACTGTGAAAGAGAAGAAAGCAAAGGATAAGAAGTAAAGGAGAGAAGAAACAGGATGAATAAACAATATGGAGAAGCAAAAATAGAAAATGGAAGAAGGGAGAGGATGGGACAAAGAAACATTTTAGGGGAAAAGAAGGCTTCTTTGGCCTGGCCTAATGGCAAAAGTCACAGGAATTTCCATGTTTATTGGCTTGTCAAGAAATTTTAGATCCTCTGCTCCTCTGGCTTTGGGAATCAATTCACTTGAGTTATGCTCATACTCCTGGTGGTGTAATTGCAAAGCTTTGGGGCTTTCTTTGGAGCCAATAAAAAGCATTAACAATGATATGTAAAGTGGAAAGAGGGAAAAGTGCGCCCCTTCAGCTTGCTGCACCAGTTGGGTTCAATATATGTCTATAAATAGAGGGTTATGTCCTTCACAATGGCCCTGGGAGTTCAAGTCAGAAATTCATCACGCCTCCCTACCCGCACAGAATGGTGAGGAGAGGGGAGATGCAACAGGGGTCTTTTATTTTAACTCCAAAGTAATGGGCAACAAAGAGGAGGCTCCAGCTATGAGCTACTTTCTGTTCCCTCAGCCCCTTGTGCTTGTCTCCCCATAGCTCCTCTGCTCTGCCCCATCCCCAGCAAAGCTCCCCTGTGTTCCCCCAGCTCTGTCCTCCCTG
Source organism: Dermochelys coriacea (assembly GCF_009764565.3). Lineage (NCBI taxonomy): Eukaryota > Metazoa > Chordata > Testudines > Dermochelyidae > Dermochelys > Dermochelys coriacea. Next base: position 103,355,628 of record NC_050073.1, read on the forward strand.
TGCTATCCTCTGTCCTCTTCCCCCCATCTCCCCTGTGCTCTCCCAGCTCTGCCCCGCCCCCAGCTCCCCTGTGCTCTCTCAGCTCTGCCCCCACTTCTGCTCCCCTGTGCTCTCCCAGGGCTTTCCCCACCACTACCAAGGGCTCTCCCAGTTCCAGCCTTCCCACAGCTGCTCTGTGCACACCCAACTCTCCCCCTCCTCCCCCCCACTCCCATGTGCTCTCCCAGCTTTGGCTTCTCCTGCTTCCAGATTTTGGTTGGGGTGGGGACAACTTTAACCATGACTCCTGGGGCTATTAGGCACTTGAAAACTCTAATTTTTTGGCAGAGAACTTAGCAATTAACTGACAGGAGCCCTGTATCTAATTTTTTTATAAATGAAATAAAATTAAATAAATATTAGACCCACTCAGCTCTATAACAACATGTTTTGATATCATTTGGCAAGTCATTTAAGGGACACTGGCTAGGTTTACAATTTTAATGTATATTCTTACCTTATTACTAACTCTGTGGAGAGAGAGACCCTGTGCTTCTCCCCGTTAGGACTCCTGTGTTCTATCCCAGCTCTGGGAGGAGAGTGGGGTCTAGTGGGTTACAGCGGGGAGCAGATACAACTGGGTTCTATATAAGAACATCAGAATGGCCCTACTGGGTCAGACCAATGGTCTATCTAGTCCTGTATCCTGTCTTCCAACTGGGGTCAATGCCAGGTGCCCCAGGGGGAATGAACAGAACAGCTAATCATCAAGTTGTCCTGTTGCCCACTCCCAGCTTCTGGCAAACAGAGGTGAGGGACACGCAGAACATTGTGTTGGATCCCTGCCTACCCTGGCTAATAGCTATTGCTGGACCTATCCTACATGAACTTATCTAGCTCTTATTAGAACCCTGTTATGGTTTTGACCTTCACCCTGGCACAGTCACGTATTGACTGTGAAGAAATACTTTTTTTTGGTTTGTTTTAAATCTGGTGCCTATTAATTTCATTTGGTGACCCCTAGTTCTTGTGTTATGTGAAGAAGTAAATAAACACTTCCTGATTCAATTTTTCCACACCTTTCATGATTTTATAGATCTCTATCATATCCCCCCTTAGTCATCTCTTTGCCAAGCTGAAAAGTGCCAGTCTTTTTAATCTCTCCTCATACAGAATCTGTTCCATACCCCTAATCATTTCTGTTGCCCTTCTCTGTACCTTTTCTAAATCCAGTGTTTCTTTTTGAGATGGGGTGACCAAATCTACATGTACTATTCAATATGTTGGCGTACCGTGGATTTATATTGAGAAAATATGCTATTTTTCTCTTATTATTATCCCTTTCCTAATGATTTCCAATATTCTGTTAGCTTTTTAAATTGCCATTGCACATTGAGCAGATGTTTTCAGAGAACTACCCACAATGACTCCAAGATCTCTTTATGGATGGTTTCAGCTAATTTAGACTCCATCGTTTTGTATGTGTAGTTGGGATTATATTTTGCCAAGTGCACTACTTTGCATTTATCAACATTGAATTTCTTCTGCTATTGTGTTACCCAGTCACCTGGTTTTGTGAGATCCCTTTGTAACTCTTCGCAGTCTGCTTTGGACTTAACTATCTTGAGTAATTTTGTATCATCTGCAAATTTTACCACCTCACTGTGTACCCCTTTCTCCAGATCATTTATGAATATATTGAATAGGATTGGGCCCAGTACAGGCCCCTGAGGCTGGGACACCACTATTTACCTCTCTCCATTCTCACCTTTTATTCCTACCCTTTGTTTCCTATCTTTTAACTGAAGTTCCTGTCAGTTCCTGTCAATGCTTTCAGGATCATCTAATGATCCTTAATTTACTTTAATGACAAGCCTTTTGTTATCTTAATCAACCTGCCTCTGTTTACAAACAAACTCCATGACAAAAAGTGGGGGCAAAAGATCTATCTGGCTTTAAGATTAAACTCGATAAGTTTATGGAGGAGATGGTATGATGGGATAATGTGATTTTGGTAATTAATTGATCTTTAAATATTCATGGTAAATAGGCCTAATCCTCTGAGATGGGATATTAGATGGGTGGGATCTGAGTTACCCAGGAAAGAATTTTCTGTAGTATCTGGCTGGTGAATCTTGCCCATATACTCAGGATTTAGCTGATCGCCATATTTGGGGTCAGGAAGGAATTTTCCTCCAGGGCAGATTGGAAGAGGCCCTGGAGATTTTTTGCCTTCCTCTGTAGCATGGGGCAGGGGTCACTTGAGGGAGGATTCTCTGCTCCTTGAAGTCTTTAAACCACAATTTGAGGACTTCTCTAGCTCAGACATAGGTGAGGTTTTTCGTAGGAGTGGGTGGGTAAGATTCTGTGCGTTGTGCAGGAGGTTGGACTAGATGATCAGAATGGTCCCTTCTGACCTTAGTATCTATGAATCTAAAGGCTGTGCTTCTCCCGGCTTAGGAACTCACCACACATCACCCTCAAGCTCAGGAGTGGGCAAACTTTTTGGCCAGAGGGACACATCTGGGTATGCAAATTGTATGGCGGGCCATGAATGTTCATGAAATCGGGGTTGAGGTGCAGGAGGAGGTGCCAGCTCTGGGGTGAGGCCCAAATGAGGAGTTCAGGGTGCAGGAGGGGGCTCCGGGATGGGACAGGGGTTTAGGGTGTGGGGGGTGGGATGTGGGGGGGGGTGAGGGCTCCAGGTGGAGGTGCGGGTTCTGGTGTGGGGCTGGGGATGAGGAATTTGGGGTATAGGAGGGTGCTCTAGGCTGGGACTGAGGGGTTCAGAGTGTGGGAGGGCTCCAGGCTGAGGCAGGGGATTGGGGAATAAGGGGGTAAGGGCTCTGGCTGGGAGTGCAGGCTCTGGGGTAGGGCTGGGGATGAGGGGTTGGGGGTGCAGGAGGGTGCTCCAGGCTGGGATTGAGGGGTTCAGATGGGGCAGGGGGTTAGGGTACAGGAGCTGCTCAGGGGTGCAGGCTCTGGTTGGTGCTTACCTCAAGCAGCTACCGGAAGCAGCAGCCTATCCCCCCTCCGGCTCCTATGCAGAGCCATGGCCTGGTGGGTCTGCAGGTGCTGCCCCGTCTGCAGGCACTGCCCCTGTAGCTCCCCTTGGCCACAGTTCCTGGCCAATGGGAGCTATGGGGGTGGCTCTTGGGGTGGGGGCAGCGTGCAGAGGCCCCTGGTTGCCCTACATGTAGGAGTCAGAGGGAGTACATGCTGCTGCTTCCGGGAGCCAAGCAGAGCAGTGGCACGCATGCACAGAGCTGCACCAGACCCCGCTCCCCAGCTGGAGTGCGGCAGCAGGGCAAGCCGCAGACCCCGCTCCTCAGCAGGAGCTTGAGGGACAGATTAAATCAGCTGGTGGGCTGGATGTGGTCCGTGGGCTGCAGTTTGCTCACTTCTTGTCAAGCTGTTGCAGCTAAGAGTTCCGTCTGGGGCTAGGGTGAGTAGATCTCCCCTACGAAACTCGGGGGGGGGGGAGGGGAAGAGCCCTTCCCTGTCCCCCCTAAATGGCACCCCGTCTGCTTCCTGGTACTCTCCCAGCTATGTCACTCCGGCACCGCCCCACAGCTCCCCTGTGCGCTCTCAGCTCTACCTTATCCATTCTGCAGGCCCTCTACCACTTGGAGAACCCCTCTGAGCTGAAGGAAGCAATGTAACAGGGTTGGAATGCTGTCCAGAATTGGGACTACTCCTGGAAGAAAGGCATTCATCCAGTAGTAAGAGTTTGCAGGATCCGGTCCAGTACTGGCCTGGCCAGTATTGATTTCACTATCAGCCTGTTACAACACAGACCTGTTTTGTGTCTCCTGCATAAAGCGGCCTGGCCTACTTTTAAAAACACAAGCCTTTGTACTGTACTTATTTGCACAGTATGCTTTTAGTTGCCTACACTCTGAAAAAGAGGAAATAGTGTTTGTAACAAATATAACTTAGCAACTAAAATGAGACATATGAGGCTAAGCATTTCTCTTAGCTGGAAACTTTAGATGTACATGACAGCAAAATACAGGCTACTAACACAAGGGAGGAGCCACTGTAATTGCCTTTTGCTGTGATCTCTAGGTTTTCAGTTGAAGGGATCATGTCTAGGGTTCTATGCTAGTTCTTTTCTCATAAACTCTCAGTACTTAGAAGTCTTTTCTTCCACTCTTAATTTGCCTGGAGCAAGGCTTTTATCTAGACTTTTAGCCAAGAGGCACCTGCTGAAATATTCATTGGCAGAAATTGTGCCATGGGTGTTTTTCCCCATTTGTCCAGTTCTATGTCATTAAAATAAGGTTGAGTGGGATGAAAATAGGATTTGACACAGTAAACTGTCATTCTTTCAAAACTTTATGTAATAGGCAATTAACCCTTTTCAGTGAAAGAATTTCAATTCTGAAGACTGTTGAATAGTAGCCCTTTGTCAATGGTCATATCCCTTCTACATCACTTCAAAAATGGATTTTAGTATTATAACTCCACTTTGTTGGGGACTCAAATATCCATTTTGATGGTTAAAAAGAAGAGACTAACTGATCTTTACCTAAAAGGTGAGGGGCATCAGAGACCAGAAAATGGAGTCTTTAGAATTTCATCATGTACACCCCAAGTGTGTGTGGTTTTTTAAATAGAGAAGATATAATGTTCTGATGATGGTTTAGATGATTCAAATTAAATTTATGGTTTGGATTTTGGCCTAGAAGTAAATACTGAAGCTTTTTAAAATCTCAGGAGATTACAATAAAATTGAATCAAACAGAACCACAGAAAAATAAAATTTAATCTGTGTTTTTGTGTTATACCATCATAATAATATACCTAGATATCCAATTTGCAAAAGAGGGAACAGTATTTCTTTGCGGGGGAGAGGTGGGGGGAATAATAAATCTCTAATTCAAATCAGTTTTGCATGGTAGCAAGTGAAATCCTGATCTTATTGAAGTTAATGGAAGTTTTGCTGCTGACTTCAATGGGGTCAGGATCTCATCCAATATATTTAGAGGACTAATTTTAGGCCTAATCTTGTAGCCTTTACATACATGTAAATCCAAATGAGTAATGGAGTTTTCCTTGCAGGATTCTATTATCTAGGAAAGAGTAAAATAGTAACAATTATACTTAGTAATTTTTTGAAAACTTCCCTTCAAGGATCTGAAAGTAGCGTGGCCAGGTGCCCAGTTTTCAACTGGAAAGTCTGGTTGAAAAGGGAACCTGACAGTGTCCAGTCAGATCTACTGACTGGACACCCAAAGTCCAGTTACTGTGGGCAGGGGGGAGAAGGGGGAGCTGAGTCATCACCCACCCCAGCCCTTACTCAGCCAGGGACGCCTCCTACATATATCAGGCAGCTGCAGCTCCCAGCCCCAGCAAAGCGGGCGAGTCCCTCCTGACACAAGAGGAGAAAGTGGGAGGGGAAAAGCAGTGAGTGAGGGGGGAAAGAGAGAAGAGGAGTGGATGGGGTGGAGCCTTGGGGGAAGCGGCAAGCTAGGGATGGGTTCTTGGGGGGGAAAGAGGGGGAGCAGGGGAGGTCCTGGCACTCCTGCTGGAGTGTCTGGTTTTTAGATATTACCAAGTTGGCAACTCTATTTCAAAGTACTTTACAAACATTAATGAATGAAGCTTTATAACACTCTCATAATAAAGTACCACTGTCCCTAATTCACAGATGGGGAAACTGAAGTACAAAGAGATGAAGGAATTTGACCAAGGTTATTAGTCTGTGAAAAATTTAAGAGTAAAAGCTCGGAGTGATATTCTGTGCTGTAACTCTAAAAGGCACACAATAAAACCTGCAGCCCACAATTAGCAGGGGTTACAGTGGCTTTAAATTGCCTTTGCACCCTCCCGATTCTGTGGTGCTTGGGGAGCTAGATTGGCAGCTGGCATAATTTAGATGGCCTTAGGCGCCTCTCTATGCATACAGCAATGTCTACACAGCAATCAGATTTCAGAGTAGCAGCCATGTTAGTCCGTATCCACAAAAAGAAAAGGAGTACTTGTGGCACCCTAGAGACTAACAAAATTATTTGAGCATAAGCTTTCGTGAGCACACTTGCAGCACACGTAAACATCCTTGAGCTAGCTCACCAAAAATAGTAGTGCATGGCTGCATTATTTTTAGTGGACTAGCTTGACCAAAGCTAGCTTGGGTATGCCTACACGTGCTTCATTGTAGACATTGCAATCACAGTATTGACATATCCTTAAGTTATGGCAGCGGGCTGCACTGTGGGTCACAGAACTGCCTGGAATCTTCACAGAGCTGCATACAGCAGACCCACTTCTGATACACCTCTCCTCTCTCCAACCCTGCCCCTCGTCTGTCCCCTATGCAGATCATGCAAGGAGGTGCTTGGAAGAACACTTTATGGCTGTCTTCCGCTATGCCTGAAATGGAAGAATCTTCCCTCAGCCAAATATGTGACTTTGATTGCCCATGTTCACCAATCCGGCTTTTTACCTGGTGTAAAGGGTCTGGAGAAGGGGAGAGGAACTCACCCCAGACTTTCAAATTCCCAGTCCTGTGTTTTAGACATCATTTTCCTTAATAATATCATTGTATCTGGTGAACTTTTTAATAATCCTTAGATTATGAGGGAAAGTAAAAATAAAAAAAAACACCCAAACTATATCACTTTTGAGAAGGAGAGGTTGGAAAATAAGGCAATCCAATATCCGAGGCAATGAAAATGTAAAGTGCTATAGGAGCAAATGAGGGAGGTTTCTGCCAGAGGAAATACTGGTCAAGATTCTGTTTTCAGCTACATCAGTGTCAATACCAAAAGTAACTCCATAGATTTAAATGGAGTTATGCTGGATATAAATTGGTGTAAACCGAGAATAGAATTTGGCCTTAAAAAATCACTCATTATAACACAGTGAGACACTATGGCCTGGAATGTTATTTCGCATAACATTTCCCACTGACCCTAGGTTAATTGGAAGCCACTTTTTCTTGCATAGCTAAAACAAGCTATTTTTTAAAAAATCCTTAAATGCTTTAAAATGTACATTCTGAATACAAATATTATTTTTATATGAGGGCTCCTGAGATAGCTGTGCCCACGTGTATATGTATCAAAATAGTCTAGCAAGCCAAACAGCAATGTTGCCATCACACTGATGTACAGACAGCATTCTCTTCTAAGGCATGCATGAGGAATTTAGATTTTGATAGTCTGGTCACTCCCACATGAATGGAAGAATGTAAGTTTCACACAGCTAGTGAGAATAGAATACATCTGAGAGCCATTGAGTGGCGGAGAATTTTGCTCTGTTACAAATTACTCATTTATATAGGCCCCAGTTCATCAAAACTTTTAAATACATCCTTATTAAGCAAAGCATGTGCTTAAGGCTCATTGAAGTCAAGTTAAGCCTTAAGGGCCTTTCTAAACAGGGAGGGATCGCTGAATCAGGGCCCTAAGGCTTTGGGTTGTAGCTGTCATACTCAGAGATCTGCCATGGAACTAAACAGAGGCTCTGCATGTGAAGCAGCTGTACCACTGGGTTTAATGCTATAATGCTTCAGCCAGATTTGTTCCAGAATGAGGAAAAAAATGCAGTGAAAGAGGCCAGGGCAGGATGCTATTTTGACTCATTCTGGACCTTTACCAAGCTGAGAATGATATTTTTCCTATGATGTTTGAAACAAGACTTGATAATACGTCTCTTGCCTTTTGGGCCAAATTCTGCCCTCAGTTACAAAGGTGAAAATCCAGTGAAATCAGTAAAATTACTCCAGATTTACACCAGTATAACTGAGAGTTGCTTCCTGTGAGTAAGTAAGCCAGATGGGTTTATCTTTCTTTGGTAACACAATGAGATATTCCTGTCTTTCTACAGTAAAAATTATGACAAGAGGACCTGTCAGGAAGACATTATGATGTCCTGTCGCACAGCGTTGTACATATAACCCCACATTCTGTTCTGAGTTACATCAGCATGAATTTGGAGTAACTCTGTTGAAGTTAATAGAGTTAACTCCAGATTTACAGCCACATCTTTGGCAGATTTTTGCTCCTGGCTGCTTTTTTCAGGATTTTCAGCACCTGTAATGCTGTAGAAACAGTAGTGTGTATATTATTTCAAAAGTGAAAAAGCAGAATGCTAGTATGATTGCCATGTTTGGGGTCAGGAGGGAGGGAGTTTTCCTCCAGGGCAGATTGGAGAGGCCCTGGAGGTTTTTTTGCCTTCCTCTGTAGCATGGGGCATGGTTGACTGGAGGGAGGCTTCTCTGTTCCTTGAAGTTTTGAACCATGATTTGAGGACTTCAATAGCTCAGACATGGGTGAGGTTTTTCATAGGAGTGGGTGGGTGACATTCTGTGGCCTGCGCTGTGCAGGAGGTCGGACTAGATGATCAGAGTGGTCCCTTCTGACCTTAGTATCTATGAATCTATGAATCTATGATAGAAACACAAGTGCAGCCAAGGGTGTTACAACGTAGTTCTTGATTACATCCAAATTGCTTAAGACAAGATGGACTGCTTCATTGACTTAATGCAGCTGTGGGATCTGAAAGACACTGATGGAAACAATGCTGGTACTTTCAACAATGTATTTTAAAACTAAAGCAAAAGCAGCCGTCTGTGTTTAAAAATGAAAAAAGATGTCTATGCAGAGTGAGAAATTGCAATAAATGGCAAGCAAGATTTTAATGGATAAGCATCAAAAGATTTTTTTTCTAAAGCAAAACAAATAACTTGGTAATTGTTTAACACCGCTACACAGCAGTCAGAAAATAACAACTATCTCAAGAAAACGAAGTTGACATCCCTGATTAAACACAAACATGCCAATGAACTTTCCTCACAGAGCTATTCATTGATCTTCTATGCATCTTTACACACTGCTTTGGAAAGGAGCTCCATTTAACCACTTAGGGCTACTCCCTCAAAATGGAAGCATAAGGAGTTGTGTATAGTAACTATGATTATGATAAATAAAAAGAGGATAATATTATTAAACTAGTAATATGGCATAATTAGAGTTTTAAGGATTTGGCATGTGAGAGAATGATCTTGATTACAGGTGGATTGCATTTGATATTCAAAATGTAATCTGTTTTGATTGAACATACAGGTCACATGATATGTTTCCAGTTCCCTGATTGGAAAAGCAGAATACATAAACCAAGTTTCTGGTGCAAATCCTTATGTTAACAAATTCAGACAATATTTTTCCAAATATTCTCCCATATTTGCTATTCATCTCTGCCTGTATGTGTTCGTGAAGTATTCTCAGACAACACAAAAATGGAACAAGCACACCATCAGAATGAATCCATTTAAAGTTCCCAGTGAATATTTTCATAAATATTTTTGCAATAATCTCCCAGAGCAACTCACGATTTAAGATGTAATTCCAGGTTAGTCAGTTACCTAGGGATCCCTCCTGTCCCTTGATATAGGAGTGTTCTTGGAAGAAAGGAGGAATGGCTGGGGGATCTCTAGACCTGACAAATCTCATCTTCTGGAATTACCTCTTGAAGCCTCAAGACTGCTCTAAGTTTTGTTTTATGCCACCTTTGACTCCTCTTTTCCAGTCTAATATCAAGTAGGGTTTGGCCAGACCAGAGAACAAGGCCTAATGAACTGATCATGAAATTAAGTCTGATAAAATGCCTCTAATTATTAATGGTACCTGTTATCATTTATGTTGAATTTGTTGCCTGTTAAATAAATGTTGCCTTACATCATCTCTGTTAAATTTCACCCTTAACACTGGAAAAAAATTAATGATAGTAGGACACAAACCTGCTTCCATATTATTATTATTTATTTATTACTTGTGCTATGAGGAACCCTAAAGATCAATTAGATACAACATACATTATTTCTTTTGGAGAAGTGTCTTGCCCTCAAAGCTGAAAAGAGAGAGAGAGAAGGAAGAAAAAAGAAAGAGTTTTCTCCCAGCAGGCAGCTGACCCCCAGGAAACGTCTGTACCTTCTGCGGGCGACTTTGTGATTCCAGGATCGGACTCCTGAGTCATCTCAGGACCCATATGTAATCTGTGGTAGAGATCATCCTTGAATCGATGGAACACCGATGGCATTATTGCTTTTAATGTAGCAATGATGAAACCTGAAAATTGTGGCATGTTTTTGTTTTTGTTTGTTCTTCTTTTTTGTGGGAGCGGGGTATGCTTTGATAAGCTCTCCAAAGTAGGAGAATAGGTATCAGTATCTCCTGTAATTATCCAAACATCTTGGTTTTACAAAAATGAACTGGAAATCTCATGGTACTAAGCTTTTTCAGTAGATTTCCAGGACTTCTCATTTGGGTTGGAAATTATCTGAATAGAATATTTGATCACCTCCACATTTGGTTCCAACCAGATGCTGGCTGTGGAAAGGTAATTGTAGTCATATTTTTCAAACTTCAGCAACAGTTCCTGTTAGATTTGAATTTATCAGATTCTTCCATTCATAGTTGCTAGCTGGTCTGTTTATTCCAAGTGGAGGACTAATCCACTAGAAAGAGTTTCCCTTCTGCTTAAAAACAGAATTTACGGATAGATAACTGCCTTAACAGCACAGCACAGTATCTCACCCCAGCATCTAGGAATGGCCCACTTTGGCTTCAAGTGGCTTCCCCTGGGGAGAAGCAAGTGAGACAGAGGGGTGGTGAGACAGATGCACCACCCCCTTACCCTCAGGAAGCAGGGGGTGAATTTACTGAAATGAATAATAAGATCTAATCCCTCTATGGACAACAGTGGGTGGAGTCATCCCATTAAAAGCCAATAAGAAGGAGCAGGGAAACCTGAGGCTATTTCAAAGTGCAGGACGTCCCCAGATAGGCCCTGGCTTCTGGTAACTCTTCAGAGATCTGCATCTTCTGGGGTCTGAACCCTCTTTTTGTTCCACAAAAAGTGAGGGCAAACCTGTCATACTACAGAATTATCTGGGAAAAACTAGGGTCTTGATGCCTTGTTGTGCTGAGTACCTCCAGAAAGAGCACTTAATTTCACTGAGAGCTGAGGACTCTTGGCACCATGAGAGTTAGCCTCTGCAGAGCCCCTGCAGAGAGTTAGCTCTCCTTACAATCATGTCCTCCAGAATTCTCCCACAGAAGGTGGAAATCTAGCCAACTGAATATATTGTATATAAATATCTATGAACATTGAATGGTTCCCCCTTTCCTCTTGATTTGAATTTCTGTAGAATTTCCTTTATTCATCTGAATTCATGAGATGCTACTTCTCTAAAGTAGCAAAGATTTATCCAACTATTTTGTGTTTAAATATGGAGCTTGAAACTCTAATCATAATTTAATATGACTAAATACGTACATACTTTATGGTCAATCATCCAGATCTTTTACAAGGTCCCTTGGCTTTGGAATTACTAAATCTCAAATGGTACTATATATGAGCCTTGTCTGACATGACATATATTGAAACAGACTGTGGAACGATCACTTAGAGATGAGAACCTTGTTACAGTTTTAGTGAACCAAAGCTAAGAGGCAAATTATTCAATTATAGTAAATTTACAGTAGCTTAATATTTGATAGAAGTGGTTCTTCCATCATCAGAGCATCATATTGAAAACCCTTGAGCAGCAACATAGCTCCGGAAACTCAGAGGATGTTTTAGCTACTTATTAAGAAAATTCATCTATCTTGATCTTTTATGAACACTTGGGCTCTTCTACCTTGTACTATAATGATTGTGACATATTTTGCGTGTGCGTTGACTTTCTAAAGTAGCTTGTATAGTGATCCACCAGAGGGAGCGAGAGGACAACATTTTGCCAGATAGTGGCACGGGTTCAAGCCGCATAATTAATTAAAGAGAAATAACAGTGGATAATATCTGTGAGGCTGCAAATTCAGCACCCCCCCTTGAACTTTCTCTGTATACTGTAAGTTTCAAAGGCATATAAATCTGTTATCCTGTTTTAAGTTAAATAGTGTGACATAGTGTAACCTATTTAAGTTAAATAGGTTTGGTTGGCCTGAAGAACTGTCTAATACAGGGACCCCATGAGACTGTACCTCAAGTCTTTGTAATCAGTGTGTGTTACATCTCCCTCTCATGTATGTCCATATGAGGAGATATGGCCTACTACTGCTATCAACAAATGGAATTGTTCCTTTAGTTCAAGTGGTAAAGACCCATGCTTTGAAGACCTGATCCAGAGTTCATTATATCAAAGACATCAAAGACCAGTGGATTGGGCCATTAATGGTCTCAGACTCAGTCTCTCTGCAGGGTTGTTCTTATTAAAGCTTGGAAAGCTTGTCTAACAATTGCATTATATTTATTTAATCATTGCAAAACACAGCAATAAGAGCCTGAAGTGAATATCAATCTGCCACATTCTGTTCTGAGCCTAGCAATCCAGAACTTCACCTTCTAAAATGGAGGATAACTTTTGATCTCTGCAGTCACATCCCACATCTTTCAACAACTATAACATGGCAATGATACACACCACCAATAGCACATGTTTGAGCTGTAATTTACACTTGCACCTGATGTCAATCTGGAACATTAACCTTCTCTTCTAATATGGAGACCAGCTTCCACTTCATACAGACAAAGTCGCTTCTATCCTCTGGGAGAAAGACAAACTTGGCACATCCTGGGCAGGTCACAACAGCTGATTGCTCACTATCACTATAACATGTTGTCAAATAGGGATTTCTTTTCACACCTTTCTCTCCAGCAGATATCAGTGTGCTTACTTTAAAGTTTAAAAAACTAGAGACCCAAATATCAAACCCAGGGTTGCATCCAAGACAATGAAGACTTTCTGGAGAGAAGCATCCGATGAAGTGAGCTGTAGCTCATGAAAGGTTATGCTCAAATAAATTTGTTAGTCTTTAAGGTGCCACAAGTACTCCTTTTCTTTTTGTGGATAGAAGTAAGCATTTGGTACTGCGGGCACAGCATGCTGAAGAATCAGAGAGGGCAGTGCAGAATGGGGAAGAAAATTGGCAGCATGTGACCTCCACAAGAAGTAGGAGGTGAACTCATGTACCCCCAATGCAGATAGTAAGAAACTGTAGTACCTGTGCAGAGAGCCTGAAAACAATGGAGAATGGTTTGGAAGAGTCATCTGAGGGAAGGGATTAGAAGGAGACCCTATCAACCGGAAGGCATGGGATGCATTGTCCTAAGGATGGGGGTTCCACTACCTTCACTCCCAAGAGGAGGAGACGACGGGTGGTGGGAGTCGGGGACTCCCTCCTAAGGGGGATAGAGTCATCCATCTGCCATCCAGACCAGAAAACTCGAGAAGTGTGCTGCTTGCCTGGAGCTAGAATTCAGGATGTGACAGAGTGTCTGCTGAGATTGATCAAGCCCTCGGTCTGCTACCCCTTCTTTCTTCTCCATGTGGGCACCAATGATACTACCAAGAATGACCTTGAGTGGGTTACTGCAGACTGTGTGGCTCTGGGAAGAAGGATAAAGGAGTTTGAGGGAAAAGGCAAATATAGTGCCCATATTTTAAAAAGGGAAGAAGGAGAATCCAGAGAACTACAGACCAGCCAGCCTCACCTCAGTCCCTGGAAAAATCATGGAGCAGGTCCTCAAGGAATCCATTTTGAAGCACTTGGAGGAGAGGAAGGTAATCAGGAACAGTCAACATGGATTCACCAAGGGCAAGTCATGCCTGACCAACCTGATTGCCTTCTATGATGAGATAACCTCCTCTGTGGATATGGGGAAAGCAGTGGATATGATATACTTTGACTTTAGCAAAGCTTTTGATACAGTCTCCTACAGAATTCTTGCCAGCTAGTTAAAAAAGTATGGATTGGATGAATGGACTATAAAGTGGATAGAAAGCTGGCTAGATTGTTGGGTAGTGATCAAGGGCTCAATGTCTAGTTGGCAATTGATATCAAGCAGTGCCCCAGGGTCGGTCCTTGGGCTGGTTTTGTTCAACATCTTCATTATTGATCTGGATGATGGGATGGTTTGCACCCTCAGCAAGTTTGCCAATGACACTAAGCTGAGGGGAGAGGTAGATATGCTGAAGGGTAGGGATAGAGTACAGAGTGACCTAGACAAATTGGAGGATTGGGCCAAAAGATATCTGACAAGGTTCAACAAGGACAAGTGCAGAGTCCTGCACTTAGGAGGGAAGAATTCCATGCACCGCTACAGGCTGAGTACCAACTGGCTAAGTGGCAGTTCTGCAGAAAAAGACCTGAGGATTACAGTGGACAACAATCTGGATATGAGTCAACAGTGTGCTCTTGTTGCCAAAAAGGCTAACGGCATATTGGGCTGCATTAGTAGGAACATTACCAGCAGATCTAGGGAAGTGATTATTCTCCTCTATTCAGCAGTGGTGAGGCCACATCTGGAGTATTGAGTCCAGTTTTGGGCCTCCCCACTATAGAAAGGATGTGGACAAATTGTGAAGAGTCCAGTGGAGGGTAACAAAAATGACTAGGGGGCTGGGGCACATAATTTATGAGGATAGGCTGAGGGAACTGGCTTTAGTCTGCAGAAGAGAAGAGTGAGGGGGATTTGATAGCAGCCCTCAACTACCTGAAGGGTGGTTCCAAAGACGATGGAACTAGGCTGTTCTCAGTGGTGGCAAATGACAGAACAAGGAGCAATGGTCTCAAGTTGCAGTGGGGGAGGTCTAGGTAGGATGTTAGGAAAAAATATTTCACTAGCAGGGAGGTGAAGCACTGAAACGGGTTACCTAGGGAGGTGGTGGAATCTCCATCCTTAGAGGTTTTTAAGGCCATGCTTAACAAAGCCTTGGCTGGGATGATTTGGTTGGGGTTGGTCCTGCTTTGAGCAGGGGATTGGACTAGATGACCTCCTGAGGTCTCTTCCAACCCTAATGTTCTATGATTATTATTCTTCTTTTATGTTTATGTGAGTTCAACAAGAAAATCCCCAAAGGATTTTTTGTTTTCACTTTGAAGTTCTCTGAAACCTGAATGGCTCTATCACAGTCAGGCAAATGTAATTTTTCTGTGGATAAATCTTGCTAATGTAGCAAGATTTCTCTACAATCCAGCAGCTTCATTCATGAGGTTTGTCTGAGGACATGCTGCCATTTGTGATGTGCATAAATGGAACAAAAATTGAGGCCACCATTGATGTGTTTGAATTACTATTGTAAATGCTGCAGGTTGAGTGGTTACAGGAACTTAGGTTCCATTTCCTTAGTTGAAAGACTACTTCTTGTAGAAAGAATGCAGGAATGACCAGAGTAAAAGCTGCTCTCTTCAAAACATGTGTGCCAGCCTGTTTCTTTTGGGAATGTGTCTGTATTTAGTAGGGTACAACAAAGGCTAAAAGGGAACAACACAATTCCTGACTGTGCTCATTGCTCTTTGACCTCTGGATATAATTTTGGGCCATCTAGTCGAATGATTACTTTGGATTATCTAAATTACTCTTGATTCAAATGAATGGTAGCCTATGAGATCCAATGATAATACAAGTTAGAAAGTACCCTATTTGTTTTAGAAATTAACCATGTTTTATATTTGCTGCTGTGACATTTACACTGAATTGCAGGGCAGCTTCAGGGTTTTTTTTTTTTAAACCTACTAATCTCTTTTTTACTGTGAATATAGCAGCAATGCTGTAGAGCAGAGTGTGTATTATTAATAAAAAGACACTCCATCTCCTCACCTTTCTACTGTCTTTTTTATTAATGTGTGCACCTTAGGCTGGACTGAGCAAAAAGACATAGCATTGTGGAG
Source organism: Dermochelys coriacea (assembly GCF_009764565.3). NCBI lineage: Eukaryota > Metazoa > Chordata > Testudines > Dermochelyidae > Dermochelys > Dermochelys coriacea. The sequence continues at coordinate 103,371,287 of NC_050073.1, forward strand.
AAGAAAGGGGAGAGCCTCCTTTACCTTTTAACCCTGGGATTGTCAATTTCTATCAGTGGGAGCAGGGTCTGACACTCTTAGGGTAGCTTTAACATGATTTACATACTGTGAATTCTTACAACAGGAGCATGAATTGTGACAGGGGCTAATTAGAATTTCCTCCCCCTCTCATTGACTCTTTTATTTTTGACAACAAGTGCCAGAAGCAGTAGAGGAAGTTTAACTAAACCCAGATTAAAAAATCAGGCTCTGATATTGGAAGTTAAAAAAAAGAAGAAGAAAGATCAATAATCCCAGAAGATATTTCCACGAGTGAAGAAGGGGAGGAATAATATATTTACGTCTATCTCTCTCTCTCTTTCTATATATATATAAATGTTCGTGTCATTTTTTACTGTAAACAGAGCTGCAGTGAAGACTCACAAGCCCTTAGTACCAGGAAAAATTCATGACATTGAGCCATATGCTTCACTTAATTTCCTAGCAAAGGGGAGCATAAAACATCAGATTTGGAGGAGGGATTCCAATCTAGAACTGGATCAGAAGCCATAGATGTGGAACATGGCACCTCCTCAACCATTCTTTCCTCCACTATAGACACCTCTCTGAAAGCACACGGCATAGCTGGGATCCACGCGTGTTATGGGAGATGGTGACGCTAGATGCAGCTCTTCTACACAGCATACAGCCATGAGGATCTAGGAGATTTCCTATAGGAATTATGAATACAAGATCTATCTTTATATTACTACTACTATTCATTATTTATATTATAATTGCATCAGAAGCCCCAACCAAACTCAGGGCCCTCATTGTTCCAGCACTGTACAAAAGCAAGAGCCAGTTCTTCTTCTAGACCACTTACATTCTAATCAGACAATGGAGTGGAGGGAAAACGGAAGTACACAGAGGTGAAATGACTTTCCCAAGGTCATACATTAGGTCAGTGACACAGACAGGAATTAAACCTAAGTCTCCGAGTCTCAAGCCAAGGTCTTATCCACAGTGGCAGCTGATGACTTTTTTGACAAGTGAGGCACAAATCACAAAATAGTTATTTCCACACCCCAGTCAGTGTATAATTTAATAGCTATTAAAAGTTTACCTTATTTATACTAAAGCAGCAGCAGGCAGACCTGGGAGCTGGAGTTGCCACTGCTGCTGCTAACTGACACATATGCTGTGGGACTGTACAACAGTCAGGAAACTGCGGAAGGAAGTAGACAGAAGAGTGAAAAGTGCTTGGCTTCAGTAACCAAACCTCAGCTGAAAATGCTATCCTAGGTTATGTACCTACTATGCAGTGTTTGATGCCACCACAAAGACTTCGGTTCCTGAGGGCTGCGATGATTACCAAGAGCACGGTTTTATAAAAATGGAGGAATAGGTTTATGTCCATAATAAAGCAGTGGTATTCAGACGTGTCTGAGTTAGCAGCAAAAGAAAGAATAGCTTATTGACGTAGAGGATAATTATTTGAATTCACAGAAATTTGCACCCCGTTTCTTGATATGTTTGGATAAAGAATGCTGAGGTAGCTCAAACAATGAGACTTCCATTCCCTTTGACTGCTCTGCTTCCCCGCACCCGCTCCCTGGTTCCCTCCTTCCCGTTTTTGCCTATTTGTGTTTGGTGTTCTTTTTTATTATTACTATTACTCCAACAGTAACATTTTAGGTTTGTGTAATATTGTCTGATCTTGTGTTGTGTGGGTCTTGCAGGTTTGACAAGTTGTAAAGTTTCATGATTACATAATGTTATTGGATATCCTGTGAAATGTGCAGTATTTGGTAACATATACAAGCTGTAAGTCATTTATTTTTTGTATTTTTATTGTGTCTTCATGAAAATTAATTAAAAAAACACAAAAGGGAATGAAGAAAGAAAGTCCTTGAGCAAAACTCCAAGGTAGTCCCATCAAGGTTGGGAGAAACTGCTGAAAGTAGTAGCCTGTGATGAAATCCATCACCAGCCATGTGATGTGAAGGACCCATCAAAAAAGACAGCTCCTATATTATTAGTTTCATATCAATATATCAGGACAATAGGGATTCCCTTTGGAATGGTTCTTGGGTGCTTATTTAAGAGGGATGTTATGAAGATGACTTGCTTGTAGAATCTTCTGAGGCCTGTAGGATGTTGGAAGAGGTCACTTAAGGACTTGCAAAGATATTCCCTTTACAACTTGCCTTTGCATAACTAATTTATCGCCTGGCTCAGCAAATTCTAAGTATGAATGAGGGAGCCATTTAATTCAGATTTTTGATGGAAAATCTGAACATTCACTGCAAACCTGAAAAGTTAAACTTGTAGTCTGAAGTCCCACAAACAACTGTGGGTGGAGAACATGAGGTGTCCTTAGCTGTCTCAATACAGAGCTTCCTTCGGAGGTAACAATGGAGAGTTTTCAGGCTTTTGTTCTCTCTTTTCTTGTTTGATGTTGGACAGTTACACTTTCCTCCCCGCCATCATCACCCCCTACCCCAATTTACCTTAATATAAGATTGGCTGAAGGCAGGTTCCACCAGGTGTGAGCAACACCACAAATACAACTTTGGTTTCTGCCTGGATTGTTCTTTAATTACAGAAAATTAAATAAAAGTACTTTCCCCCACACTCAAACTGTGCTTGGGAAATGTTCAGGCACTCTTTCAGAAGCACAGAACTTCAGTGCCTTTAGGATATAACAATGCTTTATTTGGATTCAAGTGATTAAAGAGCTAATCTTCTTAGTGGGAGGTTGGTACATTTATACAGAGAAACTGCATTACAAGGATATGGATACATTTCAGTTCCTTAGGAGCCCAGGGAATTCCAAGTTACCCAAACTCTATGCATGTAGCTGCCAAGACTTTTAACTACAAAGTCAGCAACCCAGCAATCTGATTCTAAGTGACTGTCTGCAGTGTAGTTGGGGACCGTTGTCCTCAGTTTTTATAAACTTGCCTATTTGGACCATTTTCACTTTATTAGTTTCAGTTGCAGTGATGGATCCAAGTTTTACAAGGAGAGGGAGAAATGGTTGAGCCAGCACTGACCACTCAACAGCATCCTATACCCTGGAACCACAACCTTAATCCAAATTTCAATGAGTGGTGTTGTGACATGGTACATGGGTTGCACTGCCATGTGACCCTGTGTGCCATGTTGCAACACCTTTAGTGGGGAGCTGGGCTCAACCATGTGGGACAGGAGCTGCCACTGCTGGCTGAGTGTAGGGTAGGCTTTTTCTCCAACCCAGTCTGAAAAGACACGACACATACACTGAAAGGCTGCTGGGGAGGAGCAGTTGCCTATTAGCTCACCACCGTTTCCCCATATTATCTTCCTAGAATGCAGTGTTTGAATTTTGTTTCAGCTAATGCTATTTTGTTTTTCAGTTGTTTGGGAAAAGCTTTAATTTTTCTGGGTTAAAAATTCTTAGTAGAGAAGATTCCTACCGTAGCACAACAATAAAAGAATAATCTGGGCAACACTAGCAGTGCTAATACTGTAATGTACAATAGGTTCAATTGAAAACCAACTGAGTGTGGTACCGTAGCATCTTCTATTCTAAATTTAAGAATATACCAGGATTACTGCTAGTATCTGGAATGTGAATGGTGAGTTTTATGCATTGAATAGTACATTCTCTGGTTGAAACTAAAGGAAAAAATGTACACAAGCCAGAATGTAATTAATCAACTGGGATGACACCTTCAACAGTATTGTGGCTCCAGCTTCAGGCTGGTTTGGTATTGACTTAGAGTGAAAAGTTCCATTTACTGAGTCAGAATCCCATCCTGCAGAACTCTGTTTTTTCTGGTGGTCCCTCCTTCAAGGAGTGACCAAGCCCAGCCCTACTTATTCTATATACTTTGACAACATCTTAACCCAAGTTGATGACAATGTGACATTGAAAACTTTCTCATGAACTGAGATTATTCTAACACACTTCACATACTACTTCATCTTCCCAGCTGATAAATTCCTGCAGGATATCTGTAACACCATAAATGTATTATAGGAGGCAGGGTCTTCCAGGTAGATGCAAAGAGATGACTGCACAGGACGCCCCAGAATCAAGGAGTTGATATCCTCATCAGTAATGCCCTCTTTTTTGTTGTTGTTTACTTTTTCTTCAGCTGCCTTTATATAAAAAAAAAAAAAAAACATATATTTTTCTTCTTAGTACTCCCCTTTAGCCTTCCTGAGATGTTAGTGTTTTCTCCTTCATTCATTGGGTATTGGTACAGAATGATAATTGGTAGTTTTTATAATAAATTACTCATGCAACAGGATGCTGGATAGTCAAACCTTGACTACTTACTGACTGGTGTTTAAGGGTATTTTTCCACTGCACAGTTAACGTGTGCTCTTATTTGGGCTTTAGCACACCTGTCCTGCCATCCACACAGAAAAAAACCTCTGACCTGGGTTTACTTGGAACATGCTTTAAACTCAGGCTAGTTTATCTGGTAGGGATATAGATTAGAGCCCAGGTCTGGTTTCAGAGCTAGAACTCACCCACTTTGCAGTGAGGACCACAAGCAAAATCACGGGAGCGCTGATAGTCCTCCAGTGCCCTTCCCCTGAATGACAAATGAGGTTTCCCACAGTTGACTAGGAAAGAATCCTAGCACATCTCATCACAATGAACCGCGGACACACACGGGCAAGTGAGGACACAGTAACGAGGATAGGGCTTTGCAGTGGGATGCTCACACCCAGGCTAGGCTAACCTGACTCAGACTCAAGTGCCAATCATGTAGTTTAACTGTGCAGGGAAGACATACCTTGAGAGATATCTGTGGGTGGGTACAGTACCCAAGCAAGTCAATTCTTTCAGTCCCAGGCTGAGCTCTGCTGCATTTTCATAAGAGTCAGGATGTGAAATGGCCTCCATTATTTTGGGAGAAGAGTAGTAAATACAGCAGATATTTTTTATTATTGGTTAAAAGCTGAGTGACATTAGTGGTGCGCCCTTGTGCAGTGACACAGCACAATAATCTGGCTTCAGACAAGTTGGTTTTATGGAAGGAAAACCCTTTTTTGTCTGCATTCCAGGATTCAAAAGAGAAAAGAGAGACTGGGATTAGAGCCAGACTGAGGAGAAGTGAAGCAGTCTGTCAGCAAGCCCTCAGGTAACAATATCATAATTTATAAATTCTACCAACAACAGGATAGTAATTAAAGATATACATTTCCTTTTTGCTGTCCCTCTTTTCAGCAAAACAGATTTCAAAATGCTCAAGTGTGTGCATGTGAGTGTCTCTCAGAGCAAGGATTTGTTTTTAAATAAAACCAAAGAATTGTACCTTGCACAGGAAAAGGGCTTCATTTTTGCTTCTGTTGTGACTTGTAGTTCCTGTTCTTTGTATTTTTATGGGCCGATGGCTGGCTGGACTCCCTGACATGCATTCACACATGACCCTGAATTAGAATCATAGAATCATAGAATCATAGAATATCAGGGTTGGAAGGGACCCCAGAAGGTCATCTAGTCCAACCCCCTGCTCAAAGCAGGACCAAGTCCCAGTTAAATCATCCCAGCTAGGGCTTTGTCAAGCCTGACCTTAAAAACCTCTAAGGAAGGAGATTCTACCACCTCCCTAGGTAACGCATTCCAGTGTTTCACCACCCTCTTAGTGAAAAAGTTTTTCCTAATATCCAATCTAAACCTCCCCCATTGCAACTTGAGACCATTACTCCTCGTTCTGTCATCTGCTACCATTGAGAACAGTCTAGAGCCATCCTCTTTGAAACCCCCTTTCAGGTAGTTGAAAGCAGCTATCAAATCCCCCCTCATTCTTCTCTTCTGCAGACTAAACAATCCCAGCTCCCTCAGCCTCTCCTCATAAGTCATGTGCTCTAGACCCCTAATCATTTTCGTTGCCCTTCGTTGTACTCTTTCCAATTTATCCACATCCTTCCTGTAGTGTGGGGCCCAAAACTGGACACAGTACTCCAGATGAGGCCTCACCAGTGTCGAATAGAGGGGAACGATCACGTCCCTCGATCTGCTCGCTATGCCCCTACTTATACAACCCAAAATGCCATTGGCCTTCTTGGCAACAAGGGCACACTGCTGACTCATATCCAGCTTCTCGTCCACTGTCACCCCTAGGTCCTTTTCCGCAGAACTGCTGCCGAGCCATTCGGTCCCTAGTCTGTAGCGGTGCATTGGATTCTTCCATCCTAAGTGCAGGACCCTGCACTTATCCTTATTGAACCTCATTAGATTTCTTTTGGCCCAATCCTCCAATTTGTCTAGGTCCTTCTGTATCCTATCCCTCCCCTCCAGCGTATCTACCACTCCTCCCAGTTTAGTATCATCCGCAAATTTGCTGAGAGTGCAATCCACACCATCCTCCAGATCATTTATGAAGATATTGAACAAAACGGGCCCCAGGACCGACCCCTGGGGCACTCCACTTGACACCGGCTGCCAACTAGACATGGAGCCATTGATCACTACCCGTTGAGCCCGACAATCTAGCCAGCTTTCTACCCACCTTATAGTGCATTCATCCAGCCCATACTTCCTTAACTTGCTGACAAGAATGCTGTGGGAGACCGTGTCAAAAGCTTTGCTAAAGTCAAGAAACAATACATCCACTGCTTTCCCTTCATCCACAGAACCAGTAATCTCATCATAAAAGGCGATTAGATTAGTCAGGCATGACCTTCCCTTGGTGAATCCATGCTGACTGTTCCTGATCACTTTCCTCTCCTCTAAGTGCTTCAGGATTGATTCTTTGAGGACCTGCTCCATGATTTTTCCAGGGACTGAGGTGAGGCTGACCGGCCTGTAGTTCCCAGGATCCTCCTTCTTCCCTTTTTTAAAGATGGGCACTACATTAGCCTTTTTCCAGTCATCCGGGACTTCCCCCGTTCGCCACGAGTTTTCAAAGATGATGGCCAAGGGCTCTGCAATCACAGCCGCCAATTCCCTCAGCACTCTCGGATGCAATTCGTCCGGCCCCATGGACTTGTGCACGTCCAGCTTTTCTAAATAGTCCCTAACCACCTCTATCTCTACAGAGGGCTGGCCATCTCTTCCCCATTTTGTGATGCCCAGCACAGCAGTCTGGGAGCTGACCTTGTTAGTGAAAACAGAGGCAAAAAAAGCATTGAGTACATTAGCTTTTTCCACATCCTCTGTCACTAGCTTGCCTCCCTCATTCAGTAAGGGGCCCACACTTTCCTTGGCTTTCTTCTTGTTGCCAACATACCTGAAGAAACCCTTCTTGTTACTCTTGACATCTCTTGCTAGCTGCAGCTCCAGGTGCGATTTGGCCCTCCTGATATCTTTCCTACATGCCCGAGCAATATTTTTATACTCTTCCCTGGTCATATGTCCAACCTTCCACTTCTTGTAAGCTTCTTTTTTATGTTTAAGATCCGCTAGGATTTCACCATTAAGCCAAGCTGGTCGCCTGCCATATTTACTATTCTTTCGACTCATCGGGATGGTTTGTCCCTGTAACCTCAACAGGGATTCCTTGAAATACAGCCAGCTCTCCTGGACTCCCTTCCCTTTCATGTTAGTCCCCCAGGGGATCCTGGCCATCTGTTCCCTGAGGGAGTCAAAGTCTGCTTTCCTGAAGTCCAGGGTCCGTATCCTGCTGCTTACCTTTCTTCCCTGCGTCAGGATCCTGAACTCAACCAACTCATGGTCACTGCCTCCCAGATTCCCATCCACTTTTGCTTCCCCCACTAATTCTACCCGGTTTGTGAGCAGCAGGTCAAGAAAAGCGCTCCCCCTAGTTGGCTCCCCTAGCACTTGCACCAGGAAATTGTCCCCTACGCTTTCCAAAAACTTCCTGGATTGTCTATGCACCGCTGTATTGCTCTCCCAGCAGATATCAGGAAAATTAAAGTCACCCATGAGAATCAGGGCATGCGATCTAGTAGCTTCCGTGAGTTGCCGGAAGAAAGCCTCATCCACCTCATCCCCCTGGTCCGGTGGTCTATAGCAGACTCCCACCATGACATCACTCTTGTTGCACACACTTCTAAACTTAATCCAGAGACACTCAGGTTTTTCCACAGTTTCGTACCGGAGCTCTGAGCAGTCATACTGCTCCCTTACATACAGTGCTACTCCCCACCTTTTCTGCCCTGCCTGTCCTTCCTGAACAGTTTATAACCATCCATGACTGTACTCCAGTCATGTGAGTTATCCCACCAAGTCTCTGTTATTCCAATCACGTCATAATTCCTTGACATCACCAGGACCTCCAGTTCTCCCTGCTTGTTTCCAAGGCTTTGTGCATTTGTATATAAGCACTTGAGATAACCTGTTGATCGCCCCTCATTCCCAGTATGAGGCAGGAGCCCTCCCCTCTCAGACATTCCTGCCTGTGCTTCCACCCGGTATCCCGCTTTCCCACTTACCTCAGGGCTTTGGTCTCCTTCCCCCGGTGAACCTAGTTTAAAGCCCTCCTCACTAGGTTAGCCAGCCTGCTGGCAAAGATGTTCTTCCCTCTCTTCGTAAGATGGAGCCCGTCTCTGCCCAGCACTCCTCCTTCATGGAACACCATCCCATGGTCAAAGAATCCAAAGCCTTCTCTCCGACACCACCTGCGTAGCCATTCGTTGACCTCCACGATTCGACGGTCCCTACCCAGGCCTTTTCCTTCCACGGGGAGGATGGACGAGAACACCACTTGCGCCTCCAACTCCTTTATCCTTCTTCCCAGAGCCACGTAGTCCGCAGTGATCCGCTCAAGGTCATTCTTGGCAGTATCATTGGTGCCCACGTGGAGAAGCAGGAAGGGGTAGCGATCCGAGGGCTTGATGAGTCTCGGCAGTCTCTCCGTCACATCACGAATCTTAGCCCCTGGCAAGCAGCAGACTTCTCGGTTTTCCCGGTCAGGGCGGCAGATAGATGACTCAGTCCCCCGGAGGAGAGAGTCCCCGACCACCACCACCCGCCTTCTCCTCTTGGGAGTGGTGGTCGTGGAACCCCCAACCTCAGGACATCGCATCTCATGCCTCCCAACCAGCGGAGTCTCCTTCCGCTTTCTCCCCCCAGACATATCATCTGGTCCACTCTCCGCATTGGTACCTGTGGAGAGAACATGAAAGCGGTTAGTTACCTGTGTCTGTGTTACTGGAACCCGGACATTCCGCTTACCTCTTCTGGAGGTCACATGTTGCCAAGCTTCTTCACTGGCCTCTTGGCTCCTCTGTGCAACCTGCTCTATATCTTTAGAGCTTTGTGCCCCTAGAAGGCTATCCTGAGTTTGGTCCAGAAAATCCTCAGTCTGTCGTATACAACGCAGGGTCGTTACCTGTTGCTCCAGACCTTCAATCTTCTCTTCCAATATGGAGACCAGCTTGCACTTCGTACAGACAAAGTCGCTTCTGTCCTGTGGAAGAAAGACAAACATGGCACATCCAGTGCAGGTCACAATAGCTGAACCCCCCCCCTTCCATATCACCTACCTACTATGAGCTTCCTCAGAGACGTTGGCAAGATGTAAGCCTCACTGGGCTCACTCGAGGCGAACTCCCAGGCAAACTCCTGCTGTGAGCTGCTCTGCTGTCCCCGCTGCTCCGCTGGTTCGCTGCCGCTCAGCTGGTTCGCGAGGCTCTTTTACCTTCTTGCAGAACCAGTTTACAGCTCTTTCTGATTTAAAAGTGAGAGTTAACATCCTGGGGCAGATCCTCAACTGGGGTAAATTGGCAAAGTTCCATTTAAGTTAATGTGGCTATGCCAATTTACCCCAGTTGAGAATCTGCCCATATCATTTCCATCATCTGGCCCATTGCACAGCACTGGATCCTTGTGCTCACTGAAAAATCTACATACAGATGCGGCAAAGTTGTTTTCACCACATAGGATCACAGTAACCCCAGTTAATTCTTATTCTAAGTACAGGGTCATCATCATTGGCAATCCCTCAAGGTCGAGGATGATCTCTTTCATAGGTTTTGTTTTTCATGGGTCCTTTGGTGACTGAGGAGTCCGATCCTTGAGCCATGGGCTTGTTGGCAGACATTGCAGGTGGTGTTGGAAGACAGGGTTGGGCCACAATTACTGCATGACTGTTGTCTTTCCTTTCTTTTCTAGCATTTTTCTGTGACCAAGGCAAGGTGATTTTCCTCAAAAGTGGACGTTCCCTCTCTAACAAGTCTTCACCAGTTATCCCTATCCTGGGCTGCTGTCTTCCAGTGTGTGGTGTCAATGCCACATCTTTTGATGTTTATGAATTCTTATTCTAAGTACAGGGTAATACTCTGTTGGATAATACAATGAGTTATTGTTTGATAAATGTTGGCTTTTTAATGGCAAATACAGCTGCGGATAACAATTACTGTATGAAGTTCTTTTTGTTGACCTCAACTTGAGTATTTTCAACACCCATCTTATTTATGTTTAATTATTTTGACTGTAAACTCTTAAGGACCAGGACTGTATTTATGCTATATTTGTAAAGTGCCCAGCCCAATGGGGTTTTAGTCTTAATTGATGCTAATGTAATAAATAATAATAATAATTAGTAATATCACTTTGTATTATGATCTTGTCTGTTCTCACAAGCTAAGCAATGTTGGACTACATCAGTACTTAAGTGGAAAGCTTTCAGGAAAAACTCCTGTATAACAGATGACACTGAATCAATGCTCAAACATGGGGTTGGCTACTGTGTTGTACAAGGTGCAACTAGATATAAAATTGAGGTCTTTCCCACTTAACACAATAAAAAACTAACATGGCACTTTTCATAAAAGTGGGGGTGTTAACGATGGGGCCTGATCTGTCATCCACTGAAGTCAATAGAAGGAGTGCTATCTGTTTCAATTGGAGTTGGATCAGAGCAATGGTGTACAGACCAAATTTCATCTTGAGTAATTACGTTCTGCTTGCATGGATTCCCCAAATAGCTTCACCAGGTTAAAGGTTTTGGGGGGTTTTTTCTTCATTTTTCTGCGATAAACCATCATATAGTGGCTGTTGTCCATCATTAAATAGTTCCTGCAATTCACCCTAGAAGTGGCAGCGTTTCAGCAGAAGAGAGCATGGTACTCAGCTAGAGTTTTGACAGCAGACTAGACAGTGTAACAATCGTTGCTGGGCTGGCCTTAAAATGTATGAGTTTGTGTCTTTGCTTTCTTCAGAGGAAAATTTAATAAAAGAAATGTAATTGTTTTAATAGGATTTGTATTTCTAAAAAGTTTATCCTAACATGGAAAAAGTGGCTGGCTTGTTTTTCTTTTCTTTTCTTTTCTTTTCTTTTCTTTTCTTTTCTTTTCTTTTCTTTTCTTTTCTTTTCTTAATTTTGATTCCTCTCAGAGGCTATGTAGCACAGTTGAGTAGTAGTGAAGCCCAGCATAATTCAAGAGCCCTTTATCTGCTCTGTTCCTCTTCAGTTGTACCAAGTAATGGATGAAAAGAAGTTGAACTAGTGTAACAGGGAGGATTGTCTTGTAGAACTTCTTTCCTTCTCTCAGGAGATCCACCTTTTGGTTCAACAGTCTTGGACATCATGACAGAAGATGGGGATAATATTTTGATTTACTTTTTTCCTTTGGTCTTGGTGAATAGTCCAGGAAAAATGCAAATCAAGCCAAATTCAAACCCAGTTCATGCAGCCTGAGCTGAACCTAAGCACTGTTTCTTCTGCAGCTCCCTCCATGGGAGAACCAGAAGCATGATTGAAAAGTCATCTCTTTGGAAGCAATGGGGAGCTGTCAACAGCAGCTGACAAAATTTTCACACCACAGACGCCACAATCACTCACACATGACACAGGCACTGAAGATATCATTGCTTCTAATATCTTTTTGGTCTATGTGACTGCCTGGTCTGCTTTGATAGCCTCTAGCCAATATCCTTCAGAACTCTTTAAAAATGTAGGACTATCCCTGAGCTTAAAAAAAGAAATATTAATGATTACACTGGATAGTCCCTGTCGTCATTAATGCCCTGATGCTACAAAGGAATCTGTGCCAACCTTAATACCCATATAGATCCCTCTGCCTTTCTAATTACACTTCAGAGCCTTGCTGCTTTGCTAACATGCAATACAGAGACCAGTTGGTATCTGATTATATAGAACAAAGACAGTCATAAAGAGAGAGCTGAAAGTTCTATTGACAAAACAAATAATACCATTGGCTGTAATTATTTAGTAGCTCAGAGTGATTTCTGAGAGCGGAATTCATTTAAAAATATAGTTGTCAAATTCATGAAGGCTTCTATAGCAATGAATACTATTGTAACCTCATTAGTCCTCTGTCCAAACAATGCTAGCTATTCATTTCAGAATCCCGTTCACAATTGCTCTCCTGGCCTTTAATGGAAGCAAGTGACTTTGGCATATAAAGAGGGCATGAATATACTACTGTAATGAACTAGCTCATGTACGTGTATTCCCCATATCTTATACTGGCTGGAATTAGACTGACTTCAACTGTATGTCATAGATTGTTAGCAGATGTTGAATCTCAGATAGGTGAGGATGAGCTTAGTCTTACTATGGGAGCATGTAATGAACTGGCTACTTTGCATGTGTACAACTACCTTTTACTAAGTGAATCAATATCGGTTCAATCTTACTAATCATTAAAGGTGATTTCCCTATAGATCGAATGGTAAGGGCCTAGTACTTATAGACTACAGCACTGGAGGTCATAGCTAGATAAATCTAAGTTTTATGCCTCATTGTCATAATGAAGTTCTGAGAGGTGTTTCAGAGATGGTCACTAATTTACTGAAGTAAATTTACTGAAGTACTTTCCTTTCTACAGGGTGTTTATCTGATGTGCTTAAGATGTGTCACAAATATTAATGAATCAAACCTCCTGTAAGGTAGGCAGTATCATTATCTAAATGACATAATTGAGGAAACCGAGGCACAGAAAAGTATGGATTTGCCCAAGATCACATATGAAGCCTATACAAAGCCAGGAATATCACCCCAAATCCTCTGACTGGTAGCTCCTTGCTGTAACCACTGCACAATAGTCACTATATTTGCCATGTAAGAATCACAAATGACAAGAAAAAGTTAAATGTTTAGATTGGTTATGGGTGAATCCGAAAAAGTTATGTGCAGCTCATCCCTCTAAAGGTCAGGTGCTCATCAAAATAAAGTCAAACTGCTTGGTTCTTGAAATCAAGCTTGGCGATTTCGTGAAAACAGGCTTTCTTGCAAGATTCCCTGTACTCCCTGGTTTCTTTCAGGCACACACCCATTCCTAGAAATGTGTTCCCTCATGTTAGGTGCTCCAGTGTAATCATCCCAATATACAAGGTTATGAAAGTATTTGCTTCAGGCATAGTTGTTTTTATCTAAGCTACCACTCAGGAGAGGGAGGTTAGGGGAGAGGGGAGGAACAAAAAGGAATTAATGTAGATGAGAAATGTGAAAATGCATAACTCTCAACTGCTTGTGCTTTGGGAAGCATTACTGATTTAATGTAAGAAAGAAAAAGAAAGAGACAAGTCATGGGTAGTTTCTGTTTAGAGTGAATTAGTGTAAAAAGGAAGGATGGTATAAGGGATTTGACAAAAAGTTTGATAGTAATCCTAACACTGGTGGACTGGGCAACATATAAGCAAAGATGGCATGTGTTTAACTTTTCTGTATAAAAAAGAATGAAAACAGAGGGACAGAAATAGAAGAAATAAATGTATTTTTTCTAGGGATTATTTTCCGTGAAATATCGGGCCAGCAAAATTTGTTCTTGCAAGTGCTCATAATAATACAAGGTCAAGGAATTTTTCTAGCTTTTATTCGAGCTTAGCTGGATAGACAGTGTGACATGTTAAAAACTTTTATTTTCATTCAGTGTTAATTGAATGTGCAGATAGAGATGCACCAAAATGATGATATTAAAACAAAAATGTCCCTTGGGAGTATGCCTCCATACTCTCCCCCGCCCCCCTCCAGCATAGTTAGAACTTCTTCTGGCCAACAAAGCCAATCTATAGTTATTATATCTCTTTGTCTCTTTTCATATCTCCTAATAGAAGCATTGCTGTAGCTGCTGGCTAGAAAATTAGCCAAGTGAACTCTCTCTGTCTGTCTCTCTCTTCTCATCAGATTAGTGGCAAAATTTAACAGTGACTCTCTCTCTCTCTCTTTCTTTGCAAGCTGTAGGGGCTAAGAGTGAACCAATTTATCTCTCTCTCACACAGTCTTCGCTAAGCTGGTAGTACATCCTTATTCTCCATCCTTTTGTAGAAAGGCAGTAGGATGGTATCGTTAACAAATCTTATTCCCAAGACACCATCTGGAAGTAAAATCTAAAATGGCAAAGCTGGGAAGAAACAGAGAGACAGAGCTCCAGGCTGGTCTTTTTACTTGGGTGTCTATAATTGGTCTGCAGCACATAGCTTGTATCTCCTTCAAGTTTTTGGAGGGTTAGATATAATGTCCCAGTTCAGAACCATCACTATAGAGGAATATACAAGAATTCCTGTTAGAATGGATATAAAACTCTCTCACCTATACTTAAATCTTTGACTTGAATCAAGACCCTTTTGTGATTCTGAAACATTTGTATAAATGCTTTTCTAGTAGGGACAGAATCATTAAGTATAAAAGATGCCTTGGAAAAGGCTTAGAAGGTGAGCTGGGGGTAAACATATCTATCAGCTTGCCCATACAGGTGCTGGATGAGGGAGCCACCCTGAAGACATGACAAGATCCTTGAGAGAGCTGTGAGACCAGAGAGCCTGACCTTCAAGAAAAATTTGTGGTGGGTGGGTGGAGGAGTGAAAAGAGGTTTCAAAGCACATGGATTGTGTGGGGACTGGGTTAGAAGGGAAACAGGCTCTTTTGGATAATGGGGTTGTACAGCAGTTGGGAGGGATGTTAGCGGAACAGCTTGGGGACAACCTAAAAAGTCCCATCGAATCTGGATAAGCAACCAAACCTTGGGGTGCATATCTAAGCTAGACACTGCTCAGAAACCTTTTGCATTCAGATTTCAGTTGGCACTTTCATATCAAAAATTTCTACGCTGGACACTCAGTTGGCATCTGAAATTCACATGCATTCCCCAAAGTAGAAAGTGAACCCGTATGACTATACATACCGGATCACAAAAAGAAAACTCTGCGGCCATCCCCTCTTTCCAAAGATCTAACAGGAAAGAGGGAAATAGGGTCTCCTTGACTTGCTCCTGTGGAATTCTTGACCTCATTCTTTAGTTGTGTCATGCAGTTAGTAAACAAGGTTTCCATTGTGAAAACCGATCAAGTAAAGCATGCTAGACAGCAATATTTTCATGGAGTAAACACTTCACCTCTATATGAACAATTATAATAGACATTCTGAAGCTAGAACTATTCATTTTGGAGAGGCCTGGGGAGTGATCAAGTTTTAGTGTTTAGGGGTTAGGAATTAAGAGAGGTGGGTTCTTAGTTCTGCCATGCTTACTGACCTGTGGTTTGAGCTTGGACCGATAAGCCTCAGTCTACTTATCAGTAAGATGGGAATAATAATGCTACCTCCTTTGGGGGGAAAGGGGGGAGGGTAATCGGGAGACTTGTTTAAAGAACTTTGAGATCTTTTTTAAAAAAAAATTAAAATCTTAAATCTAATTCTTAAAAGAGAGGCAGGCAGACATACTGTATCTATAATTACATATAAATGGTGAAAATAATATTAATTCTTACTATGCATTGGAGACCGTGTTTTAAAAATATTTCTAGTATAAAAATCCTCTTTCTGTCTCCCCCTTTGCTCTCTGTCACAAATTACATTTGTGTCAGGTTGAGTAATGAATAAAAAAGGTTGATATTTCTAATGACAAAGGGCAACATTGAGATGATGAGTGCCCTTGTGGCATAGCTCCATTTTGAAGCATCGCTCACACAAGAACATTGGCAAAATGATTTACATTGAACTGAGGATACAGATGAAAGCTCATGAACCTGCTGAAATGCAGGGCAGGGGGTCTTATAACTTAAGAGAAAGAATCACTTCGGAAAATCAACTTAATTTTGTATGTCTCCATCAGTTATTCCAAACTGGATTTTGGTTTTGAATAAGTCTCAGGAAGAAAAAGCCAAGATCAGTGATACACAGAAGGTTTGACTAGGCTGGGTTTAGAGTTCTACTCTGACCTTGTATATTAATCCTTGTCTGCAAGAAGTTGGGCCTGTTGGCATGACTCCTTCACACCCCACTACATTCCTTCCCAATCTGCTTCTACAGTTTCCTGGGACCTTGCGCTCCCATTCCTAGTCTTCAAGGGCATTCTGAGCAATTTTCAATGCTCACTGGCCTCCAATCAAAAAGGTCTTTAGGGGACTAGTACCCTTCCATCGCCCTGTCATTGCCCACATAAGGCATCAGAAGATGTGAAACACTCTCCAGCTACAACTCACTATCTGTTAGGGGTTGTCCATACATTACATAACACATTTTCAAGATGCGCCCACCCCACTTGTAACACTTCGTAACACTGAATCAAACACACAAACATAAGGAGCCACCCACCCCTTAGTGCATTACATAATGTATGGACAGTTTCTTGTGCTGGCTGCAGATAACATAACTCCTAGCGTGGAATCAATGGAAACCCCATAAACCTTAGTGTGTAGTTGCTTGGCCGTACCTGAGGTTTCACTAGCTACTTTGCTGTGGTATTCTCTGGAGAAGACTCAGTAGAACCAATGGCTGTAATGTGAAACCGGAAGGGTGCAGAGAGATGTTTTCCTCTCCTCCTGTCCCCTTGGTGGGCTGTTTTTTGTTTCTTTCAATAGAGTTTGTATTGGGTGGGATATGACCTTCACGCTGTTGCCCCTGCCCCCTCCTCCCAGACACCCAGTGCCCCTGAAATCTGAGTAGGATGTTAGAGATATTGAGGAGAGGGCAGGTTACCTGATGAGATGAGGGATCCTCAGGAACTTGATCAAGGAGGGTGCACCTGGGGTAGCTACTTAGCGACAGGAACAGTAAGGACCAGCCTATTAGGGTCTGGTGTAAGTAGCCCACACAAACCAAATCTTACCATATTAATTCACCAGAGCGTTCCCTGCAGATTCCATCATTGCATTTGGGTGGGAGTTAGTTGAGAACGCATTGATTTATCCCCAACACAGTTGCTGGGATGTTTATGTTTCTTGGAGGCATATTTCTAACAAATATCCATTACCATGAAAACCCAGGATGTTACAAAGATGTGCCTAGCAGGAAGAGGTATGTTCCATGCATGCTAGTTAGGCTGGTTCTCTCCCCCTTGACAGGCACACTGCCATCCGTATAGACCGTTACTTGACATCGTGCAGCTTTTTAGATTTTTGCTGCCTTTGAGTTACTGCCTGTTGTGCATGATGGAAATTACCTGGGTTTCTCTGAGATACCTAGGATATTTTTCTATATTGAAAGGCTAAGGATGTCAGATCTGAACGAGTTTAAAGGAATGTTGCCATTGTAAAGCAAGAGGTCCTGAGCTCTGAGGCATGGATCATGTTTTTGTTCTGTTTGTGCAGTACATAGCACAGTGTGTCCGGTCCCAGGATTGGGGCTCCAATGCATTACAACAATACAAACAATAATGAATAGTATTAATTCATTAATAACAAGGAAAACCACAGCCAATCAAAGAGTGATTAGTGGAACATTCCTAAACCTCTATCTTTGGGACATCATAAGTAAGTATTATTATCTTATTGTCATGTTTGTTATGAGTGCCAATGGCTCACTTGGTGCTTTTCAGGCAAACATGTTCCCTGACACATGGAATGGAGATTTTCAGGGCCACATGCTACTTGCCATAGCAAGGTAAATAGCCCAATTAACTTCAATTTGAATTGATGTGGTTAATTAATTTAGTAATTTTTTTTCTTATTCATGTTTCCTATAAAAAGTCATAAAAACCCTAGAACACAAAACTAATTTAATAAATTCTACAAATTACTTTAATTATGGAGCAGCATTAAAAGACAGCTAAAATACATTAAATACTTCCCTAATGGTATTTTTACATGTAAGCAATTACTGCGGTTGCCACAGGGCAGTTATATGATCGTAGATGGGAGGGCATGAGGTGATCCACGTGCTAAGGAATGGCAGGACAGGTGTCCGTGAGACAAGCCTCTATTAAGTTGTGCTCTGTGCTATAAAAAGGTTTAAGAACACCCAATATAGCGTAGATATATGATTAAGATTTTTAAAGTGGACTAGGAGATTTAGTTATACAACTCCCATTATATAAGCATACTTTATTGTGTATTCTTAGTATTCCCCTAGTGATCAGAGGCCTTGATGAGGATCATGACCAGGTGCTTTACATACATATGGTAATGGGCAATCCCTGTCATAGGAGCTAACAAGAATAATATATACCTAAATATCTATCGACCTATAAAGCCTCCCACTTATTTCCAAGGATCTCAAAGCACTTTGGAAACATCCAAGAATTTATACGCAGTGGTGTATGGCACAGAAATATCATCATCTACATTTTACATACAAAGGAATTGAAATATACACACAGTTAAGCAACTTGCCCATGCTTCCTGTGGCAGAGACAGGAATAGAACTTAAGTTTCCCAACTCCTCCTCCTAATGCTGAAAGTACCCTGAATACCACAGTGCTTAGATACCCCAGTGACAGGTATGTAAGAAATACCTACAACAGAAAGATAATACCTGGGAGATCTCCTATCCATGCACCAAGAAGGCCTGACCCTGCTTAATATCTGAAGTTAGATGAGACTGGACATATGCAGGCTGGTATAGCCCCAGATATCACATCCAATGTACAAAACAGAATATAATACACAAAACAAAATATCATACCAAATAAATAAGAGAGAAAGTGAAGAGAGAAAACACTAAGATACTGTACTTATTCTGTCTACAGAGGTTTAAGAAAACCAGAAAGTAAAATTAACCTCTCCAAAAAGGAAAACAATACAGCATTGTCCTCAAAATGACACATAAATCCTGGAAACAATTAGCACAGATCCAATGAGCCTTAGGACTAAAGTCAATATACAGTAAACAACATAGGCTATCAAAAGATAAAAATCACATTGAAATGGAGTAAGTATCAAAACCTGATAATATCTTCACCCTGCCTCTTGAATTATACAAAATCTGCAAATTCGAATCTTAATAGGATCATCTGTCAAGAAGCATCAAGCTCCTCTTCTAGGTTTTATATAGAAATCTGCCTAGTATCCTATAATTTTCTAGTAGAATCATATATAAAAGTAAAGATACTTGATCCCATCTAAAATTACCAATGGAAATAAAACCTGCTACTTGATCCAGCCAGATGACTTCCTGAATGGCAAGTATCCTAAAGTACACCCTGGAGCGGAAACATTTAAGGAGATCTTTTGGAACTGGCCAGAATGGCAAGAAAGATGCAGGGAGGCTGGTTGGACAGGCTTGCTTTCCAGGCTAGCTGGTAGACTGTTGGGAACCATATTGCCTAAAGCTACTGATAAAGGAAATTTGATGTGCTTTACATGTTTAAAGTTTAAAATGGTACTAGGGTCCTATAAGTTCTTGCAGAAATCTTTAGGAGCTTGGAACAAACTCAAACTTAAAAGAGAAAAAATACTTTATTTAGAAAAAAAAAGTATGTTTAGTGAAAGAGACCCATCTGGAAAATTTTAGCCTGAAAAGTGAAAGATACAGAGAGTTGAGATCAGTGAAAAATGGGAGATAATAAGAGAAAAAATACTTTATTTAGAAAAAAAAAGTATGTTTAGTGAAAGAGACCCATTTGGAAAATTTTAGCCTGAAAAGTGAAAGATACAGAGAGTTGAGATCAGTGAAAAATGGGAGATAATAAAGGAAAGCATGAGGTAACCTTAACTGTACTTCTTGAAACTAGATACTTGTAGAATAATAAGAAAACATGCACCTCTTATTGGGGGGAGAGGGATAGCTCAGTGGTTTGAGCATCAGCCTGCTAAACTCAGGGTTGTGAGTTCCAATCCTTAAGGGGCCCATTTAGGGATCTAGGGCAAAAATTGGGGATTGGTCCTGCTTTGAGCAGGGCGTTGGACTAGATGACCTCCTGAGGTCTCTTCCAACCCTGATATTCTATGAACTCTCCCATTCCACCAATATCAGTATTCTCTACTCTTTCCTCAGAAGCAAATGAAAACTAGATCAAAAGTAAGAACTTGAGACTATCCTTAAATAAGAACCACATTTTCTTTTTGTGAACACAAGTAGATATTTGTTATAACATTTCCTAATTCTTTATTTAAAATGGTAAGATTTTCAATTCCTCCTAAGAGATTAAATATTATCCTTCTGGTTACAGATGAGCGGCGTATATGTCTCAAATTTAAGATTAATCCTTTCCTCAGGTAATGTGTGAAGGGAAATTTACTATGCTTTCTTACTTGGTTGCAGTTCTATGGATCAAACCCTGAGATATGCTCATCTCCCATTGAAATCATCACAAATTTCAACACCATATACCTAGTTTTTTTAAAAGGCAAAGCACTTCCTCGAAAGGACACCATTTATAACATAGGTTTTAATAAAAGTGTCAGTAAAAATTAAGCTGCAGAGCTCCACTAACAAAATAATGTTGAGACTGGCACAAGCTCCTGAATTCCTCACCTGCCTTAAGTAAAAGTGTTATCTCTCGCCTTAGGAACTTCACTTTCCCTCCTGCACAAAAGATATCAGTGGGAGCAGATCTACAAATGAGCTAGCAGCAGCAGGAGCAACAGAGGAGAATGATAATACCAGACCTAGCTGAAGGAGCTGGTCCTATGGGCTATTCTTCACACTGGAAACAACATCAGCAGGGAGAATTCATAGAATCACAAAGTTAGCGCTGGAAAAGACCCACTAGCTAATCAACTCATTTCACTGCCAGTCCTCATAGGCAGGGCAATCCTTTACCTTAAGCATCTTTTTAGGGGGAATGCTTCTGGCTGCCCAGCATGGGTATATTAGAGGGGGAAGAGGATGTGGAGAATCCCTTCATGCAGTACAGTGCATGAGCAGGGTAGCTGCAGTTTGTTTGCTTTTGCTCCTAGAGTGCATAAGGGAAAGAGCGGGCCCGAATACCCCAAGGGGAGTGTATTTGGGAAGTGTTGGGGTGTGTGGCCATAGACCCATCCACCCCTGTGTAACAGCTAGTACCAAAAGGAAGTGCTGAGGGCATTTTAAGCTACATCTCTTGTATAGGTTTATATAATGCCAACACAAATGTAATCTCTCTCAGGATAAAGAAGATGCATGACTCATTTATACTAAATACTGTGTAAAGGGGATTTTTCATGGAAGCCTCACAAAGAGGACTTTTAGTTCTCTCAGACTATCCTGACATGGGCCTGTAGTGCCTAATGTTTTCTCCACACAGAGTAACTAGCATGGCCAGCTTTCCTATTCTTATTTTATCATGTCTCAAGATATTTGATATTTTTAAAGCCTTGGTTCCTGGAGTCATGTGATTCCAGGAGATTACTCCTGACTAATAATGTTTGAATGTTTGGGGCAGGCAATACTACAGCCTTTCTAAATCCTATCATGGAATGGCTGCTGCCTGCACTACCCTAAATGGGATCCCCCTTCCCCCCGCTCTCACCACACCAGTTGCACAGCTAGCATGCTCCAGTTCCACCCCTCTCCCTTTTCATCCCCGGCACAGCTTCTGTCCTGGGATACATGGTGACGTTCTCAAACTGCAAATGCTATTATAACATTTAACACTTACCCAACAAATTTAAATTTACAAAGCACTGAGCCATTCTACCATGGGGATACTGAGACATAGACTCACCCAGCAATTTGTCCGAGCCCAAACAGTGAGTCAGTGACAGAGACGAAGGTAGAGTCCAGGAGCGACTAACCCCTAGCCCTGCGGTCGTGACTAACTCAACTAGACTCTGCTACCTTAGGTTGAGCAGGCTTTTTAGTTCGGAAGTTGCAGTCTCTCCAAATCTGATACAATTGCTGCTTTTGGGAGAGGAATTTCAAGGGCTGTATTCTCTAGTGTTCTAGAGGTAGAGATTTCTGATGTATTCCAGCCCTCAATAAGTGAAAACATCTCAGGGCTCCCATTTACCTGTACAGTGACATTTTTTTTCCCTCTATCCCAAAAGGTAGAAATAGCAACAGAGCTAAGAAAAAGCTGTTCCTTGTTGAAGTAATTGAGGGCAGCAGGTACAAGAGCCCAAGAGTGTTCAAATACTAACAAGAATGTATTAGGAATACACAGAATACACAGCAATTCACAGAACTGCAAGGGTGGTGAGTACTTCCTGTGAGTATCGAAACATTATGGCTGACATCATGACCTAAATTAAACATTTATTTCTCTGCATTTATTAGCTATGATGAATCATCCTTTTCCAAGTTCCAAGACAATATTGGTTTGCAATAGAGATTCATAGCATAGGTGATGCACACTATAATTCTGCTGTAAGCAGTAGTTGACCAGAGTTCAGTTCCTATCTCTTCCCTTTCAGTAGTGCTGGGCCCACAAGATGACAGGACTCAGATCCAGGGCAGGAAGTTTAGTTCCTGGGACAGGTTCAAGGCCAAATCAGGCCTAGAAACTGGGTGCAGAGTCAATGGTGCCAAAATCTCACAAGTTTTTCATGTGTGATTTTGGGCCACAGTTGTGGCAATCTGATGAGATCATTTGTTCTTGCAAGATTTCTGCCACTTGGAATGGCAGAAATCTCCCAACAGCAGTTGCTATCTTGAAATTTCATCCATCTTGGGACAAAATCTCACAAGAACGTCTTGATTTCATGAGATTCTGGCCACAAGTGAAAATTTGATCCTGGCTGACAGTTACGGGCAGGAACTATGTCTGCTTATATATGTTTATGGATCTGGTACAGGGCATCTACTCATAAATGTTTTCTTATGGTTGCAGCACAGAACTGAAAAACAGGATTGCTGGATTCTGTTCATAATCCTACTAGTGGCTTTCTGTGTAGCCTTAGGCAAGTTGCTTTACCTCACTGTGCCTCAGTTTCCCCTCCTGTAAAATGGAAAAATTATGACTTACGATGATCTACAGGGTACAATCCAAACTAATGAGCTTCTGTGTCACCCCTGTCCTGTACCCTTGGATGCCTTATAATGCCTTGCTGAAGTTGCTTCTACCAGGGCTGCTCACAGTCTTCCAGCATGCAAGCTACACCGTGAGTATCTGTGTGAAACTGCAGCCACACTTGGGTTACACACTGGCTCTCACAAGCTTTGATTATACTGAAGGGTGACCCCAACACACTCTCAGTCCTAGATTCCCCCCAGCAATGTATATACTGCCTAGCCCTCTCTTGGACAGTACAAAACATTTTAAGTCAGTTATTCCTTAAAGGATATAATATGCAAGTTTATTATCTCAAATAGTTATTCAGATACTTCAGTTTAAATACACTGGATTGAAAAAGTAAAAGTTTATTAACTACAAGGAGATAGATTTTAAGTGAGTGCTAGTAATGAGGCATACAAATCAGAAATGGTTACACGAAAAATAAAGATAAAATGTTTACAAATGCCTAATTTAACAAACGACATCAGATTCAAGCAACGTTTCTCACCACCTGCTTTCAGCAGTCTTACTGACCAAATTCTGTAGGTCAGGACCCCCTTCCCCCCAGAGTACAGTGACTGCTTCCTAATGTCCTTTTAATGTGGTGAATGTGATGGGCGGGGGGGGGGGGCTTGGGATGTTTGTCCCTTTTTTATAGTTTCAGTGTCCTCTCTTGAAAAACATGTGCACCTGGGCACTAGGAGACAAAGGGTCTCTGTGGAAGGATGTTTCCTTCTGGCTTTTTCTCTCCTATTTGAGCTCTCTTGTTTTCTTCCTGCTTGATGACTCTGTTTACTGCTTAAATGCAAATTAGGCAGAGCACACTTTCCTTTATTTGGGACAGACCTGTTTGCCGACTTCTGTTTGGGCAGGGCTATGAGGTTTGGAACATGTGTTAGTAACACCATATGGGGAAATTTTATAATTTCACATACAACGTTGCCACACATATTTCACCAGGACAATACTGACCAGCAAATTATGAGTTTTCAAATGCTACCTTACAAGGTGTACTTTGTTCAAGGATTATTACAATAGTGTGTGGGTGTGAATACAGGGGTACATTCTGTCACATTTACCTACCTCAGAGGGGTGTTTGTGCACTAAAATTAATTACTATTCATAAATCTCTTTGAAGTCCTGGTGAAATTTGCCATGCAAATGCTTATTATTATTACTATGGCATCCCTGAACCAGGCTTTTATCATAGCAGACTGAACAAGTTCCTAACCTTTTCCCTATCTCTTCCAAAGCTTCGCACACATCTCGCTGTTCTTGTCATTACTACTTCACGCTGCCTTGTTACCTTCTCCCTGTTTATGTTGCTTTATAGATACTAAAGTGGAATCCCAAGTGCTGCCATTACAGACCGAAACAACTCAGACTGCTAATGTGAAATATTTTGAGCAACAGAAAAGAGATAGAAAAATGAATGGCTGAATTTTGTAAGAACAACCACTCTGAATGTGTGTCAAGGACAGCAATCTCAGTTTCTCTGTGTCAGTCTCTGTACTGTTCCTTCTTATTACAATCTCACATCTTCAAAGGGAGGCACATCTTGTCTCGGCTTTCCTGCTAACTGCATTTAATCATAGGCAGAGACATAATAATTTAGCTCACACATTTACCAAGTGTAACCCGATCTATTAGCTGTTGTTGGCCAATGGACAGGCACTATGCTGATGAGGAAGGAGACAGCAGCATACTTAAAAAGATGAGATCACTTTTAGCATTATAGGCTCATATCCTTCCCTAGATCCTCTTATTCAGACCCTGCTCAGGCAAGGCTCCCACTGAAGACACCAAGGAAGGATTTCAGGATGTGCACTATTAGCCATTCACAATAACGGAAGTTGAGAAAACCTCATCCTCTAAGTATCTTGATCAAACTGCGTTCCTGTCTGCGTTTCCATCACCATAACACCAATGCATTTGCAAACCAGCCTTAAAGAGCAAGCAGCAGCCACCAGCTTCAATTGCTGCCTGAAAACCCCCCTATGACAAGAGGTGTCTTCCACAGTTCCTGCTGCCAGGAGATACCGACAAGTAAAGAGATGAAAATCACAGGAGGAAACAACATTAACAGCCAATTCTATTCTATCTGCTTTAATAAGACACCCAGGCAATATTAATGTTTTGAAGAGCACTTTTTATTTAGAGTTGGTCAGAGAACTTTTGACGGAACTATATTCTGTCAGAATATGTGGCTCTGCTGAAACTAAAACACTGCAAAATCAGGACAGTTTCACTGGAATTCTGTGTGGGGGAAAGGGTCCAATGATGTCAAGAGTCCAATTTTGTCATTTTCAGAATAAAATGTTTCAATATTTGGTTTTGAAATGACTTTTCATTTTGAATTTTTTATCATGCTATATATTGCAATATAATGCACAATTTAAAAAGTCAAAATTGAAAGGAAACATAATCTGAACTGAACATGTTGCTGGAGTTTTCCTTTGCAGAGAACTCCAAACTTTTCGGTTTTCATTCCAAGTCAGAACGAAGCCAGATCTCCAAATCTTGAAATCCTTCATGAAACCAAAGTCCTGTGCTCCACACATCTCTAAATTTTATTACACAGCGGTAAAATATTGTTTTAAAAAATAGAAGCACAGAGTAGCTCTGACTTTTGAGATAGATCGTATGGCGAACCTTTCAACATCTGAAGTAATTTATTCCAGTTATTCCTACAGTTCTGGGGACATTTAGGGTCAAGTTATGTTTCTCCTGTATGTGTGTGAAAGTGCATGCACCAAAAGAGAAGAGTAGCTAGTACTGTCAGCAGAACTAGTGAGGGGGTGTCTAAGCATGGCTTATCTTTCTCCATGTAGGCATTTCTACTGTGCCCATTGCCAGAGTAGGTGTTAGCTCTAGGTTTATGCTCCTGTTAGTGGGGAGACTGTGAGAAATGGAGCACAGAGGAAAAAATACAGTGAAAATGTGCGGTGAAAAGTAGAGCAGAGACTGGGGTAGAGCGAAAAACAAATACAGGGAGACAGTAAAAATAGGAGATGAGCAAGAAAGAAATACTAATATAAAGATAAATACATGCCTTGTATATACCTTATATAGGACATTCCCCTTGTCACAACGCAGCCTGGAGGAGTCCTCTATTTGTAACTTTTCTCTAAGGCTTCCATCTGACAACCATGTTTATTATTGTCTAATTTGGGAGGAGATAGGTGCAAGTACATGGTTGTTCCTACAATCCAGGAGTTTCTTGTGAGTGAGGCATCCTGCCCTGCTTCCCGTTCAACAGCAGAAGAATCCCAAAAGCGACAACAGCCCTTGCAGCTGGTGCTCTGGGACCTCACTGCTAGAGAATGTATTGCATGGTCCAGACTTCAGTGAGGCTACCTGCTAGTTTTCAACCACTAAAGGTGCAAGATGGTGGAGAAGGCCAGTCAGCCTTCAGGGTCAGACTGAGTGTGCAGATCGCTGCCTGCCCTTCACCACAAGAAAACTGTTTAAATGAAGAAGTAGCCAAGGTGCCTGTTGGGGTAATGAGTTGGCTTGCTTCATTGAAAAACATATGAATTTGAAACAAATTTTGTGTTTTGGGTTCCTGATGAAAGCTGTTTTGGGATTTATTATGAAAGTGTTGCACTGCACTCCATATCATACCAAATGTCCTAATTGCTTAACCCTGTTGTTGAAATCATGGATCATGAGCCAACCTCATCATCTCTGTTCCATACAGAAGCATTGTCTCAGGAATGAATTTGCCCATGTCTCTGTACACACCCCCTCTCTAGTCATCTGGCACTGGCTTTCTCCTGGATCTTTCAGGCAATCTCACCATTACTGGTGGGGGAAAGAGCCTACTCCTCTGCAGTCCCTGCCATCTGGAACAAGTGCCTTCTCTTTCCCTACCTGATTTGCCATCTCTTTCCAAATTTCATCTAAGAATGAATATTTGTCCTTCTTTGTCCTATAACTCTTAACTCTCCTCTTCCTCTGCCATTATTTATTATTTAGTGATGTAACTGTGTTATTGTAATGCAGTGAAGCATTTTGAGATACCTGTCTTATGAAAGGTAGTATAAAAACCAAAAAGAAAAGGAGTACTTGTGGCACCTTAGAGACTAACAAATTTATTTGAGCATAAGCTTTCGTGAGCTACAGCTCACTTCATCGGATGCATTTGGTGGAAAATACAGTGGGGAGATTTATGTACACACACAGAGAACATGAAACAATGGGTTTTATCATACACACTGTAAGGTGAGTGATCACTTAAGATGAGCTATTACCAGCAGGAAGGGGAGGGAGGAGGAAAACCTTTTCTGGTGATAATCAAGGTGGGCCATTTCAAGCAGTTAACAAGAACGTCTGAGGAACAGTAGGGGGTGTGGTAGGGGGGAGAAATAACATGGGGAAATAGTTTTACTTTGTGTAATGACCCATCCACTCCCAGTCTCTATTCAAGCCTAAGTTAATTGTATCCAGTTTACAAATTAATTCCAATTCAGCAGTCTTTCGTTGGAGTCTGTTTTTGAAATTTTTTTGTGGAAGGATAGCCACTCTCAGGTCTGTAATCGAGTGACCAGAGAGATTGAAGCGTTCTCCGACTGGTTTTTGAATGTTATAGTTCTTGACATCTGATTTGTGTCCATTTATTCTTTTACGCAGAGACTGTCCAGTTTGACCAATGTACATGGCAGAGGGGCATTGCTGGCACATGATGGCATATATCACATTGATGCGCAGGTGGATGAGCCTCTGATAGTGTAGCTGATGTGATTAGTCACTATGATGGTGTCCCCTGAATAGATATGTGGACAGAGTTGGCAACGGGCTTTGTTGCAAGGATAGGTTCCTGAGTTAGTGGTTCTGTTGTGTGGTGTGTGGTTGCTGGTGAGTATTTGCTTCAGGTTGGGGGGCTGTCTGTAAGCAAGGACTGGCCCGTCTCCCAAGAACTGTGAGAGTGATGGGTCGTCCTTCAGGATAGGTTGTAGATCCTTGATGATGCGTTGGAGAGGTTTTAGTTGGGGGCTGAAGGTGATGGCTAGTGGCGTTCTGTTATTTTCTTTGTTAGGCCTGTCCTGTAGTAGGTGACTTCTGGGTACTCTTCTGGCTCTATCAATCTGTTTCTTCACTTCAGGTGGGTATTGAAGGTGGGTATTGAAGTTGTAAGAATGTATGATAGAGATCTTGTGGGTGTTTGTCTCTGTCTGAGGGGTTGGAGCAAATGTGGTTATATTGTAGAGCTTGGCTGTAGACAATGGATCATGTGGTGTGATCTGGATGAAAGCTAGAGGCATGTAGGTAGGAATAGCAGTCAGTAGGTTTCCGATATAGGGTGGTGTTTATGTGACCATCGCTTATTAGCACCGTAGTGTCCAGGAAGTGGATCTCTTGTGTGGACTGGTTCAGGCTGAGGTTGATGGTGGGATGGAAATTGTTGAAATCATGGTGGAATTCCTCAAAGGCTTCTTTTCCATGGGTCCAGATGATGAAGATGTCATCAATGTAGCGCAAGTAGAGTAGGGGCATTAGGGGATGAAAGCTGAGGAAGCGTTGTTCTAAGTCAGCCATAAAAATGTTGGCATACTGTGGGGCCATGCGGGTACCCATCGCAGTGCCGCTGATTTGAAGGTATACATTGTCCCCAAATGTGAAATAGTTATGGATGAGGACAAAGTCAGCCACCAGGTTAGCCGTGACATTATCGGGGATACTGTTCCTGACGGCTTGTAGTCCATCTTTGCGTGGAATGTTGATGTAGAGGGCTTCTACATCCATAGTGGCTAGGATGGTGTTTTTAGGAAGATCACCGATGGATTGTAGTTTCCTCAGGAAGTCAGTGGTGTCTCGAAGATAGCTGGGAGTGCTGGTAGTGTAGGGCCTGAGGAGGGAGTCTACATAGCCAGACAATCCTGCTGTCAGGGTGCCAATGCCTGAGATGATGGGGCTTTCCAAGGATTTCCAAGTTACCTATTATTGTGAATGATGATACTGGACAAAAACTCATTTGTCTACATTCTTCATCTCATTGTCTGCTCCCTGACCATAGACTATGGAACATGCTTAAAGAAAACAAAATTCAGCTCCTAAAAGACCCATGAATCAATAAATAGTGATGCTTGACCCTGTTGTTTCCATGATAGGGAAGGGCAGCTGATAAGAATGCCAGCTGTTCTAAAACAAAACATTTCCACAAAGAAATTAAAGGCCATGTCATGGGAAGTGCCCAGCACCTGCTATTCCTTTTATTATTATTTGCACCCTTCCTCCCCCAAAGCACACTAGACACTTCAGAACAATAAAAAGGCAAAGTCCTTGGCCCAGAAGCGCTGTAGGTGGTGGAGCTCCACACGGGCTCAGAGGGAATGCACCTGGTGGACCATCCCTAGGAGAGTGTGACATTCTCTACTCTGCATGACGATCCAGCTCAGGTCACACTCCTCCATGACCCCTTTGTGTTGGCTAGTGCCCAAGGAAAGTTAGGAAGGAGCAACACAGTGATTGCCACTGTGACTGTCCTTTGCACAGAACCTCCAAATGAGGATAAGCCTCCCAGAGCAATGACCCACAGTATGGATCATCATAGATATATACAGAGACATAGCTAGTGTACCTAGGGGCCCCCTAGGTGTGTGTCAGCATGTCGTCTCTATGCTCAGCACCTCTCAGGATCAGGCTATGTTTCAGGCAACAAAGAGAAATTCTAATTCACAAATGTGCCATATAACGAAAGAAGAAGAAGAAGAGAAAAAAAACCTTATTTGAGAGATTCTTTTAATAAGTTTTTTAAAAAAAGAAATGAAGCTTCTTCCTTTAAAAAATATGATCACTGATGTGTATTAACTAAATCAGTCTCCAGATCTTGTCACTATCTAGACTAATAATCCAGTATCCTTTCGACAGCCTTCACAATAATGGACATATTTTCAGCTTCCTCAGGTCGGGCAACTTATCAAAGAGAACTATATGGCTCCACGCAGAGCTGCAAGTGATTCTTAGCAGCTTACCCTGCAGTATATCATGCAGGGACTTGTGCTACATTCTCTTGGATTATGGACTTCATCAGAGCCTTTCAAATGAAGTAGCTATCCAATATATGCAGGGATCTCATATATGCAGGGATCTCACAGGCAGCTAAAACTTTATTGATATCTGAAAATTTCCCATTTGTTTATTTATTTTTAAAATAAAAATGCTTTATATGTGTATATACACACACACACATACACGTGACATTAGAGTACATCGGGATAAAGAAATCTGCAACATTTCCACCTGAGATGGAAGAGGCGAGGAAAAGAGAATTCTATGCACTACTCTTATTTTACCCATTTTTCATTACGTGGATAACCTTGGAGAATTTCTTGTTAGCATTTAGAAAAAAGGGGAAAATCTAGCTTCCTGCAGGGGAGCTATTATTGTTAGAATGTACTAGCATTATCTTGCTTACAGGGGGTCATATTGTTTATGCAGTCTATTTATCAGTGTAGGAATATATCTACCAATATAGCAATATCTCTGCAGTAATAGCATACAAGAATAAAAGAGTTTCCATGAATAGAGAGTTCCTGCCTGTAGCATGTACATCTGAGATACCAAAGGATTATTTACCTATCATTAAGATATGGATTTTTTATCTGGTCCAGTTTTTCTTGCAGCAGAAATCATATTAAACTCTCTAGCTATTATATCTAACATCCATTGGGCTGCTTTTCATTCTATGTAACCTAATATAAATGAAGAAAATAAATCCACAACAATTTGTTGAGCTGTCTCTCCCCTACCCCGCTTTCTGTATTAAATTCACATAATAAAATCCAAGGGTTGCATTTCACTTGCATCCGCTTCAATTAACATGCCTGACTTATGGAATTTTTAATGGGAAGAAAAGCTAAAACAGTATTTTAAACCATTGTGTGTATATATTATATATGAATATATATTTTAAAATGCCGTATGCAAAACAATGCAGTTACATGTCACACAACAGTCAGTTTGGCTATAAGTTCCCAACATTACCTCGTCCTTCCCTCTCTTTACCATACCAAGCTGTTGTCTTGCATGGATTTTCACAGGGGTAATTTTTATTGTTTTCCTCTCTCTTACCATTTTAGGCCATGTTGATTTGTTTACAACTATCAGGGCTGATTATTAATTATTATTTAACACATAATGGATGAGGACTAGAGCTAGGTAAAAATTTTCCACTGAAACAGTTTTCTGGCACACAAGGGCTTTTGAACAGAATGGAAATTGTAATGATGAAATGTCCATTTTTGTTGAAGTGTTTGGGTTGCTGTTGAAAAACCAAAACATTTTTGGCTTAGGGGGTTTATTTGATAAGGAATTTCGAAGAAAAAAAATAACCAAAAATGAAACAAAGTATTTTTGTCAACATTTTTATGGGGGGGGGGAAATATTTCCCAATTATCCATGGTGAGATCTGTGTGCAAAAATTGCATGTATGAATCCTACATGTGTAAAGCATCTTATTTACATAGTTGCTTTCATATCACTAACTTGATACATTCCCTTCCTATCCAAGGAAGCGTATGTATCCTTATATACCCTTACTCTGGTGGGTCAAAGAGGTCATGGTGGAATCCTCAGGTGGCTCAAAGCCATCTTAGCTAGTCCTATATCACTCCCCTTTACAGTCCCCTAGTATCTGGGGCACATCAGGGCAGTAGCGGGGGTCAAAAGGAGGTAGTATGTCTGGAATGCTGTTGCAACCCCAACTGGCATAACTCTCAGTTGCACCTGCTTGCCACAGCCCATGAGTTTGACTGCGCTGGCTGGAGAACTGTCCTATGACATGGATATTCTGCAGGGAGTAGTCTATGCCTCTTTATAACACTGGAGCAAGAAAAAAGTGGAAGACTGTAGGGGACGAGGGCACACAGTGTGAACACAGGGGAGAAGGAAACAAAGAACCTGTTTAGGGAGGTGGAGGGAGATGCTTTGCAGGCAGTCCCACTCACCGAATTCTTCCCCTCAGCCCTGGTCTTCCCCCAACTCACCCGGTTGAGTTAGAATTAATCGAGGGAGCTGTTGGTGTAAAACACTGTGGCAGTTATACCATTCTTGAATATAGGTTCAGTGAGCCACCCACTTCGAGCTAGCTGAGCACGTGGGGATATAAGCCATGGCCCCTCAACACCCTGCCCTCTTTGCCTCTTCTCATGAACATATGCTGGTGCCCTCAACAGCACTATAAAGGAACATGGCTAGAGCTCTCCAGCCACACTACAGCTGGGCCTTGCACTGGGGCACAAGGAGTACAAAAGCCTGGCCCATGCAGGATTAGCCACAATGTAGCTCAGAGTCTTAAATGCATTTTCCCCTCTGATACTGGAGAGATTTGTTTGTTCTTTATTGACCCTTCTGGTCCCAATTTCTTTTTTTCCTTTAAAAATATATGTAAGTGAATGAAGTGCTCCTACAAGGAGCTGGATTAATAACATTAGAGACTTAAGTGACTTTAAGGGCATGTGTTAACCTAAAGTTTATCTTATCCCAGAGCTTTCCTGTAATAAAGTCATATCTCTCTCATAATAAACTAAACCCAGATGAAATAGTGCAGAACAAGGAGAGTCTTGTGTTCTGTTTTTATAGCTACATAACACATATACAATGATACTAAGTTTATTCATTCTGTTTATTGGTTTGAACATGATTTTTAATGTGTACATAAAAAAAGGTTTTCAAGTTTAATTGCAGTGTCAACCCCATCATGCTCATCTTTATCTTTGACCGCTTTTACTTCCAAGCTGCACTCTAGCATTTTTTATAGGATAGCCTCGTATAATAAAGCATCCAAACAACTTTTTCACGTCATCTTC
The DNA here is from genome assembly GCF_009764565.3 of Dermochelys coriacea. Lineage (NCBI taxonomy): Eukaryota > Metazoa > Chordata > Testudines > Dermochelyidae > Dermochelys > Dermochelys coriacea. The sequence continues at coordinate 103,404,079 of NC_050073.1, forward strand.
AATGAATTCAGAGGATGCAACAGTTTGCACACTCTTCTGCACACGTTTTATTACTCCCACTTCCATTCTACAAGGCTGAAGCGAATCATGTCATAAATATCTGTCTTGCACTCATGAGCTTGATATACTATTTTCTTCTAAGATCCTCTTTTTGCTCATAACTTAAAGATCTGGCAAAAAGTATTCCATGCGGTATTTTCTCACTTTAGCAAAATTTCAGAATGTTACCAAAAAGTCTGTTCCAGAACTGACATTTCTCAATCACAATGTGTTGTTTTCAGATAATTTGAGAATGTGCTTGTGTACAATAGAAACATAAGGGCCAGATCCGGAGCTGGTGTAAATCAGCATTACAGTCAATAGAGCTATGCTGACTTACACCCACTGTAATTCTGGCCCAAAGAACGTGGTTTGAAAGCATGGCGAGGCAGCCATACTTCTTGCATCTGTAACTTTCAGGGACTCATAATTGCAGGTATAACTGATGCCACTTGCCTTATTAGTGGTGCAATTAGATATTTAAAGGGACAGATTACATAAAATGTGTCATTACATAATTGCAGGTATACCATGGAGTCTGATCCAAAGTCCATTAAAACCCATATAATCCATTAACTAAAATGGCCTTTGGTGCACTCAAAACTGAAGGTAGGTAAATGGAGGTTGGGCCAAGACCCAACTCAATATCAGGCACTCAACTTGCTGTAGCTGTACAATCCAAAATTGTCTTCTTCTATATAAGCCCTGACATTTTCAGGTTTCTCACCACAATGCAGTGACTGGGACCCTACTGGAATCTGATGGTAAATATGGTGGAGAGAGAAAAATATATTAGCAGATTTGTAACCAGACTGTTCTTTTGTCATATTCTTTCTCTGAATGTTTGTCAGTCATTTTATTATATTATTATGGATAGATCCTAGACTTGGTCTGAGCGAAGGATGATCTCATCCAGATTCAGTTTAGGCTGGGATTTAAAGTTTAAGTCTGAGATGAAAGCATTGCTAGGATATTGGTTCAGTTGCATAGCATCAACATTTGCAGGCTGTTCTCCTGAGATTTTGACCTCAAATGGCAGAATGTGAGACAAATTGATTTGTAAGATTTCCGCCATATTGAATGTCAGAAGGCTTGTTAGACTGCTGTTTTTTCTAAGAATTTTCTAACGTCTTGGGCCAAAACCTCATAACAACAGCTGTTCTTGTGAGATCTCATCTGTATATTATTAAAATCAGAGCCAGAAAAATAGGCCCCTTTTGAGTTTGGATCTGGACCACTAGGGAATTATTTAAATTCAGATATTCAGTTCTGAAGTTCCCCTGGACCTTGACATTCGAAGGGGGAGTTGATTAGAAGTTAAGATTAGAGGCTCTTTTTCCAAGAGATATTCAATAATATTTCGTTCTTGTAATAGTACTTGGCTGGCACAAGGTATTCCTTTTGACTGATATGATTTGTAGTAGAATAGTATAGTGCTTAACACTGCACACCAGGTAAAAGCAAATGAAATGTATTTATTGTTAGCTATTATTTGTCCTTATGTGGTAGTGTCTAGAGGTTCCAGCCAGATTGAGACTCCATTGTGCTAGACACTGTAAAAACATATGTTAGAAAGGAGGAGAATAAGAGGGAGCATAATAAAATATATATTTTTTAAAAGAATGGTGTAGGGAAGATAGAACTCAGTAACTTCTGTTCTCCTGGTCTCATAACACCAGAACAAGGAGTGTAGCTGTAGCCTTGTCAGGCCAGGATATTAGAGAGACCAGGTGGGTGAGGTAATCTCTTTTATTATTGGACCAACTTCTGAGGTGAGAGAGACAAGCTTTCAAGGCAACAGAGCTCTTCTTCATGTCTCTGTGTGGCTCAGAAGCTTGCCTCTCTTACCAACAGAAACTGGTCCAATAAAAGATATTACCTCACAAGAGGGAGATATTCAAGGAAATGAAAGGTAACAAATTCAAAATTCATAAAAGGAAATAGTTTTTCACACAAATCATAATTAGACAAGGGAACTCGTTGCCACAAGATATCATTGGCCAAGTGCATAGCTGGATTTTAAAAAGGATTATATATTCATACCCGAAGTTACTATTACTCTAAATAAGAGCTTTGGAAGGGAGATACATCATCAAGCTTCAGAGAATAAGCCATTCTCTAAATATTTGGGCACAGTCAGGAGGAAACTTTTCTACGAGGCAGGTTATCCCATAACTGCTAACTACTTACTGCACAATTTCTTTCTTTGAATCAGCTGTTGGAGACTAGATAGATCACTGGTCTAATCAAGTATGCTATTTCCTATGTTCCTGTTTAGTAAAAGACAGCCCCAGAAAGCTTACAGTCTAAAGATAACAGTTGTTCTTCTTACCTAATAGGCATGTATAGATGACCACAAAGCTTCCATATCATAGTTACAAACTATCTTAGCCATTGATTTATGATGAAGTTTAACATTTTAAGCTATTAACACATATTTATAATATTGGGCAGAATATGTTTTTCATTCCGGAATTTATATTTTTGGTATGATAAAACAAAAGGGCAAAAATACTTTGTACACACACAGGATCACTATACAGACATATCAAAAGGAATTAATCTATACAGGTATAGATATTAGAGGCAAGAATAATTTTATATAAGTTATGTATAAGAAAGCTAGAAGACAAAAGACATAAAAGAGGAAGAAGTCAAATATTGGGAAGAAAAGAGAATATGAATAGAAAATTGTTATATTATATGAAAGTAAAGTAATTCAAGATTCTAAGATGCAAAGTACTACATAAGTGCAAAACATTATTTATTTATTATTATTATTATTATTATTTTGTAAAATTTCAGTTGAGTCCATGAAGTCTGAAAGCGGCTCCTAAATGTGATTATAGGAGACTACCATTTCAACTTTTGCCAGGTAGCATGAATTTCAGTGTATTGCTGTGTTATTAAAAGCAACCAGCAGTGTGAACCTGCTATATTATTAACATGTTACATTAGCCTTAATAGTTAATTGAGTATTCATATTCATATTGTGGTCTCTTTTCCTAAAAGAGAGTAACAACTTTCTAAATGCTTTTAAGACTTCCAGGAATAAAATGAAGGTATGTTTAAGTACTCGATGGAAACTGTGTTTAAAATTATGAATACAATGAATTATTGTGTTATATCAGGACCCTTACCAGAATCAGTTGAGAAAGAAATTATGTAAACAATGGTGAGGGGGGCCATATAGATTGACGATATCTATGTATACAAATACAGGTATCCTTGTCTGTCAGTCTGGAATGTGTTATACTAGAGACAGTGAATCTCTCAAAAGAGACTAGTCATGTTTTTAATGTCATTCCAGAATTCAATCCATTATCCAAAAACGGATAAATACCTCATGACATTTTTTTAGACAATTTGCTTTCAACTAGATAAGTCCCCAACTAATTAGTATGGAGTATCATTTTAATTTGCTTTGATTTTCTTTAATCATACTATGTTTAGGGTGACCGTCATCTGTGCTGAGCAGGGCCAGTCCAAGATCATCAGCCCCACTTAAGCCCTATGTAAGAACTGTGTGTGTGTGTGGTGGGGGAATCAGCCCTGCAGGGCTGTCAGGACCCTCTGTGGAAAGGGTCTCTGCACTGGTTTAAGGTATTCTACCATGGAAGTGGGGTGGACCAGGGATGGGACTGCTGATCCATCTTATATAGCTTCATTGGTCCCAATACCCCACACAACTGGCAATCAGGGGCTGTGGCTACTGTTTTGCCACACAGTAACAGGAGTTGCATGGGAGCTATGCAAACTGCACCACACTCTGGCCCAGGGTTCTGTCTGAATTTCCTTTGTCCAGCTTCTCCACACTACACTTGCAATGTGTCCAGACACCTGGGTTTAATGCAAATGAATAGATTTCAACCTTAATTCATTTATAATCTCTCTAAAATCCTGTAGTCCTTTCCTAAATCAGTCATTAATTTTGCTTCCCTAGGACTTATTACTGTATGAGCTGCATGCTTAGTAAGATCACTGTGTCCTTTCATATTTCTGCTTTGCTTTCAAAATAGACTATTAATTGTGTTTATCCAGAACATATAGATCAAGGACTTGTTTAAAATATTAATAACTGTCAATGTTTTTTAAAAAATCCATTTTATTGTAGATTTAATGTTTGAGTTACAGAAAACCAGCTGGAAACCCCCATATTTGAATAAAAAGTATAAGTAGAAGAAATCATTGATGGAATGAAAAAAAACCTCCTCTTTTCACATACTGTCTTTTGGCAGTGTTTACACCTTTCCTTACATTTCTGATGTCTTATGTTTTATGTTGAGTAGACACGATTTTAAAACTTCATGTGTGTGAGGAAAAAAATCAAAGGATAGATATTTGGCCAGTTTATAATGCCTCCCAGTTTGATTATGTTCGTTTCAGGACACCACAGGTGGAGGATTCTAAATTATAGCAAATAAAAGAATAAATCATGATGAAGCTACTTTAGGGTTTGGCTGAATTTCCTGTGCAAACTATGATTAACCAAATACCTGCTCTGGAATGTTGGTTTGGCAAGAGGTTAAATGCACATGAATGAATCTGTCTGCATACTTACACGCTGCAGTTACACTTATTTCTCATGATGATGTGTGCTATTTTCTAAGTTGTTGAATATAATTTTACTATGTTTGTATGTTACTCTTTGTAGGCCCCTCCACATGGGAGAGTAAGCATGAGAATAGTTTGATTAGGCCCTGGCCAGTTCAGAGTCAGGGAAGATATAAGGATGGCTTAGAGACACTTTTGCCTCCTCCTCAACTCAGTTGTGCTGTGCATAAACTTGTAGCAGTGAGGGATAGAGTCCTCACTTTGTCCACCAAATGCATCTGATGAAGTGAGCTGTAGCTCACGAAAGCTTATGCTCTAATAAATTTGTTAGTCTCTAAGGTGCCACAAGTACTCCTTTTCTTTTTGTGAATACAGACTAACACGGCTGCTACTCTGAAAAGAGTCCTTAATGTGAACCAAACTGTGAGCTCATCTACTCTTTTGAAGGGTTTATGGGCCAAATCTTGTTGGTTTCAGCAAGCAAACTCCTATTGAGATCAATGCAGGATTCAGCTGCAAACAACAAAATGTTCTCTCCCCTCTTTATTGATTCTTCCTTTTCTGATCCTTCAATGCCCTGAAACTTTCTTTTCTTCTTCTTTCTGTGTGCAGATGTGGCCACCCCATCTCAAAAACAATATATTGGAATTGGAAAAGGTTCAGAAAAGGGCAACAAAAATTATTAGGGCTATTGTATAGGCTTCTGTATGAGGAGAGATTAATAAGACTGGGATTTTTCAGCTTGGAAAAGAGATGAGTAAGGCGTGATATAATAGAGGTCTATAAAATCATGACTGGTATGGAGAAAGTAAATAAGGAAGTGTTATTTACTCCTTCTCATAACACAAGAACTAGGGGTCATCAAATGAAATTAATAGGCAGTAGGTTTAAAACAAACAAAAGGAAGTATTTTTTCACACAATGCATGGTCAACCTGTGGAACTCCTTGCCAGGGGATGTTGTGAAGGCCAAGACTATAACAGGGTTCAAAAAAGAACTAGATAAGTTCATGGAGGATAAATCCATCAGTGATTATTATCCTGGATGGGCAAGGGATGGTGTCCCTAACCTCTGTTTGCCAGAAGCTGGGAATGGGCAACAGGGGATGGATCACTTGATGATTACCTGTCTGTTCATTCCCTCTGGGGCACCTGGCTTTGGCCACTGTCGGAAGACAGGATACTAGGCTAGATGGACCTTTGGCCTGACCCAGTATGGCCGTTCTTATGTTCTTATGTTTCCCATCTTCCACTAATCAAGGAACTAGAGAAATTTGAGACAAAAGAGCCCAATCAGGTCACCTAGTTCATCAGGCAGCCAGTGGAGGATTGTTCCATACTGTATATCATATACATGAGAAATGCCATCTCCAGATTTTATTGCAATTTTTTTTTATTTTTAATGGTAAAGATTTCTTTATTTAAACTGTTAGTTATTCTGGACTCCTCAATTGAAGGCCCATTTTGTGACTCGCCCTTAGAAATGTCCATATAGATACACACCAGTAAAACGAAAAATCTAGCACCTACATAAGACATGAGGGTGGAAATGGCCACTTTGTTTTGCTTCTTCTTGTTATGTGAAAAGACTTTTCCCCCCTTTCCTCTTCATCTGAATAGGCAAGACTGACATAAAAGAATACTTCAAGAGCTGAATTCTCCTACTGAACACAAATACAGTGAATTTCTGTATATCTTTAAATGTTTTATATGTCCTAGTCATATATAATTTATTATGTTGTGAAACTGAGCCCTCTTTTGAATGAAAATTTTACTGTCAGAGCCTGGGGTACTTTAGTTTGATGATTTAAAACTCCCAATACATTCATAGCAAATAGCACTTTTTATTACAGTATGTTTGTCCAAGAGGTCAAACAGTGGGATTTTTTCCCACAGTAAAATTATTTCTGATAGCAAGACATCCCCCATCTTAATTCATCTGATGCCAAATGCAGTAGCCAACACAGTCTTAGCCAGCTTGTTACAAATTGGACCTAGCATGCACAAGGAAAGTGTGGAAGCTTTACCTTTTCTTATGCAAACATCTTTACATGCAGATTACACAGAACGTTAAATGGTGTATACTCACTTATATCTCTTTGGTTTCAAGTTTTCCATTTTTAGTTTTGCTCCAGTATTTCATTTCCTCAGAGATGATGTTGAATTTAAGCTGCCTTGTGATGATGCTAAATTCATTTCTGAGATGAGTAAAAGTGACTAAAATTATGTGCCTGTTTCCTGTGAAATATTGTATACTGAGCAGATCCTAGATTAAAAGACAAGCTTGACTTTAAAAGTAATGTGATTAATTTCCTCAACCAAAAGCAGTTAGATGGTTTTCATGCTTATGCTGATACTGTATGGGTGCCCTATTACATCCATGTACATTCTCCATCCCCTTGTGGTTAGCCTCTGCTGAGCCTATTAAGTTGGTATCAAGTCAACTTGTCCCTTAGTGATAGTACACAAACTCTTCGAGAGCTGCAGAATTCTGCATCTGTCCTCTTACCTGTCACTTCAGCCTCCTTTTACTCATGTTAAAAGAAATCTTTACTGTCAGTCACATAACCAATTCACTTTGTTCACAGGTAGTGACAACCTTGTTGTGTTTCTCCCACCACAGAACTGACTTCTGTGAATTAGCATTTTCAAAATTTAGACTAGCTCATTAGTGTGAATAAATTTGAAAGCTGCTGTTTGGGTTTTTAAAAATGTAGCTTGGTTTTCCTTGGATATAATTTAGGCATCTTTAGAAAAATAAATTAAAATCTGTTTCCCATGTATCACTTTGTGATTTTAGAGCCAAAGTGTCTTTTTGTGGCTTTATTTGAGCTATTAAAAAAAACCAACAGCACACACATACAAATACAAAAACAAAACAAAAAACCACCTCAAAATCCTCCAAAGTCTTCTCCAGCCTCATACCTCTGTTTATCATTTTTTTAGTTTGGAATAATTAAAAGACCGGCAACCACTCTTGAAAAGCAAATGGAAGTTCAGGCTTCAATAAAGCCACCCTCAATAATCTTTCTGGCTGGCTATGTCCAACACACCACCTTGCTGTTTAACAGCCACTGAAAATTTGGTCTCCCCTCAGCCCTATAGTTATTTACACCCATCCCCATTCTATTCATGTAATTATCATATGATCATTTGGATGTAATAAAGAATAAAAATGTGCTTGGAAATGGCAAATGAACCCATATATAATGATTTCTTCCTACCTCTTATGACCCAAATCCAGCCAGTATAGCCTCTTAATGCTCTGGTTTCAGTGTGTAATCTAAACCCTTGATAAAGACACAAAGATATCTTCCTCTCATTACATCATATTGTTCAATTAGTCAGGTCCAATGTGTATTATTGTTTTTTATCTTGTTGTAAAAATTAGGTATTGGCCACGATTGGAGATAGGATGTGTAACAAGTTGAATCTAGTTAATCTAGCATGGCAACTTCTGTAGTCCTAAACCGTCAACAATAATATGCAAACATACAGTGCTGAAGAATTCAATGCAATGCAAAAGAATTTCTGTTTCATGCACTGTTGTTATCCTTTCTCCTTACAGTAACTCCACATTCTCCTCAAGGGCAATTCTATGGAACAGACAGCAGGAGGGTATCAATATAGCTGAATGAACTGTGTAATATTACCAAGGAGACACTCTACAAACAATAATAATACATTAAACAATTTGTATTAATATAGCATCTCCTATATGAGAATGTCAGCATTTTACAGATATCATTGAATAAAGTCTCAGAGGTGATAATATGGTGAATAAATAGAGGCACAGAGGGCTTCAATCTGATCTTCACTAGTTTTACCCTGATACAACTCCAGTGATTCCTATAGAATTTCTCCTGATTTACCCTGATGTAAGCAAGATCAGATTTCTAATTCAGAGAAGTTACGTAACTTGCTCAAGGTCACAAGAGAGTAAGTGGCAGAGTGGGGAACAGAGGCTCACAGGGGTTTGACTAAATAGGGCTAATAGTAATGTCTGTACTATTGCCACTAAAATGAAATATATATCCGATTAAAATCCCCTGGTAATGGAAATATTAATAAAACTGTAGGAGACAGAGAAAGACTGGATGTGGTAGTACTCTAGGTTAAGTCATATTGGCCACATCTGTAATCCCGACATTCCCCTTTTACCTCTCTGTTCCTTTCAAATTTCATATATATGGAATGTAATTATAGTGTAGCCCCTTCTTCCAACACGAATGTCTCATTCTGACACCAGCATCTCACTGTCAAGCAGTCCAGATGTGTAGGGCTTGCAGGTTGGCTTCTTGGTGAGGAGAAATTGGTGACGGGGAGACCAAGAATATTCTAAGTATAATTTGTTTTATTTACACATATACACCAGTCCTGGAACAGAGGTGGTCACAAACAGAACAGAGGGCAATGCCGTCTTTCAGAAATGCCAGTCCAACACCAATGCCTGACTCTAATCAGGGACCAAGGCAGAGGGCAAACTCCCCCGCTGCTCAGACAGTTTCCTTTACATGCATAACAAAGCTAACAATAAAAACGCACAGCATGTCTTCCCCAAGTCTCAACATTTGCTCACATGCTAAGAAAATAACTTGGAAGTTTATGGGTAACAGTTCCACCAGGGAATACCTACCATAACAATATTTATGTAGATCAGAAGTATTTCCATCTAAAGTATTGCGTGGGAAAAGTTGTTCATAGATAAGATTTTATACCATTTGACATATGCATAAATCATTTAAATCCTAGGTATTTCATTTACCCACTATCTGATTAGTTGTAAAAGTGCAACTTTAAAAGTATTTATATTCATGTTTGTGTCCTACAAAAAAATAATCCTGCAGCTTGTGCCCCCCTGTGCTATGCCCTGCCCACTGTTCCCTATCCCATCTGCTCCTTTCTACACATAAACTGCTCCCACAGACTCATATACATCTGTCTTCCTGCTGTTGCCACCTCTCAAACACACTATCATCTTCCTTCCATTTTCTTGTCCTTATCCTTGGATTGAGCCAGGAAGTGCTTGGCATAGAACTTAATGGGGACAAAGGGGTTGTAGCAGCAGCTGGGCATCACTGGACCACAGTTTTCTTTAGACACACCTCTCCCCTCTCCAAAAAACCCACAGCACATGCCATGACATGTGCTGAGGGATCTGTGTATATGGGGGGAGATGGTATTGAACTGACAACAGCTCTATGCTACCAATGGCTGCCCCAGTATTGCCAAATCTCACAATATACAATGTTTTACTTAAAGCTCCAGCAACTGGATTCAAGTGATTACATTACAATTTGATCTTTCTTTTCTTATCTTTTCTAAAAAAGTATGTCTCTAGCCCTTGTGGTTGCAGTGACAAACTTGAAAGTGTGACCCAAGTGCATGCTTAAGCCTCATAAACCAGAAAGCAAATAAAAAGAACCCAAAATGAATTTCATTTTTAAAATCAATTTCAGGATTTTGAAGGCCCTAACTTATGCTTTTGGCATATTTGGATTTGGTCACACTGATTCCCCAGTGGCAGAGGAATCCCCAACTGGCCTCATGGGGTGGAGAATCTGACCCTCCTGTGCACACCATCTGCTTTCCCCTGCCTCATACGTTCTCCACACATCTTTCCTTTTGGCTTTCTCCTGTCATTCTTTCCTTGGTGTCTCTCTCTCTCTTTTTTTTTTTTTTTTTTTACATTTTCCCATATTTTCCTTATCTTTCTTTTGTGCCCGTTTCCTCTGTTTTCTGCTCCCCCTCCCCAACCAATTCATGCAAAGAACTTTCTGAAGGGACTGGAGCAGGATTAACCAATTTCCCCTCTATAACTCTTGTGATAGCTACAAAGGGATGACAAATATCATTGACTTCAATGAATTCACACTTATTTACACCAGCTGAGGATCTGGCCAAGCACTTCCACAAGCCTTTTCTCTAGGGAGGCTAAAGCACAGGAAGAATGATCCTGTCAACATTTCTAAAGACTTAAGCTATACTCCCTTACATCACTGTCCCCATCAATCTGCAGCTCAGCTCAGTCCTCTATGCAATGAAAAAGTGTTGAGAAGGTCTTTATTGTCTGACCCAGTCATGTGACATCAGCTAAGGGTACAAGAGGTTAAACCCCATCACATGACACTGTCAATTATCCACTTATTCCTGCTAAACTCTGCTTGGCTTGATCTCCTACTATTGCCTCAGATCACCAGAGTCTGCTATTGAGCTTGATCCTTATCTGTCAGGCAACTTTCCAGATTGCCCCACCTTCTCCTCACTCCCCACCTCCCATTGCTAATTACAGGTAGCAGATGAACAGCAAAGCAGAATTTACATGATGTGTTCTGTTAATCCTGAGTCTGATCCTGAAACCATTACTTATATGAGTGGTTATTACGCATACATACACATACACGCACACACAAATTCCCATCCACTTTTATGGGGAACCTTGTGTGAGTCAGAGTTGCAAGACAGAGCTCCTGGTTAAGTTTACTTTGCTACTCAGTTAAGTCCTGGAGCTAAGCAGTGTGGTAATTAAAAGCATCAGCAGGTTCAAACCACCTCTTCCCACACTGTGGGTGGTACTGTAGCACTCTAACAAAAATTAGGAAGAAGTTATAAAATGTGCTGGTTCAGAGAATAAGAATTGGTGATTTTAATTACGCCATTATTAACTAGCTCATGGCACAGCAGAGCATAATTTACAGAAGCAATTTACTTATACCATAAAAGCCTGTATTTTGGGGCAGTTTGTACTGATGCCTACAAGTGAGGAGGCAACTCTTTATCATGTGCAGGTACTTATATGGCTCCCATAACCACAGTATCCGAGTGTAGCCCCCCTCCTGTTCACTCACCCAGTATGAGGTTGTTCAAGATAGGGGAATCCTGCCTTGCGACTTTTTACACAACTTTGGGAAACTGGGCCTGAGGCTCCTTTGTGTGCTTCATGTTGTATGTCAGTGTGTATTCACCTCAGACCAGACCCACTCAGACAAACTACCAGGAGCAAAGCTTTATTCTGTAAAGAACATAGAACAGGATTACAGTCCAGCATCCTCCTCTTGGCTTGCCTGCTATGTGCTCCCAGCTCAGTCAGTGCTGAGACTTCCTGCTGGGGGGGCAGAGAGGGTACATCTTGGCAGGAACCAGGAAGTTCTCCCAAGATACTGCAGTTTGTAGCCTACAACTTGTAGTTCCCAGGGCTGCCATTGAAGCACACTGGACCTTGAGCTACACAAGCATCTCACAATCTTTAACGTATATATCTTCACAACACCCTGTAAGGTATAGAAGTGCTATTATCCCCATTTTTGTGATGTGGAACTGAGGCATAAAGAGCCTAAGCCCCATATCCTCAAAAGGTATTTAGGTTCCTAAATAGGGTCACCAAGTATCTGTTTTTTTACCAGAACTCCTGTTCAAAACGGGACCCTCGTGGCTCCAGTCAGCACCGCCAACCGGGCTATTAAAACTCCAATCTGCGGCGCAGCAGGGCTGTGGGACCACAGCCAATGGGAGCTGCGGGGGCTGCACCAGTGGATGGGGCAGCCTGCAGAGCAGCCTGGCTATGCCTCCTTGTAGGAGCCTGAGTGGGGACACGCTGCTGCTTCCAGGAGCCGCCTGAGATAACTGCCTCCTGGAGCCTGCACCCCTGAGCCCTTCCCCTGGGACCCTAACTGCCTGCCTCAGCCCTGATCCCCCTCCTGCCCTCTGAAACCCTCATCCTGAGCCCCACTGCAGATCCCACACCCCCAGCTGGAGCCCTCCCCCCCCAGTGCCCCAACCCTCTTCACCAGCTTCACCCCTCAGCCCCTGCCCGGAGCCCCTTCCTGTACCCCAAATACCTCATTCCCAGCTCCACACCAGAGCCCGCACCCCCAGACCAGAGCCCATACCCCCTCTCTTGGAGTTAGGTGCCTAAATACCTTTGTGGCTCTAGCCTTCACACTGTCAGGCCTTTACCTCTCCTAATAATTTCTGCATACTAAGGCTAAGTCACTTGGAATCAAAGAGGAAGGATGGTCCAGTGGTGAGGTCACTAGCCTGTGACTTGACCAGCCTCATTTCAATTTTCTGCTTTGTCACAAACCTGGGGGACTTAGGGAAAGTCACTTTGGCCCAGATCATCAAAGGTATTTAGGTGCCTAACTTCCCATTGATGTCAATAGAATTTAGGAGTACGGTTACCAACTTTTTACTCGCACAAAACTGAACACCCTTGCCCTGCCACCTGACCTGCCCCTCCTCTGAGGCCCCTCCCCTTCTCCGAGGCCCCGCCTCCACTCACTCCATCCTCCCTCCCTCTGTTGCTTGCTCTGCTCACTCACTCATTTTCACTGTGCTGCCTCAGGGGGTTGGGGTGTGGGAGGGAGGTAAGGGCTCCGACTAGAGGTGAGGACTCTGGGATGAGGCTGGGGATGAGGGGTTTGGGGTGCAGGAGGGGGGCTACAAGCTGAGAGGTGGAACCAAGAGGTTCGGAGTACGGGTGGGGACTCCAGGCTGAGGCAGGGGATTGGGACAAAAAAAAAAAAAAGATTAGGAGTAACTGTATAGACCAGTGGTTCAGGCCCTCAATAGGATGTGGGAGACCATAGTTCAAGCCACTGTTCCAATGACTTATTTTACAAAGTAGAACAGATTCAACAGGAGAGATTGAGTGAAGCCCTCTCTCTTCATCTAGACCCCAGTCATTAGGGTACGCTCCTAGGCAGTAGGTTTAAATCCCTGCTCCATATCAGGCAGAGTGGGGATTCAAACCTGGTCTCCCACATACTGGCTGATGGTGCTAAGCACTGGAGAAAAGTTTATAAAGGGGCACCAGCACCACTTCCTCCTCCTCTTTTTTTATGAGAAAAGTGTTAGGCACCTAACTGTAGGAGAAGGTTCATGGCTGGGATTCTGAAGCAGAGGGAGGCATTTCCCTCTAATCTGGAGTTAGGTGACCAACTCCCTTTGAGGAGCAAGACTTTGACCTCTGCATCTCCTATTGGCTAGTTTAGATGGCTCCCTGCTCAGCATGCTGGGTTTTGCCTAACTCTCTCCATGCCCTGTATCGGGAGACAGATGACCTAACTCAAGGTGTGGATTCCACTAGATGGCAGGGTGCCTAAATGTTAGGCATCGCAGCACTGAGAGTCAGCCCCTTTTGCAGAGCTAGTCCTGAGCATCTCCTCAAGTGCTGCCACAGCCAGTGAAAAATGAGGGGTGCTCTGCATCTTACAGGATCAGGCCCTAATTGAGGCCTAAGTACAGCTCTAATTTATTAAGGTACCTCGAGCTCAAGAGCTCCCCAGCTCTACAAACCTGAGCTCCATTGGGTAACAGTAATCACCTCACAATTAGATTTTATGTCACAATAGAGGGCAACCTGGGGTGACAAAGTGGCAAACGTTAAAAGGATAGATTTTAAAATTATGTGGAAAATGGTTAACAGCAGGCTGAAGGGCAAAGTAAAAAACTTTAAAACCACAGACTCAGCCTGGAGGCTATTCAAGAACATTGTGTTAGAGGCACAGATGGTTTGTGTATCAACAAGCACAAAAACAAAGTAAAATGGTGAGAACAAAACGATGGTGAAGCAGGCTTCATTAAGGCTAAATGGGCATCCTTTAAAGACAGAAATACAGCCTGAACACCACAGATCAAATTATAACCTATGCCAGGTAAAACTCAAGTTGGTCATGCAAAAAGTTAGGAAAGAGGTGGTCAGATACTAAGGTAATGAATGTCTGTAAGTATCTATTTTAAGTGTTATGTCACTCAAAAGTTTGCACCAGAAATGGAGTGGCCACCTTGAAATTGCTGATTTCCCAGTCCTCCTGTTTTATAAAAAATTCTCTTATCCTATCAGGGTGAAGAAACAATACCATGTGACTTAGGTGCCCAGTCGCATACCATAATGATATAACAGTAAATAGTTGAAGACATAGGAACAGATGTTGAGGTAATTTTGTGCTACCAAACTGTCCTTAAAGCTGCCCCAAAGGGGTGGCTGAGGATTACTCTGGCATGGCTAACTAGCCTACGCTGCCCCTCCCACCCAACTCTGCTGCATATAATGGTAGTATGAGAGCAGAAGTTTGTGCCCTACACTCTGACATTATTCCCTGGCATAATGCCCCCTAAGGAGCCATTACCAGCTGTTGGGATTTAAAGGAGCCCTTAGTCTCCTCTATCTTGTGCCAGGCATGAATGGACTTCCAGCCAGCCTCAAGACTGTGGGAGGAACCACCCTCACGTCTGCTCCAGCTCACTTGTTTTTTTTCTCCTATGCAAAGTGGGTGTAAACAGGCTACCAGATAAGAACGGTATCTGATAAGAGTTTACACAGGTATAAATGATTAAATCTGGTGAAGAAATGGGCCCATAAATGAAACAAATAGCTCATGAACAGCCCCATAGGTTGAAATATGTCCACTAAAGTTTGTGGACAATTTCCAATAATGCACAAATGTGAAAAAATCTAAATTTGTTTGTGGGTAATTTGTGAAGAATAAAAAGGACTAATTAATAGTGCTGGTGGAAAAATTTTCATTTAAGCTGTTTTATGTCAGAAAATATTGAGTTTCGGACACAACTTTGGTAAATAGTGCCTTTTTTCTTCAGAAAATTTCAACTTTTTGTGGAAAAACTGAACACCTGAAAATCAAAAAGTGCAGTTTTGGCTGAAAATTGAAATATTTTCAATCAGAAATGCTGCCACTGTGTTTCATGGGAGTTGTATATTGGCTATCTCATCCTCCTCTATCAACCAGCTTCCCTAGCTGAACTACATCTCCCATGGTGCACCATGGCCAGGGATTCCCAGGATGCATCATAATGGGCAGGAGCTTTAGTTTTCACCCAATTTTTTTGTCTGAAAATTTTCAGTTTTTGCTTTTTCACCAAGAAGTCAAAATTTTCCCTGGTTAAAAAAAATACAATCAGGTCTGCTAAATAAATCTAATACATTACTTGCTAGGAATGGTTCCAGTCAGGAACAAACATGACTTTAGTATGTAAGTTTCTGTTCAAAGACTGTATTCCACAATGGGGGGAGAGTTACTTTTTGTGGGAGATCAGAATATGGTATTGACAAAGGTAGAAGTTAACAAAGATGTTACAAATTAACCTGAAAAACTCAAATGTAGTAACTCAGGACTGTTGATATTCATTTAAATCTTCTTGGGGTAACAGCATGTGCTCTAACAGAGATACTGACTGGTGACAAAAATCTGGAGATTTGAAATGCTAGTTAAATAAAATTGTCTCTGCTGCAGTGCCTACCACAGAGCCAAAGCCTTGACATGGAGACTACAGTGAAGGAGGCTTAGTGATAGTTCGGATGATCACCCCCAAATTCAGAAGTTTATTCAAACCACCTCAACCTGTCGGTTCTGCAAGGTTGGGATGGAAATCTCACAGGTATGAGATACTTGGTAATTGGCACTGTGGACGAAGCTGGTGATATCAGAAGAGAGCCTGTCTCATCGTTTTTCAGCACTTTGTTTTCTTTCTGGTCCTGGCTGGAACCAAGAAGTCAAAGAGGTATTTGAAAATGAAAAGTAAGCTTAATAAATGTCACCCAAAGATTTTCAAAAATGGAAGCAGCCTGACTTCTGTAGAGAAATCGTTGCCAGGAGGTGATGGGGAGTAAAGCACCTTGTAACACCCTCCTCAAAGGAGACCGGCTGAGAATGAGATTGCTGGTGTGCCCATTCACAGAACAACTACTGAGGGGATGTGGGGATGGAGCAGCCGCAGTGACCCAACTTCAAAGATAAACGGAAGCAGGTTTACTGAGGGATAGGAAGGGGAGGGATTGCGTAGGAAAAGAGGGAGCTATAGTCTGCTGAGGATGCAAAACGGGAACTCAAAATGTTTCTGCTAATATGGACGTGCTTTGGCGAAACACCGGACATTCCTGACCGCTAGTACTCTTGTGTACTTTATTAAACATCATATCCACAGAAGAAAACTTTCAGAAACTCTGATGACTTCCTTAAAGTCTCCAGGGTATAGGTGCTTTAGTTGTGAACTTTACTTAGGAGAAAAGTGGCAATGGAGGTTCAGCATCACCACCAAAAAGAGAAATTCTACATTTTCAGTGTATAACATTGTTGGGGTTTTTACCTGGTAAAAAAAAAGGAGACACTGCATGGCACTAATGAGCCATGGCACATGCACGCACATACACATATACATGAATACTCCTCTATTGCGACTTTATAAGAACCTTGGACACTTCAGTTTGATTAACACATTGAAAAGACGTACATTTTACCTGAAGAAAGCCAGGCCATGCAGATTTGTTAAGAATTCAGAAAAAGAAGACACTGCGAAAAGATTAAATTCAGTTACAGTAACTAATGCATTCTGTTAATATAACAAGGACAACAACAACAAAAATTAGGCCTCTTGAGGAACTAGGACAATTGTGTTTGATTCTCTCTGAGTGTGTATAGTTATATACATATGTGTGTATGTGAAGAATATATATTTACAGAAATATATTCATACACACTCATGTATACACACGCAGAGAGAGAAATAAATCATCTCAATAGAAGACAGTATATAGAGGGCTACTACACATCTTTATTTAAAATACGTAGGATGCCAAGACAGAAAAGTACAAAAAAAGATATACATATTGTTTTTGAAGCTGAAGCATGAATATGGTTGTAATTTTAATGTTTCTTGCTGGAAAAAGGTCATCTTTGGCGAGGTCGGGTTTTTCTTAAGGTCATTTCACATTGAGATATCTGCCTGCTTTTGACATTTCATCTAGAAGAGGCACAACTATTCTGACACATGAAATGGGTTCTTTACAAACCCAATGGCTATTTCTATCAACATCTGTTATTGTTACACAAAAGGGGAATATGCATTGATTGCAAACAAGGCTTCACATTTTTTTGGAGAATATATATATATATTACTTAAAGGGACAGCAATGTCCATCTGAAGAAGCAAAAGAAAACACTGAACCATAAAAGACTGAAAAAAATAACCCCAGAGATGTTGTTTTTACTCACACATAGATAGAAAAAAAGGGAGAGAAACGAATTAAATTGCTTTTGGTAAGTTGTAAGACTTCCTCCGAAAAAAAGCAAGGCAATGATATTTACTAATCATTTCTGTAATTACTTTGTGATGTTTGGGTGTGAAATTCCTCTTACTTTAGTGGATTTCATTGTTTTTTACACACAGCACCAGAATTTTGCTCTCGGTCTCAATTTCCAAGTAGCTAATTTTCACCTCGGCCAGCCCTGGGTAGTTCTTGTGAGTATTCAGGTGACTATTTGATAGTTTGGATTTGCTATTTGAGCTTTGTGACTGGTCACATGGTATTATTTCTGTTCCCCGATTAGATGGTCTATTCTTTGTAAACTACTGCTTTCTCCCTAAATGAATTTTGTTTTGTCAGGAAACAGATTTTGTTTTCTGATTACATTCATCTTGGCTATGACCCAAATCTGCTGTTTGTGAAAGTTTGAAGGAATATATGAGTATTCGGGAGCAGTGAATAATAATGAATATGAACAGGCTAAATTGAAACCCAGTTTGTTAATCAGGCCAACTGTGAATGAACGGGATTTTTTGCACTCTATTGGCCTACTAACTCCAGGAGCACCAGTAAACTGCATGCTTGGTGTCACAATGCTTCCAACTATGCTTAATGTGTCATATTAAACTTCTCTGCAAAGTGAGAATGTATGTATGACAGACATCCTCAGAGAACTACAGGTGCTCTTATTCTGGACTGGTGCCATATGTCCATAGGGCATTGAAGAAGGTACTATCCAGGTGTACGAGTTGTACTGTTGGAACACGTTCTGTATTCCTTCCAAACTTTGGCCTCAAATAAGTGCCTTTAACATAGTTTATTAACATGTCATAATTAGATTTATTTAATGCACTGGGATCCAGAGCATGTCAGCTCTGTGGATGACCGTAAAATACTTCATCAGCTTTCGACAGAGCCACAGAAAAACAGGACAGCCAGGCTCCCTTTCCCACCATGGTTTAAAAACAGGGCTTGAGTGTTCTCAGATTATGTGCTGTATGACAACAGTAAAAGCACAACCACTCTAGTGCGCTGCAATGTTGCATTTTATTATAAAATAATGCTTGGGTCTCAATGAGCTACAATACTGTTAAGGAAGCATCAAAGCACCTTTCGTTCTTCCATATTTATGCCTAGGGAATTGCAGGTATCATATGAAATGTGTGGCCCTTTCTTAAACAGTTCTACAAGAGTAGCAACTGCTGCGTAATGGCACAAATGAACAATAATACTGCGCTACATGTAATGGATCCAGTAGTTATACTTATTCACATACATAGCCTGTAATAGTAAAATAAAGATTTTTCCCCATCACCAGTATTGTAAGATTGCCTGGTCCAGGGGGGATTGATAAAAAGAAGTCCAATATCTGGGGACTTGATTCTGCTCTCGTCTATGCAGGTATACATCTGGAGTAACTCCACTTAAGTGAATAGTTTTCCATGAATGTAAAACAAAGACAGATATGAGGTGAATCAGGTCCTAATAGAAAAGTCAAATCAAATCTAGTCACTTTGTATTCAGTAATCAATGCTTGTGATGGATAGCGGGAGTGATGATTTCAACAGCCAGATTGTATGTGGCGTTGTTGTAGTTGTATCAGTCCCAGAATATTAGAGACAAAAGATGGGTGAGGTAATATCTTTTATTGGACCAACTTCTGTTGGTGAAATAGAAAGAACAATTTGGTCCAATAAAAGATATTACCTTGCCCACTTTGTCTTTCTAACAGTCAGATTGTGAGAGGCCCTGAAGGAGGTATGCATGGATGGAGAAGAAGAATCTGCCTCTCTCCCTTGCATGGTTTCACAAGGGCCTCCCACAATAACTGTCCCCATTCTCTCTATGATCTGGGGGAGCCTGGAACTGTAGTCCTTTGCATTGCAACCAGGAGCAGATTGGTTCAAGATGCTTTAGATCCTGAAAACATTTTGACCTATCTGATAAACTGGGCTTTAGTTTTGTGTGGCTAGGCACAATAATCATGCCTAACCAGGCAAAAAGAAAGGCCACTTATCAGACAGGTTTTGTCTGCTTCCTGAAAGAGTAAGCAGAAGCACACACTAGCTTTGTAGGGTGAAGGGTGCACCTGGAATTTCAGCATTGAGACCCACAGAAGGGAATGTGCCTGTCCCCAGTATGATCTCCCTGTTCTCCCACCCTGACCACCAGGGACTATCACTTGCAGTAAGGGACAATGACAGTATGTATCTACCTGCCCAGATCTGAGCTGAGGAGGATGGGTTCCTACATCCACTGAGATGGATAAGATCCTGAAACTGGGACGATTTGGGGAGGAAGGGATATTCTGACTGAGAACATCACTACTTCAGAGAAGGGTTGTTGGAGTCTGGTTGGTGGAGAATATGCACTAGGTAAGAAGGCATTTGGTAGCCTAAAGAAGAGTGATTTGTACTAGGGAGGAGAGCACATGCAGTGATTTAGGTGGAGATTTATAGGAGGAGAGGAAAATGGCTGAGGTCAGTGAATTGGGATTGAGAACGGATATCTCCTGTTGCCTATACCTATACCATAGCATCCCGGTCTGTGACCCTTCCAGAGGAGTGTAATGTCATGTTCCTAAGCTTCCTTTGGCTCTTCTCATGCAGCTCTACACTGGAAGGAAGGAAGGAACAAAGGAAGGAATCATTCAAAATATCTTTTCATCAGAAGATTGTGATTCAGATCTCCTCTTCTATTGTCATCTATTATGGATTAGATTGAAAGGCATCCAGATCTGGCAATAGAAGTCCAAGTCAAAATGAACAATTTCCTCATTGTTTTCATTGTGCTTTGTCTAATCCTGAATAACTCAGCGGCATTCACAGCCTGCTGAGTCCCACATGTAGTACGGGGCCTTCAGAATTTTTATCACTAGTTTTCAGATGAATTTCAGAAAAGCTTTGTTCATGGTTAACTGAAGAAATGACAACTCTGTCTTTCCTAGAGGCTCTAAAGAGGACCCAACTCTAGCTGGGGTTCTGCCTGCATCAATCACTACAGACAAAAGGTGGGATAAAGGAAATATTATCATCCCCATTTATTTTACAGATGGGGAACTGAGGCACAGAGGGATTATGTTTCTTGCCCAAGATTACACAGGAAGTATTTAACAGGATTAAGGATTCATAGTCATAGGGTTTAAGGCCAAAAGGAAGCACCAGATCATTCATTCTGAACCTTTCTACCACTGGCCACCAACACCACTCAGCACTTCACACTTACCCCAACATGGAAATGAGACCAGAGTAAATGAGACCCACAGAAGACTAGACTATTATGTGCCACAGGTAGAGAATAGGAGGGACCAAGGTGCACCAGTGCTTGAGACCCCTACAATGCTTACATGAGATTCCCAGATAATCCTGGCAAGTGACCCATACCCGCATGCAGCAGAGAAAGGTGAAACCCCTAAAAGGTCTCTGCCTATCTGACATGGGGGGGAATTCTTTCCTGACCCAACCTATGGCTACCAGTTAGATTCTGAGCATGTGAGCAAGAAACAACCAGCTAATACCTCAGAGAGAGACTGCTCAGTGCCACCTCAGAGCAGAGTCATTCATCCTATAGAACTGGGCTGTAGTTTATGGTGTTGCAGGTTAATAAATAGCCACTAATGGTTGGGCTTTCCAGAGTCAGAACCCCAGGGATAGTCACTTGGCCCACCCTACCCAGTGTGCCATCTCCATCCATGGCCATCCCAGGGGAAGGAGATTTAAAAAACTCCCAGAATACACTGGGGGGAAATTCCCTTCCTGACCCCCACCGATGGCAGGAGAAAACCCTGAAGCATGAGCTTTAGGAAAATAAGACATAAACCAGAAGTGAACCCTGCTCCCCACCTTCCTAAGCTACCCAATAATACAATTGCACTTATAAATTTGCCCCACTCTGTCATAAGATGAACTAAGCTGTTTGCTCCCACAAATCCTATGAGGATGCTGTTCCATGCCCAGTCTCCTGAGTTCCAGTCCAGTGCCTTCCTCTCTCACCCATTATCGGTATGCATTTATAGGCCACTATTTTGTGGGCCAAACTTTTATCTAATCAACTCATGGCTCTCAAAAATCCTCAAGTCTGCTGGCCTGTATAAAATGTGCCCTAAGTCACTGATATCCCAGTTCACTTAAACTAAAATCTATAAATTATTTTCATTTACCACAATATCAAAGTCAGATAAAAAGAAAATCCTATTTCAGTGAGGTAGTGAAACAAAGTGGCTGTCATCCCTTTTAGAACTAGGTCAAAATTTCTGGGTTTGACCATACACTGTGTGGGCCATCACAAATGTTTGACATTACTTGTTATTTAATAGTATATCTCCACTATTGCTCAAAAAAGGCAAGGCTTTACATTATACACTCGTGCAATCTCGTAGTTTTGAAGCCATTCTGGTATGATACACACTGTAGGGTCAGGGCTGCCTGATTTCTGGCTTCTCTCTAGACCCATAAGTTTTCACAAGCCCTATGAATACATTAATCAAGCACTTAAGGGCAAACAGGTTTTGCATATAATTTTACCTAGACAACATTTTACTAAGCTATCAAAATCCAGCCTCTTTTAGTGAAAACAGAGACTATCTATTACACCTCTTAGGTCAATCACCTCTTCTTCATTAATGTATTCCGGTCATTGCTCCTACTAATGTATATATATTTTTATTTCTCTCTTTCATTACAGCTATGAGAGAGCACCATAACAAACCACCTCTGTCACCTCATCTTCAATCAAGAGAGGAATGACTATTCTCCAGAGTCCATAGCTCCACATTATTAACATTCTATCCCTGCCTATCTGCACCTAACCTTACGTTATTTCTTGTTTATGTGAAGGAGTCTTTCCACTATTTTTTATAAAGCAAAGGGAAAAAAAGATAAAACCACACAGCTGATTTTTTTCATATGTAGAAAAGGTTTTTCTTTATTTAGGTGCACCAAACAAGGTCATTAGAATACTTTGTAGGAGTTGGACCAAATTCCCTTCTGGTATAAATCAACAGACCTACGTCAGTTTAAACCTGGAAAGAATTTGGACCTCTACATTTAGCAGTTGTATTATTTACCTAAAAGTATTTCTTCCTTGCCCTATTTTTGCTGCTACATCCCAATACTCTACAGGGTTGGGGGCACAAAGAAGAACAATAAATAGCTACCGTGAATCATGGGATATCTATCTACCTATCTATTTATCTATCTATCAGCCAGCTACAGACCTAGCATGAGTGAAAACTGAAGTAAAATGCCCACCTGTTGTTAAATGGCAGTTACACTTTAATCAAAACACTATTCACAGGTCATTGGTAGAGCCGTGTGAAACTTTAGCAAGAAAACCTAAAACTAACCAGCAAAACCCCAAACCAAACAAAATGTGTCTGGTTTAGTCTTTTCATCACTAACTTGAAACTCAGGGTGGGTTCATTAAAAAGTTTGCAAGTTTCCTCCAAACTCCTCAAACCTACACCTGCTTAGAGCTGTCCTAAGAATTAGACTCCCGTGCATTCTGTTTAAATCAATGGCAAATGGACATGGCTTTCAATCTGAGCAACTTTGTTCAAACGATTTCCAAGTTAGGAAAAACAAGTTTCCTTACCCTTAGTTATCATAACCTCCCTACCAGGATACCCACACCTTTGCCCACTCTTGGGTCATGAATTTTCTTAAGCCCTTTCACTTAAAAAATCATTCACTACAGGGAAAAACCCTATTAAAACAAAGTATAGAGTTCAGCTGCAAGCTTTTTCCACATATATTTTTTCACAATCAATGTATAATAAAAATGTGTATAAGCTTTTGAATAACCTTGCTCACATTCTCAGAAACAAGTTATGATTTCTTCTCAAGGGTTTAAAGTTTAAGTTATAGGATCATTAGAAGACAAGTCCCACAGTAAGAGGTCCAGAAACATCCTTTTCGTATTGTATATGTTTTCATTATGAAAGATAGGAACCTTCGTGATAGCTAGGGTGAATTTTACCTGCTGATATATCTCTTGAAGTCTGTGGCCAGAGGCTGGCTGATTCATTTCTTTAGTAATAATGGCTTATTTATGGTTACTGAATCATGCAAAAAAAAGTAATTCTAGCTATTTTAACATATTGTTTTGCTTTCCTGGCATTACCACTGAATTGCATAAACCATGTTAGCAAATCTACATATCCAGGAAGCCTGCCTTGTTCCTACTATAATAAGGGATATTGTTATGCAGTAACTAGTGTTACACTTCTTCGCAGATCTTCTACCAGTGAGAACTGGGTCAGTGTGTATTCCAAAAATAAATCAATACTATTTTTATTATATTAATTCAGTTTTGTATTGACTCAGTCAGATGTCAAGGGAACTACCAAATATGATTCAAGTCTCCAGGGACATTACTCTTCCTGTGAATTTCACCTTTCCAGTTTTCCACCATAAAAGATAACTTTCCTTCCTGTGGACCCTCTCACAAGGGGGCAATTTCTTATTTTGAGGCCTAGATTAAATGTGTTTGGTCCAGCTCCCAACAGATAGACACATGTACACACACATGCACATACACACACACACTACACTTGGTCCACTTGTTTCTACTCTCAATAAAAATATGAATGGACCATGAAGAGTGAATTACTCTTTTAACCTAGAAATTTTCCTTCCAGGTCGGGATTAAGATACTCTGGTAAGGTAATGTGGCTAACTATGATTCCCCACTGCTTCTCATGCTGTACCTATTTTACTGGGGAAAAATCCTTTTCCTGGGGCTGTCAATTTGGCACATTTCTTTGGCACTAAAGTGCAGTGTAGAAACAGATCCATAATAGCCAGGTTTGAGGTTGCCTCTCCTAGGGTTCAGTCAGATTTGGTCCCTAAGTTTCTGGAGATGCTTGGAGAACTTCAGGCTAAAACCTGCGGATACAAACCATTATCCTCTTTGACTGGCAAAATGATGTGGGTAGATCTTGATTCTAGGTCACTATAGAGTTGGAGATGGGTTTTTTCCAAATGTTTTTCTCCCTGTTGAAGGGAATGTTTTCAGAAACTCTCAAGTGATTGATAATTGGACTCTCCCTCAAGAAACGGTCTATTGTGACTGAGACACTCCCAGTTGTGAATCTCTTTTTGGGAAGATTATTGATATGTTTGTAGAGAAGAAAGCATGGCAACATCTGGAACCCTCAGATTTAACAGACCCCTTGAACAGTAATTTTAGGCCTGGGTATGTTATAAACATTGCATTGGTCTCAGGCTACCAGGGATGATGATCTCCGCTAAGTGATGGAGAAAGATCAACTGTCCATGCTGATTAGTTTATCTGCAAAGTATCAGCATTACAGCTGGTCTTAAAATCCAATTTTATTTTTGTAAACAATTTCAAAGGCTCCAATTAGCAGCATCCTGTGAGATGTTGGACCATGAAGTGTTGCTAACGTGACTATAGTTGCTAGAAGCGATGGATAGGAGCCATGCTTGAATGGCTCAAAAAGTTCCATTTGAGAAGATTTATAGGGTAATATAGGTTCATAACTCATCTGCACCTCAAACCCTCTTGTGTGGGGTGTAGACAGATTCTGTTCCATTACCCCTAGTTTTCAGGGTCTATATCTGGTTGCTACATTGCATTGGCATAAATATGCAGCTAGCATTAAACTCAACATTTCTTTTCATTGGTCTTAGTCAGTTGCTTACTTTGCTTTCTCAAAGTCTGTCTGAAAGAGTGGCTTGATTAGAATTATTTTACTCAGGCTCAAACTTGGTAAAACAGATATGATGCAGGCCAGTTGGGGAAGCAACCAAAAGAAACAGAAAATATCTGACCATTTAACTGTGGAGATTTTCCTGCTGTACATGGGTTTCAGGGGTCCTTTTAAATCTTCAGCTGTTTCTTGATGTCCAAACAGCATAAGTGGCAAACGTTTTCCTTCTGTTTCTGGCCAGGAAGCTGCAATCACTTCGCTTGGATGTTGACCATGCTAACATCATCCATGCATATGCCTCCAGACTGGATTATTCCAATTCACTCTTCACAGAACTACATTTGCACATTCTCAGAAACTTCAGCTAGTGCAGAATACATTTGCCAGCTTACTTAGTTTTGAATCCAATATGGATCTCTATGCAGCACAGACCTCATTCTCAAATGCTGTTCAAGGTGTTGAGATTAGCCCTGGACAGTCAACGTTTTAATCACATTAAATATTTAATCAAATTTAGTTCAACAGACTATGCATGAATCATTTGTGAACTGGTCACTATTTCTAAAAATGCATTCATTATTTGTAAGTATTCATGGAATAGTTCACAAAAACAAATTTCAGACTGTTAGTTGCTTCTGAACTGTTCACACCCCATTTGCTAACTGTTGGTAGTATGACTGGTGGCTTAAGTTACATGGCATTGCTTCTTTTCCTTGAAATAAATGGGAAGGTCATTGACCGAGAAGCCTACTTTTAGGCACCTATTTTTGAAAATCTTAGCCCTGGTTTTTAAAATTACAAAGTAGTAATAATTAAAGGCACACACCTGGGCTAAAGCAACATAGCTACATATCTGTCTTGCATTTAGAATGACAAATAGCTAACTGCATATGATATATGATTAAGTTATCCTTAAAGGTCCTCAACTTGACTAATGTATTGTTGTCTTTCCTAGAAAAAGTACATACCTCCCACATTTCCTTAGTCATTAGTATGGCTGTATGCATGACAAGCAGTGGTTATCAGAAAGCCAACATATTTGACATCAGCGCCAATCTGTTTTTCCTTCTACCAGGATTTCCTGTGAAAAGATATTTGGTTGATAGTAGTATATAAGACCTTTGATGGGGAAACAAAACAACATTTAAATTGAATTCATGCCAGTGGGGAGGGAAGCTCCCTCATTAACAGAATAATTGAGCTGTTGGTTAATTTTACTTGTTATCTGTAGAAAAGGGCAAAAATCTTCCAAGGGATCAATATTCTTCCCTCAAATGATTAAAAGAACAACAAAAAGGGTTTGTATCTTAGATGTATTTAGTAATTATGTTCCTGACACCTTTTTTCATTTCATACAAGGCAGACATATAAAAAAATTACTGGTAATTTACTCAACACTATAAAAGTGTCAGCTATTCCTGATCAGTAAGTTGCTGCCCCACCCCCAGCCTTATTAGCTGCAATTTCTCCTAATTGATAATTAATACCTTTATCTTTGTTAAATGTCGTTACTGGTGTATCAACACTTCCAGTTTTCTACAATTAATATGTTTTACTGTTAGTGTAAATAATGCATAAAATTAATTTTAAAATACATGGGTAAAATGAAATTTACATTTCATTTATTTTTGCATCTATTTTATGGTGCTTTACAATCTTGCCCTCTGACCCTCACTATAACCAGTCAGATTTGCAGTAAATAACTATTAACACTATATCATATTCTTAGTATTTAAACATAATTCAGCATGGAACATGATTATAGCAAGATAACCCAAAATAGCAACCAGTTCACAGCTGTGCAATAAATATCATCTCTTTTTTTTCAAATTAACTTTAATAAATCTTTAATTGATCAGTAAAACTAAATTCTCTTTCTTTATCTTTACTAAAAAAATTGAGTTAACTCATTTATGTTTGTGGGTTAATTTAAATTAAATTGATGATGTCTTTAAGGCAATAAGAAGCATATGAGCATACAGACAAGGGGTCTGAGAGTGTTAGTCCAGTGTGACTACCTAATAGAACATATTGGCAAATTGCCCTGGAATTGCTGTATGAAATATAACACAGTAATCACGTTACTTAGGCATTCTCCCCCACCCAACTCCTTTCCATGCTTAATTAATTCAGTAACACTTCAATATGGGAAAGACAAAAGATGGGGTTTTATTTTTGCAACACAACCTTATTCCAATATATCAGTATTCGACTTGATGATTGCAATTTTTGTACAATAGGACACAGTTCTATTAGACTAAAGACAGAGTAACAACTGACTAAGGACTTCAGAATCTGACCATTAATAATATCCTATTTTGAGCCTTCTAGAGGGAAACCCAATTGGTGGGAATAACATCTCATTCCAACAAATAAGACTGAAGGTTTACAATGGGATGATTTTGGATGCAATTATCTCCCCAACAGGTGGAGTTCCTATTTCTCTCAAGTCTGCCACAGAAATCCAGGTTAATTACTTGGACTCTAATCTATGAGATGCTGAGTACCCAAAACACCCTTTGGAGTCTGTAGGCTAAAGGATGTGCTGAAGCTCACAAAGCAAGGCTCATAACTTCTACAATATGAATACTTTATTGTATGCTAATGCCATTGTAACAGCAACAGAAATAGGGAGATAAAATATTCAAATCCTTACTCAGTCTTTATTCGGGCAAATACAGAATCAAAAGGAATACTTCCCTGAGAAAAGACTTTAGGATTTGTCACGATGGTAACTGAACAGTAACTCAGATTATGCTATGCGTGGTCCCTTGATGACTAATGCATTCGTAACAACTTTTTATGTAACAGAATCATCATCATAATCCCATATGCACATATTCTATTGGAAGACACCCACCTCCTCTTTTGAATGTCAAGACATTGAATATCAACCTCTCTCTAGATCAAGGCTAACACGTAATGAGAATGACATGGAGGTGCCCGGAACTGAGGCTGTAATACCTTTGCTGCACCTGGAAAGGTCCCAGCTAGCATTATATGCTCTTGGAAAGAAATGTCACTGAATGAGGAAGCAGCTGCACCCTGCAGTAGCTTCAGTTTTCCTATAATCTCAAGGTGAAGCTGGCATACAGAACATTACAGTAATTTAGTCTCAAGGTGAACAAGGCAAGTCAGTCTCATCTCATTAAGTGTAGACAGAAGAAATCTTTCTTGATCAGATTTTGAATCCTGAATCATCCTAGGATATAATCACCAATAAACTAAATCGCCGAGTTACAAATGGAGACTGTACTCCCTAAATCAGCAGCATCAATGTAAACCTCACCAATTCTTCTCATTGCTTCCCCCAATCTATCTGTATACCTTAGTCATGAATGGATTTACCCTCAACCCACTCACTGTCAACCAGATTCATGTAGACTTGGTGTCACCTATTCCACTGCACTGGTAGGGCTGATTGGATGGAGACATATAAGTGGGTATCCTCAGCACACAGAAGTCATTATGGCCTATGTCTCTTTATTAACCACCTAGCAGTCTCTCATCCATATAGGACATGATGAGATGGAGCCCTGTGATACCCCTCAAAAGTTCTTAAGATAAAACTACCCTCTGGGATCTCTCCCAGTACAAAACATCGGAGTCAATCACAAGTGAGTTCTTCTATTCCTGTTAAAGACCACAAGCAGATCAAGAATACTGCATTGTCAATTATAACAGGAGCTGTTGACAGATCATGAACAGGAAAAGTTCATGAGAAGAACTTGATTCTGTAATCAACTGAAGGAGGCCTGTATTAACCAAGCTATGCACTACCAAGGAACAGGGCTGCAAATGGAGACAAAGGGCAATTTCTTCACCTCCTCCACAGCAACAATCATACAGTCTCATAAACTCTATGTGTCACTAACAGTCAGATTCAATGTGAAGTATCCTCCATCAGCACTATAGCAGTATCTCCTCTTGCTTTATCTGTTGCAGGACACTTGTAAAGATGCTGCTGCTACTGGAGATGAGATCATTCTAAAGCCACATCAAGACATCAACAATGTGGTCAGTCACCTGAACAATGTCCTTCATCGAGCCTCTCTGGTGCCACACTAATTGCATGCATCTCTCAGGGCACTCATCAAACATGCCCTCCACCCCAAAAGGAAATGGGCACCCTGACCCCAAATTTCATCAAAGAATCATCTCATCCTCTGTAACCTGTTCTTGGCACACATGTGGTTGTCAGATCCCTGGTATTTCTCTATACTTTTCATGTTGTGATACTGGGATCAGATCAGGGTTACTTTGGTTTCTAATGGCTTCAGAATCAATATTTTGTATTTATATTAATAGACCAACATATGCTGTCATGATCTGCATGTAACAGCACTGGTACTAAATACCCCTATTGCCATACCAATGCAGGATGGCTTTTTCCTAATGATACTACCATCTGTGTTCAGTAGGTTTTGAAGGGTACCCAGCTTTCCATCCAGAATACTGAGGGCCAAACTCATTAGTGGTGTAACTTGATGGCTGTCAGTAGAGTTAAAGCAGAGATGAATTTGGCTCATATTGTTTGAATAACCAGAAGTTCTCAGGGCCTGTTCCCTTCAGGTATGCTAGTGAAGGGGTAAAAATAGCTGTTAATGGGCTATAACTCACTCATCCAGGTGGGTATTCTCCAGGTGAGGCCTCACAGCTCCTCAATGTGCTGAAATGCAAAGTGCCAATTGGCAAAATAACATACAACTCTGCTACTAATACGAAACATATGAAGCCAAAAGCACAAGCAAATCCTAGGAGAGAAAATAAAGCAAGCAGAAGGCAAACATCTCTTTCAGAATAAAAGAACATGACTAAACCAGTGAAGCTCTTTCCAGGAGGAAAGACATGAAAATTAAAACTAAAGCAACAACAGAGACAGAGTACTTGCAGGTTGCCTGTTTGCACTGTTTTAGTAAAGTTAGTTGCAGTTTTGCTGGGTTAAGGCCAACCTACATGGATCTGATGCTTTATAAAGATACACACAGCTCAATAAAGATGTGCTATACTGTTGTTTATAGTTTAAGATGTGTTTACCTTTAATTAGATGCATTTGGAAATAAAATGATTAACACTAGAGACGGGCAGGAAACAGTTTTCCTGTTCAACAAAAAATTTCAATATTTTGAAATTTTTTCCTATCCAGGACAAAAAGGTTGAAATCGCCAAAGCTTTCATAAAGTGAAAAATAAATAAATAAATAGAAATTCAGTTGAGGTCAATCGAAATGTTTCATTGCTAATTTCCAAATATTTCATTTCAATTTCAACTTTTTTTTTTTTTTACTATTTTTACTATATATAATTTAAATTTCAAAATGAAAAGTTGTTTTCAAACTGAAAAAAAACAGAATTTTTGTTTAAAAAATGTTGAAATGTCCCATTTCAACTATTTTCAACATTTTTTATTTCAAACTTTTTTCAAAACAGGAAATTAATTGAAACTGACCCTTTCCCACAAAAACTTCCAGCATTTTCTGATGAAAAAAATATTTAATTGAAACATTCCTGATCAGTTCAGTTACTACTCAGACAGAAAACCACTTGCCCATCTCTGCAGATTGAACAACTCCCCTATCTTCTCAACTGTTTTCTTTTCATAAAGCCATGTACTGTACAAATCAATACTGTATTGTCCAGGGATATGATCTTGAGTTCAACACCTAGATGCTCATATTGGTTCTTTCAAAAGACAACTAGTACTGGCAAAGCTGTTCTTCCAAGCTGCTCCTTCTGTCAACCACACACATATATAGAAGTAAGCCATTTTCTGTAACACATTTTGAATCATCTTGAACTCCCTTTCCAGAATGTGATGGTGGATTCACCTTAAGTAGACTCAGTTGTTACTTGGTCTTCATTCCTTCTTTAACTATCATAACCAAAACCACTTCTGCAGACCCTACCATATAATAAAGATTCCATCTGACTCCTCCAAACACAACAGAATCACCTTTGCTTCTAAAGCCTGAAGAAGCAAGTGGACACTGCCACTATTCCTACCCCTGCAGCTGTGGCTTGATCTGATTTGAGTGCAGGAACAGAGATAAGTCCATGTGCTTCTTTCTGTACAAACTTTTTGGGGCAAAGCCTGTGCCTTCCTGTTTGTGTGGACAGCTCCTAGCACATTGGGGTGAAAATGAGTAAAACAAAACAACAAACACATTCTTTGTAATCGCTTTTCAGATACTTTTTAACAACCTCAGACCACTATTCTTTCAGGCAACTGGCTCCTGTTAGTGACTACTTGGTCTTTACCAGCTTTTGAACAAACTAAATGAAGGAAGAGAAGGAAGGGAAAAGAGCTTCGGAATTAAAGCAATTACATCTCCCTCGAATCACCAGACCTTAGATCACATAAGCTAATATTTATATTGTGGTGTATTCAAAATAAGCAAAACTGGTTAGGCCTTTATGAAAAAAAATCTGTATAAATAAATACAAACACATTTCATTCTTGTGTTTTCCAATGCTCTACATTCTATTCTAAGAATGCTCTACATTCCCAAGTGGGACCTGACTGTACGAAAAGTACAATATACAGTAGAATTAACTTTTTTATTTAGCCATTTCTACTGTTCCATACACAGGTCACAACCTCTAACCTCTTGTTTATTTCTTCCCACGTTGACCTTTCACTGAAGCACAAGGCTAATTTTGTGCTCCAGTGACCAAGAATGGGAATTTGTCACTTTATTCAAAAAGGAATGAATACAGGTATGTCTGGCATTCTCAGCTGGGCTTAACACTTTCCATGCTAAAATAGTCAAATATCTGAGTGATCTTTGTTAGGAAACATCTTTTTCGAAGTTGCGCTATTTTTTATAACAAAAGAACTTTGCTTCTTTTGTCTGGAAAAGGATTTTTCTTTTTCTGTGCACAGTTGGGTACAGTTTTCTTTGTTGCAAAATACAATGAACCAAAAAGAAGAAAATGACAGGCTAGAGGTCCATACAATTTGCAGCGGTTCTAAGGGAGAACATACATTAGTGCTAGGAAATAAACTCCATCTTAATTGTCTGCTGTACGAAGTTTTACATGCTATCTTGGACTGGGAGAAAAATAGCTAATTTAATCAATAAGATGGTAGTAATGAATTCTTACAGAATAATCATAATAAATATGTGCAGAGCAAGCTATGCTTCTCATGTTGAGTTATAAAATATAATTCTTTGCCCTATGCATTTACTCTCACTGATACCTGTCTATGCATTCAAATCTGTGTGGGAAGGTTCATTTTTTAAATGTCATGCTTTGTAAGGGAAAATGCTGCAAGTGAAACTTATGATGCAGGCAGGCCTGTGCAGGATTCTATGCAATACATAAACCCCATGTTGGGACCCACCAATAGAGCAGGATACCATCAGAGAATGAATGGAAGAATTTAGGACAGGAATGGGTGGCAGGGGATGGGCTGAAGTTTCTATGGTTACTTACCAACATGAAAAAGTAGCACAGGGAGGCTTTTGCCACTACAACAGCCTACTGTGGCTGCAAGTGTACCTTGGCCCAAAGTTGGGGCTAGATTTCACTTCCCAAACTCTCAACTCCATACAGCCCAATTACTCAGGTTTTATGAGTTTCCAGCTTCGTGTTTAAATCACTAGAACCATATCAATCTAAAACTAAAAGTTGAAAAGAGGGTTCTTCCCCCCAGTGCTGAAACTGTTTGCAAGGGAGGGCAATGAACCATACAGTCTTCCAAACTCTCTGGGAGTTCATTCTTGGGAACATACATTTTTCAGATGGGCACAGAGGTTTCAATGTAATTCAAGACAGTTTTTAAGCACAGATCCTACTCTTCTTTTTTAATAGTGTAAACCTTGAATGACTGCCTGGGTTGCTCCATGGCATCAAGTTCGTGGCTGTCAGTTTTAGCACTGACAGGTTTCAGAGTAGCAGTCGTGTTAGTCTGTATCTGCAAAAAGAAAGGGAGTACTTGTGGCACCTTTGAGACTAACAATTTATTTGAGCATAAGCTTTCGTGAGCTATAGCTCACTTCATCGGATGCATGCAGTGGAAAATATAGTGGGGAGATTTATATACACAGAGAACCTGAAACAATGGGTGTTACCATACACACTGTAACAAGAGTGATCAGGTCAGGTGAGCTATTACCAACAGGAGAGCGGGGGAGGGGGGAACCTTTTGTAGTGATAATCAAGGTGGGCCATTTCCTGAGGAACAGTGGGGGGTGGGGGAATAAACATGGGGAAATAGTTTTACTTTGTGTAATGACCATCCACTCCCAGTCTTTATTCAAGCCCAAGTTAATTGTATCCAGTTTGCAAATTAATTCCAATTCAGCAGTTTCTCGTTGGAGTCTGTTTCTGAAGTTTTTTTGTTGAAGAATTGCCACTTTTAGGTCTGTAATCGAGTGACCAAAGAGATTGAAGTGCTCTCCGACTGGTTTATGAATGTTATAATTCTTGACGTCTGATTTGTGTCCATTTATTCTTTTATGTAGAGACTGTCCAGTTTGGCCAATGTACATGGCAGAGGGGCATTGCTGGCACATGATGGCATATATCACATTGGTAGATGTGCAGGTGAACGAGCCTCTGATAGTGTGGCTGATGTGATTAGGCCCTATGATGGTGTCCCCTGAATAGATATGTGGACAGAGTTGGCAACGGGCTTTGTTGCAAGGATAGGTTCCTGGGTTAGTGGTTCTGTTGTGTGGTGTGTGGTTGCTGGTGAGCATTTGCTTCAGGCTGGGGGGCTGTCTGTAAGCAAGGCCTGGCCTGTCTCCCAAGAACTGTGAGAGTGATGGGTCATCCTTCAGGATAGGTTGTAGATCCTTGATGATGCGTTGGAGAGGTTTTAGTTGGGGGCTGAAGGTGATGGCTAGTGGCCTTCTGTTATTTTCTTTGCTGGGCCTGTCCTGTAGTAGGTAACTTCTGGATTCTCTTCTGGCTCTGTCAATCTGTTTCTTCACTTCAGCAGGTGGGTATTGTAGTTGTAAGAATGCTTGATAGAGATCTTGTAGATGTTTGTCTCTGTCTGAGGGGTTGGAGCAAATGCGCTTGTATCGTAGAGCTTGGCTGTAGCACTGTAAGGCTCAAGAACAAAGCACATGTGCAAGGAATGCTATCAGCTGCTCAGTGTTGAGTCTGCCAGTTAGGGTATTCACAGGGGGCTGTAGGTAAAATGTAGGAATGATGACAAGAATTGGTTTGTTCTATTCCCACTGGTTTGTAATTCAAAGCTTCTGAGATACTGCTGTTGTTTCCTAATAAGAAAATACAGGGGTGAGCGATACAGTGTGATAACTGAAATGGCAACTGCTTTCGATGTCATACTGACATCACTCCAGTATTCTAGAGAGGCACAATGTAATAATATCTTTGCCATTCAGTCAGCTGAGAGCCCCTACTCAGAAAACTCAGTCCTACACCTATACTACAACATGGTTTCCAAATTCATTTTAAATGTGGTTTGGCCTGTCTGCTGCGTTTGCCCAAATCATGTTGAAACTAATCACCTGACCTAAGGAAGATTCCTGACCATGAAGGAACATAAGTCAAGGCAGACTAGTTTCAGCAAATGTGGCTCCCTGCCCAGCATAGCACTTTAGCACTATAATTCCACAAGAAGCACAAATTCAAGCCTAATCTAGCTAAAGTGGTGGTGATTTGTACTTGTGATATTTATTTATTTATTTATTCTGCATTTATAAAGCTGTCATCTCCATAGCATCCAGGCATTTTTAGTCACAAATAGGAATATAGTCCTCTGACAGATCCAAGGAGAGAGAAAACACTTGAAGCTAGATCCTAGAAGCTTTTCCCAAAGCGTGGAGCACAGTGCAAAGGACTAGTGCAGGTGGGGAGAGCAGTGCAGATGATATATCCTTAAGACAAGCATGCCTTTCACAACACATGGCAGGGCTGTAAGAAGTACAACTGCTTTCATTTTTATGAGCAGAGGACTCTCCTTTCAAAAGTGTGAAAAAGCTGGTGTAAATAGAAATTTATACTATCGGAAAATCTAGACCTTTATCTATGCACTAGTATGCATACACCTATATGTAAGGAGACTGTTGGCCCCTTACTAAAACTTAGTGACTTTTAGGTTGGCTAGGTCCCAGTACGAAAAGGAAGGGGAAGGGTCAATGGGAAACCAGGACTCTGAGAGTGACAGTCCCCAGGGGCAATGGGGAGAGGCCAGTGCTCCAGGTCAGCCTGATTGAGAGGGCGGGCAGGCTAATGATGGAGTGAGGGGGTCAGAAAAGTCTCATCCTCCGTGTGAGCTGGAATCGCCCTGGGTAAGACAGACAGAGTGGGGCCGAGCTAAGGAGAGAGCAGATCCTGTGCTGGGAGCTGGGCTGCAGCCACAGAGCCAGAGGGGCCAGAGCAGCAGCCCAGGGGGCTGGAGGCAGAGCAGCAGCATCAGTGCTGAGGCAGAGTGGAGCTGGAGCTAGAACAGTGGAGCTGGGGCTGGAGCTGGAGCAGTCTGGAGCTGGGTGCGGTGAGCAACTGGGGCCAGCCAAGATCCTGGGCAAAGGGCCCAGTGCAGAAAGATACCCCTGCCCAGGGTTCTTGCAAGCCAGACTGGGAGGGGGATCTTAACCCGATGGGGGGCTGACACTGGGCAGAAGGGTCCCACTACCCAAAGCCCGGAGGGGTGTGTCCACCACCAGAGCCAGTGTCCAACCCACAACATCCCCTGCAGCATAGCCAGAGCCTGAGAAGAAGGCCTAGGACCTACAAGGGACAGACTGTGAATTGCCCTGACATTCCAGAGACAGTTTGTGATGTTCCCTGACTCAGAGCGGGGTGATGTGTTTTCCTTTAACCTTTCCCATTTTTCCTTATTCTTTTTAAAATTAATTGCTGATTAAATAAATTGTATTTGCTTTAAATTGTATGTAGTGATCAGTGAGTCAGCGAAGTGTCCAGTGCAGAGAGAGTACCCCGGAGTGGGGACACACTAGCCCCTGTCCTAGGTGACCACAGCAAGGCTGGGGGTCGAGCCCCCCAGGAATCCTGGGCCCAGCCTTGTTGCAGTTACAAGGACTCTGCCAGACAGGAGAGTGGAAGGGGAGTCCTCAAGGGCAGGGAGGCCTCTGGGTAAAGGAAGTGGGATTGAGGACTCAGATCCTTCCACTAGCCCATTTCACTGGGGTAGTGCAGAAGCCAGGAAAGTTCCCCACAATATCAGAACCATTCCCCCGCTTACATATATGATATATACCTCATTTTCATTACAGAATGTGGGTAATCTTTGCTGTTCTGCACCTGGTGTGTCCAATTACACCTACGCAAAAGGAGTGCAAAGCGGGTGTAAAGTGCTACCATTCTGAGCTGGTAGCATTTTACACTCACTTTGCACAGGTGTAATTGATTGCACAAGATGCAAGGTACTGGAAAATCAGGAACAAAATAATCACTGCTAGTCCTGACATTTGCATACCTAATTATTTGCATGGTGAACATTTGCCTCTGCATGTTTGGCTATCTGAAGGAATAGAGAAAGCTTGCAAAGAGAATGGGGAAAATATACCACAACAAAAACCAGCCAAATGCAATGTTCTTCTTGCTCTGCTGTGTGTTTTACATGTAAGCTTACCATCAGTGAGCACATGCGTGCTCAGATTTTGATCTTTTAAAATTTCTGCATCCCTTAGGTTGCATTCATTCACTCCAGAATAACTCTTCTTGTGATAGATGAACTGGAAAAAGTGTGGGCTTCCTCACAGCCACTTCCCGTCAAACTGCCCTGTGTTAAGCAGCAAGCTGTGCAGTGAAATGGAAGGACGCACAAAGTCCAGTTTTCCCTTATCCCTTCCCCATGGCAACCTGACCAAAACCAGTGACCCCTGTCAGCACAGCTGAGGCCTGAAACTGTGCTGAATTAGTCAGAAAGAGCATCTTCTGACCCCTACCAGCAGAATCTGAATGGAAACATGAGACCTGTAACTGCAGAATCACTCGTCCAAAGTTGTGTTTATACTGTATATAGACAACATGGGTCAGACTCATTCATGAAACCAATTTAATGATTTCCCAGCTTAATTTAAAGTGACTGACAGGGGCATCTATAACTATTCAGTTTATAGTTCTGCAATTAAGTGAATTTACATTAAATCAATCAAAGAAACAGAAATATTGCACCTTCTTGAATTAAGTATTGAAACCAAATATTTTTTTACACAGTTGACCTTTGTCAGCTCCTTGTGAACTGAACGAATGATGAGTCACTGAGCTAGCAAATTACCTTCTCACAGTTGTTGACAGGGACAGCAAGAAATCTACCACACTTTAAAACAAATATAAAATGATCTCCTAGGTACTGTATATTACTTGCTTAGTGTGTGTAGTTCCCATCCTTGATGACATTCAGAAATCTTTGAAAGCAAGAAGGGAAAAAAATGAGGTCCTGTTTTTCATGTTGCTGTTTGTTTAAGTGAGAGCCCTATGACAGAACATGTTAAAAATGTAAACACCAGGAGAGCTGAAGAGCTTTGGTTAAATAAACATAGCAGTGGCTTTTTCTTTTGCTTCTGACCACATCAGGAACATATTGGACCTCCATGTTGAGTGCAAAAGGAACGAAATTCATTAACACAGTCCCTATCTTGGTCAGTGTTGTTGACATAAAACCAGACTTTTATAACACTTCTGCACTGCTAATTCTTCATCTTGCCACAATGAGGTTGACCAATAATTTATTATTCAGAACACGGTGTTTAACTCTTATGACTGTATTGGTCATTTGGACCACAGCTAATCAGAGCACTGAATTCATTTTTGAGTGAGAGCAACTTACAGTTAACATCTCTTGCAAATGCATATAAACAGAATTTTAATTTCAGGATGAGCCTCAGAGGTGGATGTTTAGCAGAATATTGGCTCATATAAATAACTGCCTACTTAGCCTATGAGGTATTCCTGGGGTAAGGTCCAGTGGACCATAGTTGATTAACACATTGTTGCTGTGGTCATTATTGGCATTTAGATGAGCTACGTGATTAAAATTCAACCTAGCCATCTTAATTTAATTCTTGGTTTACAGTCAGAATGTCCTCACACAGCTTTATTGCACAAATCACAGCTGTTTAAACTGCCTTGAAAGACAGTCTATGTTAGGGAAACATTTATTATTTTTAAAAAATCACTATAGTCAATAAAAAATATTTCCTTCTATATACATTCTTAAAATAAGCAGCAGTTTCTATCATTCCTCATTGCAATCTTAGCGACTCGCCTTTGCTTTAGGGCCTTTCTACATTTGAGCTGGTCCTCTGAATGCAACTATTTTGCCTCTCCGCCAGTATGTTACTAAACTCTGTTGTTCCTTCTAGCATTTGGCATTTGCTTTTCAATTATGTTTCTCCATCTGTTATTTGTCCTTTTGGTACTGTGTTCTGTCCATTTCCATTTGTTCCTCTGGATTTTCTCTACAATTTTAGGTACAAAACTTTTTGTTGCACAGTTGATTCTGTCTCTCAGCTTCGGAAGATATTCTGTTAAAAATTCAAGAGGAAGGAAAATGGCCCTGAATCTCTTGCACCTGTATTCTGCCTGCTACTTTGCTGTTCTTTAGGAACTGGCTGATTCTTTTTTGTTCCAGTGTTCATTTCTGATAACTTACTCCGTATGTTCATGAAATGTGTTATGTGAGAGACTTTCTCCCATCTTTGGAAGCTCCATCCATATGAGCAAGGAGGAGGCATTTTCATAGGTACTAAGAAGTCATATCTGATCACGAAAAGAACACAATGCCAGGAGATACTCTTCTTCTGGCTTTGGTTGAGTTTGATCATTATAAATACATTTTTTTTTCTTCAGTGCATGCTTCCATTCCCAATGGACTCTCCTTGGACTTCCTTTGCCTAGTGTGGCTGCCTGATCAAGCTGTGGCCATTATTCATTCCTCCCAATGATGATATCTGTTTTTCCTCCTTGCCTTGCTAAACCTGACTTTCACTTCACCCAGACTCATTTTGCAGGCTCAGGACATTTTGGATTTCATAGTCAAACTCTCCTTCTAAAGTTGCTCATCACATGTTACCTCTGTGTAGCATAATAGTGTGGCTATAGCAAGGCTCAGACTTTGTTCACACAGAATCTGTTTTCTTCTCAATCAAATCTCTGAAAACTATTTTCATGGCAAGTCAACTGATATTGCAGAATTTAGAGTCAGATTCTGACAGACCCTGACATGGCTATGTTGGGAAGCAAGCATCAACACCACCTACATCTCTGACTTCCAACCCAGCTGCAGTAGGGGTTCTGATATCACAGGTCCAGCCAAGTAGGGGAGAAAAGATCTGTGCGCCTGATATTCTCCCATGTGAACAGGGGGGCAAAGAGGTATCAAAACTTTGGGTCACTGCACTGTCCAGAAGAGGTGATGCCCAGCCAATGTGTAAGGGGCAAATTAAGCTGCCCCTGCTTAGGGTTTCAATTAATTACTTTCTGCCCATTCTGCATCGTAATTTGTCCCCAGTGCTCCCCTTCTAGGTGAGCAGATATACAGATGCTCCCCGGGTTACGCAAGACCGGACTTATGCAAATTTGCACATATGAAAAAAGTTCCATAAGCCAGAAATATGATTTTTGAGTTGTGGAAATTTTTGCATAACGGATGGGTATACATTTCCAACTTACACAAAATTCAAGTTACGCAAGGTTTTCTGGAATGGAACGATTCCGTAAGTCGGGGGGGGGGGGCATCTGTACAAAGGTAGGATGACCAGATGTCCCGATTTTATACGGACAGTCCTGTTTTTGGGTCTTTTTCTTGTGTAGGTTCCTATTACCCTCCCCCCACCCCTTGTCCTGAGTTTTCACACTTGCTGTCTGGTCACGCTATACAAAGGGCACTAAGCACAGGTCTTAGCGATTACATTATATCTGCAGTGCACTATTTGGTGGCCAAAACCTTTGTCAGACCCCATATTTATATCCATGATGGTTATGCAAATTTGTTCTGGATTCAGTGCCATCCTGTAGAGTCTAGTTATTTGAAAATTTATCTGTTAAGACAATGGAAGTATTCATAAGTATTTCAGGTTATATAAATGCCCACTTGGAGTTGATCATGCTTGTACACATGGTTCTTGTTGAGGTCAATAGCACTACTTTTGTGAGTATGTGCTCATCAACATGAATAAAGGTTATACAACCTCAGGTGAAATCCTGCCTCTGTTGAAGTCCATGGAAGTTTTCCCATTGACATCAATGTAGCCAGTATTTCACACCTAGTCTTCAGAGTACACGTGTCTTTCAATGGGGCTTTTTTGTTAAAGCACAGCTTTCTTTTTATATATACTGGATATTAAGCATAATCTATGAAGTGTTCTGTAATGTGGGAATGGTGCTAGTTGTGATCAAAGTTACAAACTCAGTAAGGCCAAATTTGTAAAGAGCTTGTAAAACCTGGAGGACTAACAGTTTCAGTGGTATTTGTATACAAACTGGTTATTTTGCATGTGAAAAACACCTAATTGTGTACATACATTCTAGTTCTAAATGTGCAAAAAAGGGTCTGTGTGAACAAAAAATGCTGTACATCAGGAGGCCCTTAGAATAATTTTTATAAGGGCTAGTTGATCATGTCAAATTTTCAGATTCCACTCTTGCATCCTACTAAAGGCAGACAATTTCTAATGAGTTTGTGCTCACTCTATCTAGCTGGCAAAGTAAATCCCATTGTGAAGTAGACTGCAGTAATATCACATTAACACTGGCATTACTGTAAAGCAGTCATAAACACACCAGGAGGGAGAAAAAGACAAGGTAAAACTTTTAAAAATGAAAAAAAAATCAGGATCTGATTGGAATCACTAACAGATTGTTACACTTTAATATTTTGATAGTGAGACTTTTGTAAAGCTATAAAGCTTGTCCCTCAAAATCCTTATTGGATACCCAGGATGGAGGAAAATGAGGGAAAAACATAAATGTGATAAAACATATAGAAGTGGATAAAAGAAGCGTACAAGTGCAATAGTGGCAAATGATTGTATTAATTACATTTTCAATATTGATCATAAAAGGCTTTTCTGAAGCAGAATTAATGTAGTGAATTTCAAATCAATGGCCCTGTATAACCAGATAAAGATTGACCATTGGGTCTAATATGGTCTGAGATCATTAAATCACATCTCATTCTTATTCTTGTGATACATCAGACCATGAGTTGACATCACAGTGAGGGATGTCTGCATATGAAGTTATTAATCAGCAGATACATACAAACATCATTATTACATACACTGCAACTGCACAATGACAGCCACATTGCCTTTGTAGGTGCTATTTTACTGAGAAGTGTAAATCTAATATTTTTTCTCTGCAGGAGGTTGCCTACAACATATCATCATATTCCGAGACTTAATGCGTTTAAAATAATTAAAACACTTCCACATTGCAATAGTGTCACATTTAAACATCACTAGCAGTACAAGAATAAAAGTACCAGCCTCCCATGTTGTGGGTTAAAATCTAGAATTGGCTGAAAGGATACTTGTTAGAAGAATTCCAAAAAACAAGATTTAACTTTGCAGCTTCATAAAGGGGAAAATAGAGGAGTCTCTACAGAGTACTAGCCCCATATAGTAAACATTCTTAGTCAAAAGAGAAAATGGTAATTTTGTATTATAAACTAGAGCATACTTCTCTCTTTTTATTCCGGAGAGCTACAATTAAAGGATTCAAGTCATAAAATAGTGTATTATGTGATGCATTGTTTTTAATCTCACTGCCTTTGTATTATATATCAGATACATATAATTTTTCAGACAGGAGAAGGCTTGTTTCCTAAAAATACTGTCCCCTGCATATGAAATATAAGTTCACATACAAACAGTGTATATATCATCAAATCAGCAAACTAACTCACTTACTTAATACGCTAAACTTCAGGTTCTTCCTATATTATGTGAAATGGCTTGAAACAGGAGGCAGCTGCCAGAAGACATCACTGCTTCTTTGCTCAAGAGAGACAGGGGAAGGAAGAATGAAGAAAAAATTCCCTCGATGGATGCCACAATAGCATGTCTTTCATTATCGCCCTGTGTCAAGTCACTATGTAATGTTCATTGTGCATGCATAGTAAATTACTATTTACCTGCCAGTGCCTTTGATAAGTCAGTCTTTTCTCCCTCTTTTCGTCCACACAGCATGGATCAGTGAAACCCCTTTGCCTATAATTCTTATTAAGGTGATACCTTTTTTGAATAAGAAAGTACACACTTCCAAAGGAGGCATTCTCTTGGGTTTTTAAGGGCCATTGTTTTTATTGTTTTCCTTTTATTTCTCCCACCCTGCTGTGTTTTAATGCTATAGTGACTTCTGTGTATACAACTCTCATATTGAAATGTCTGCTGCAGATATATGCAATATTAAAGAGTGCTTATGAATTTTTGACATCTAATTAGTCGCTACCCAGTTAACATGTCAAGACTCAGAGGGATTAGGGAGTCAGCCCTTTCTGAATAAGTTAAAGCTATGCCCTGTCCTTTTCATGTATTATTCTTTAATGTAGGTGGTGATTATTTTGCTGTGATTAATTGATGAAGCTCATTGGTCTGGCAAGTGTTACAGAATTCACCATTCCTCACTTTTATTTCTCTCTGTAGGGCTTTCCCACTTATTGAAAGGAATCAGTTCTATCTGGTATGTGAGGCCTCATTTTCTTTCCTGAATACACTTACATTGGTTTTTCTTCAGATTTTATCTATTTAATTTTGTCTCTTTCTGACTATAAGGGAGGGAAAACAACTGTGTTTTTTAAAGTCACTTCTCCCTGTGACAAACAGTGTTTTTGAATTGTCGTGTTTGTGTTTTCCTGATTTTGTCATTTAAAAAAATATAGCCTTATAACTTTTAGGGTAAAAATAGATTATTAATGATGTTTTAAAATATTCTAGAAAGCCCCATACAGCCAACAAAACTTGGGATATTTTAGGGACCCCTGGCTCTTATCCATAAAAATATCATATGGTTAAAAAATGTTTAAATATCAAGTGCTTTTGTTACAGATTTTATACTATTTTCAGATATGTGCTATGGTGAGTTGTCTCTATTTTAACATCCAACTGGAAACCCTGATTACACACAATCTCTGTTCTTCATACATATATTCTTTTTAAAAATAATTGTGGGGAAAAATCTTTAAACACCTGTAGAAATTTAAATGATGCATATTTACTACAATGTGAATGCTCATAAATTCAGCCGTGTATCAAGGTTCTTGTTGATCTACAGTGCACTCCAAAGGAATGTTCCATTGATTGTATACAGCTGTGGATGCCCCAGAAGAAACAACACGTGTGTGCTTCACAGTCTGATATATTTGCTATAAGTCCCTGTGTGTAAGTGATATTGGGATCTATATAAAGAAACAATACGAAATGTACGCTGAGAAAGTAATATCTGCACTGTTTGCCTATATAAGCATCACACCACCAGTATTTAACTCATTTACTTATAAAGTACTATAAAATGCTTCAGGTATGAAAGGTATGGTACAAAAACAACAACCCCACAACCAACCCTTCCCCCCCCCCCAAATTCTATTGTATTTTCTCTAAAATACTGTAGTGCAGCATCCTATTGTATCTATTGTTTTTGGTTCACGATTTGAATGTAGTCAGCTCATGAGTCTCTGTGTTGGGCCTTATAAAGTGTGGCCCAGTCAGACAGTGTTTCTTGAAAGAATAAAACCAGCAAAGGTAATTTTCAGAGCACAATGCAAGAGGTAAATGTATAGCTATGGTTATGTAGAACTATTTAATCATGCACTGTGGCAACTGAGAACTTTCTTCAATTTCTCTGCCTCTCCATCGTGAGGGAGCTGAACAAAAGACTGTTGCCATCCGAGTTCATTTCTGCAGCCTCCTGGTTTTATGGACAAATAATTACTTTTCACAGAGCAGAATCAATCCCATTTTAAACCTCCACTATTCATATCAGTAATTGGGACAATAACAGAGCTCCAGCCGGTTTATCTATTTCAAAATGTACAAACTCATGCAAACCCATCCTAAAAATTGTATCATTATAAATAAACCTTCACCTACACAAACAGAAGGACTTTAAAATTACAGTACTAAGTGCTAATCAGAGAGGGTTCTTTTCTATGCACACTTGGGGCAGGGGAAACGACAGTTTCTGAGATATTCAGTGCGTGAAAATGTGCAAGCATTGTTGCTTTAGCTGCATTAAAAAGGAAAATTATTGGGTGTGGGGGAAATAAAATGGTCTGGGAGTTTTTTAGCAAGATCTTTCTCCTTAACTCCTGCACTGTTTGTTGCAATGGTAGAACCTGGGCTTGGTTCAGAAAATTTGGGTTGCTGAAGACTGAGTAGTGGAGGAACAGAAAACAGTAGTAACAGCACCCTCCTCACACACCAAACCACAACCCCCTAGGAACTGAAAAGGCATCAGCCCTGTCAGAGAAAGTGAAGGAGCTGCAATGCACTACAAAGGGGAAATTAAAAGGAGTGGTTGCGCGCGCGCGCGTGTGTGTGTGTG
The DNA here is from genome assembly GCF_009764565.3 of Dermochelys coriacea. NCBI lineage: Eukaryota > Metazoa > Chordata > Testudines > Dermochelyidae > Dermochelys > Dermochelys coriacea. Next base: position 103,448,872 of record NC_050073.1, read on the forward strand.
ACAAAGGGGAAATTAAAAGTGGGGGGGTGTATGTGTGTGTGAGGATATGCAGGATTAAAGGAAATATCAATCAATTGAAACATATTAACTTTCTCCTGCACAGTAGATTCTATCAGAAGAAAACACTGAACTTTGTAGTGTTAGCAGCAGCTGAAATTTAGAATTATTGTTTCCTCCTAACAGAAGACTCATTTTCCACGGCCGCATTTGCAGCATAATAAGCTTTTTGTTATTTTTTCAATTAGAGTCAATTGACCTAACAAAATGGTTGGCAATTAAGTGATTTTTGTAATGGTCCGGGGGTAATTTAGTCGAGCTTGTCAGCTGTGTTTCATGAAGCCGAGATGTCTTTTTTTTTTCCCCACTGCTTCTCTCTCTCACTCTCTCTCTCGAGCATAATGGCTCATAATTTCCAAATCTTTTCCTTCTGTTTCCCTCACAATAATTCGCAATTACAGGAAGTTGTTGGAGGTGATTTTTTTCTACCTTGCCTTTTGAGTCAGTAATTTTAAATAAAATGTACATACTTGTAAAAAGGAGGCTATTACAGAAATCACTTTTTGTGTAAACTCAATTATTTTATGAATAGTGACACCAGTTTCTGCTGGGTTCAACTCCTAAAGGCTGATGTATTATTATTTTCAAAGTAAAAGGTTTTGAACATTTAGAACACTTTTTCAAATCCAGCTAGCATTCACTAAGGTAAACAACAACTTAAATGATCAGGAGCCATCTAGTAAAGTGTACAGGTACACAACAATAAGGAGTGTCAGCAAAATATTTAAACACCAAGCTGGAGCTACTGGACTTTATCTTCTCATGCTATGATTTATGAAGGGATTCCTCATTTGCCTAATTGATTCATTTTCTTAAGACAACATCTGGAGTTGCAATTCCTATTAAAGTACTGTAGTTAGATCTGATGACTGATCAGATGTTCTTTCATTTGTATTCTTTTTATTATCTGTTTTTGTACTACATACATTGAAAATCGGATCTATCCATCCACCCACGAATACATATCTTTTCTAGCATCTGAATGTATACTATTGTCTGCTTCTTGATTTTAAATCCATTTTTAACCCCCATTCATTCTCAATATTTTCCTTCCGTTAAAATAGCCTCATTGCTATCCAGGGGGATGAGATAGATACACACAGCTGACTCCAATAATATTTACAGCTGCTTCTTTGTGAACCAGCAGTAGGGGGCACTGTAAGAGCAGGACAGCCAGCACACTCTCAACCAAGGCTTCCCCCTAAACCAATCACCTCCAAAATGCAGATGTTCCCTCCGTCTCCAGGTTGCTTCCAAGCCTGGGCAGGTGTGTTGACCTCATGACCAGGCTCAAACTGAAAATACTTATCAGGCACTGCTTAGTGGTGCACGATACAGTTTTCTTGGCCATCATCTGGTCTCAAAGTCAGTATGGTTACCATGCAGCTGTTGGTTTTGTCACAGTGTGGCCAAACTATTGTGCTCAAAAGACCTTCCAAAAGCTCATTTACAAATTAAAAAGAGAATGAGTACTGGGTTATTTGTCAGTATTACAATAATCTGCCCACAACTGATTTTTACATGAACATGGTGACATCTTCTGGAGGCTTCTTTCTCATAGCTTTCGTCCTAACCCTAGCTAAAATCAGTGGGCCAAATCCTGAGAGGTGCTGAGCATATGCTACCTAGCATCTCTTAGAATGTGATGTTAAAAGACTGGCCTTCTTCCATCATTCCTCTTGGCTCCAGCAAGATATGTGCATTGTCTACAATAAATACTACTTGCACTTTTGAATCTCCACTCATTTCTCTTATGACCACTGACAGTCTTCTCATAGGTTTTAGTTATAAGTAACTTTAGTCTGGTCTAGGCTGGAGCCTCCTAAGGCTTTGATTAATCCACTGCACCTCACATTTCTGTGACTATAAAAGCAAAAGTTATGACTCTGAATAAGCATCGTGCAGAAGAAAGAAGCAAAAGCATAAAGTATTAAACTTTCATCCAGCACCATAGGAGAGATGTAGTTATTAAATCTCAGCTGCTTATCAAACTGATATGAAAGTCATTTTGCATGATTGCTTTGCATCCTCAATTCTTCCGTTTTTATTTGCAGTGCATCTCTGTGCTTTCTTATTAGAAAAATACTCAAAGGATAAAAAAGCTGATAATATTATTCAGTTTTGACAATTAGGTAGAAAAAAACATTTTAAGAAGTGCTTTTTTATTGCAGCTAGTAATAATATTGGTGGTCCTCCTGACAGCAGTCTCTTGTGATGCTACCCAGGATGATGTTAGTTCTACCCTGTAACTTCTAAAGCCCTGATGGTTATACTGGTGAGGCTGTTAAGAAGTGCGGGCAAGGATGTCATTCTCAATATTATAACTGTCATACACAGCCATTGCTTGTACTGCCAGGGGAAGAGCCATGTTCCAGTCTGCCCCCTTTCCCAAGAATTTAGGGGTGGAAGGCAGCAAGAAATCACTCCTGCTTTGCACACCCTAGGCACAGGTTGCCCACAGCCACAGACCTTGCTCTCAGGATTGCTTCTAGTTAGCTGTCTTAGCCCCCACCCCAGTGAACAGCAGCTGCACATGCATGAAGTCGAGCTCACACTTAAGGGATGTGTAGCAGCAAATGTGCTCCCTTTTCCTTCCTAGGAGCTCTTAGGAGGCATTGTGCTTCTTTGCAGTGCACTGCCTCCCAGAGTTCCAGCTGGGAATCATGATGCTCCACACTATCCCCAATATGGGCCAGTGCTGTAAAGGCACCATTGAGCCCTTATTAAGGAACGTGATTCTAGCATTTATGCTAAGCTATGAAAAGGAGAGGAAGTGAGAGAGAATGACTAACACCTGACATATGCTAGTTACAGTTGCTTAATACTGTATTGCCCATTCCAAGAAGGTGCTCAGATACCATGGTGATGGACACCTGAAGAGCAAAGATAAGAGAATACTAAACAGAAGAGCATCAAGCTTCAGCTATCAGGACTTGATCCAAAGCCCTGGAAAGAGTCGATGGAAAGAGTCTCATTGAACTCAATGAGCTTTAGATCAGGCCCTTTATTCTATCCCTGCTTATAAATCTCAAATTTGCTGAAAGACGAGAGAAGCTGAGGTGTTATTATTTCCCCCAATGAATTGCTATGATACTGTTGCAATAAAATGGACATTAGTAAATTATACAAAAAGTGCGTTCATTACTAATTTGTCATATCAGCTGGGCAGATAGTGGGTACGCAAGGAGAGGGAGAGCAGTGATTTTACTTGCTGAGCAAAATGGACAGACAGAACAAACCTGGAAAATCAGAAGTAAAAACAGAGAGTTTAAGAAATAAGGGAACAGAGAAAATGAAGCAAAAAGAGATAGCAAGGAAAGACAATAAAAAAGGGAATGAAAAAGAAGGTGAAGAAACAAACAATAAAATATTTAAAAGGGCAAATCAAGTAAATTTCATGAAAACAAGAATAAAGGAACCCTAATGACTACGGAGAGAGAGCTTTGGAGGAGGGAGAGATGGAGGGATGTGTGGCCTAGTGCTCTGATCAAAGGACTGAGAGCCATGTATCCTTATTTTCTGATCTCTGCCCTGGCAGTGTCTCCATCTAAAGCCTTGGGAAAATGGCATAAATAATCAAAACCAACCAACCAACCAAACAAAAACCTCAGTTTCCCTATATGTAAATTGGAGATACTAATACCTATAGGGAAGGCAATTGTGAAGATTAACTGCAAATATAACTGGCACTTTATATTTTTCATTATCAGCTAATTGAAGCAACTAGTGAAAATAAGCATTTCTGCTTGATGTTCTGACATTTCTTTGGGGTTAAGTGCTATTTAAATAATTGGCAAAACCAACAAGTGCTTGGCACCATATCTTCTTAGGACTTGCCATCATTTAAAAAAATTGAGAGATGGCGTGGAAATTTACTAATTATTTATTATTAACAGACCTTTCCCCATCTATTTGTAGCAGATATCCAACACAGTCTAGCAGCCCAATGAATGCATTTAGTTATTTCCCCACATTGTGGTCCTGTTTCAGTTAAATTTAACATGTTCCTAATGCTTTGTGCTTGAGCTATCAACATTTAAAGGAAAGTACAGCATGCTACCTTTTTGTTAAGGGGTGTGAGCAGTTAAGTGATCATCATTATCAGTCACTCTAGCTTCCTTTATCAGTCACTCACGAAAGCTTATGCTCTAATAAATTTGTTAGTCTCTAAGGTGCCACAAGTACTGCTTTTCTTCTAGCTTCCTTAACTCTCCCTTTCTCTACCCTGAGTTTTCATAACTATGTGCTCAACTGGTTTCTCCAATTGGCTTTGCAACTATTTCTTCAATATGTCAACCTCCTTTCCCATTTTCTCTCAGCATTCCACAAGTTCTAGGGTTGGCCCCTTGTTGTCTCCCACTGAGCCTTATCCATAATCCACTCTCATGAGTTCAATGACCATCGCGAAGCTAATCGCTCCCAAATTAACCTCTTTATCCATAGCAAGTCCCTTTTGTCCAGTCTCACACCTCCAACTGCCTGCCTCATGTCTCTTCCTGGATATCTACCCACAAACTTTGCATAGCAAAAATTGAATCTTCACATCTTCCCTCCCGATTCCACACTTCTCTATCCTGGTAGGAAATTCTTTCTCTATTATAGTGCCGGGGGATTTCAGCATCATTCCCAACTCCTTTTCCTTTCTCCTTTACTTCTCACATCCAAGTCTTTACAAATCATGTAACTACTACATATTTATAAAACCTGTCCCTTCCTTTCTGTCTTACCCATCAAACCCCTTATCTGTGCATTTGTATTCTGCCTCCTAGACTACTGTACCTCTTTCCTCTCTGGACTATTTCGTCTCCATTCAAATTGCACCTCACTCCACACTTACCCACTAAATTGGCCAGGTTGCTGGAGAGTGCAAGCTTGCATGCTCCCTATGGATGCTAACAAGGTAAGAGAGAGGGCTTATTCCTCAGGAGATATAATCTCTCTTAGTGGTTCCTTGGTTGTGGTATAGCTTGTAATGTAATCTGGTCCATCAACAGTTTAGAGGAGAGAACACATGGGAGAGGAGACACCATATTTCATCAGGAAAAGGAAAAATCTATATGGATAGCAGGAAAATCTTCATGACAGTGAAATCTATTAGGTGATGAGAGGTAATGAGACAGCCCTCCTGCAGGATCCTTTCTTCAAATACATTTATTAGTGTTTAGTCCAATCCACTTAAAATTTTGAAGGAATCCTGCATTTGGTGGGGACAGGACAAAATGCCTTTATAGGACATTTTTATTAGGTAACAGTGACAACTAGCCAGTGCATTGCCAGCACAATCAGCAGTTGTAACTAATGGCTGGTACAATAATTCCTTTGTAGGACAAAAGCAAACTGGTCAAACACTGACTACTGATGTTGCACAGGGCTCCTGCTGACTTCAGTGGGAGCAATGAGTATGCATGCAAGGGCTTTATTTAGCCTAGTAGATTTGTTGTGCTAAATATTGATTGAAAAGAGGGAAATAAACAACATTGCATTATTCCACCAGTACTCCTTTTCTTTTTGCATTATTTCACTGTGGCTGATATTTTATCTTTGAAAGGTGGTAGCCCTAGATTGTTAACACAAACAAAAAAGGCAGGTGACACGTTAAATATGTATAATGTCCTTTGCACACCGTTTAAACATGCTCGGCAGTATCTTCCCACATTGTTCCTAGAAGAGTGAAATGACAGTGTATAGCAAAGCTGGCACCATACTTCCATGCAATGCAGACATTAGAGCGGAGGGAATAATTCACAATGAATAGTTTTGTCAGTGAGTTAACCCCCCCCCCCTTTTTTTTTTGCTCATGGGATCCAGCAGCAGCTTGAGATTTCCTTGAGTTTATTTGTTATACAAAAGAATTCAACTAGGTTTTTTTTTGCAAATATTTTTGTACGGATTGATGAGGAACCATTCTCTGTAAATATTCCCCAATCACTACTTGAGCTTTGTTTGTTAGTTGTGACTGATTAGATGAGTCACAATGTTCCAACTGGCTGAGTGTGCAACAACTACTGGGACGAATACTCGCATGTGTGAATCTAAAATCTGGTTACCACAAATACATATACATACGGCTTTAACATTTTCTTTCTATGAACAGTCATGACACTAACCCAAATGACTATAGAAAGTGAACACATATGGAAAGCAGTATTGCCAATGTGCCTTCATTTCAAAATTCTAGTGAATATATAAAGAAAGTTTTTTTTGTAGGTGTTTATGCAGTTCTAGCAGATATTTGTAGATTACAGGAATAATGTTGACTTCTCACCTTCCTGCTTTCATCCTGTCCTGAGTTTTTTTCCTCCTTGTGATGTAGCAGTGGGGATAAAACAATACCTAAGTTTTCCTCAAGAAAACAAATTTAAAATAAATTTCTTTAGGTACTTCAGTTTTCAATACCAGGCAAGTATATTGGAGTCGCACCCAGGAGGTCTATGTAGTTCAGAGCCTGCCTATCTCTAGTATCGGTATTCAATCATGAAATAGAAAGGATAATTGGGAGGCAAGAATAGTTTCAAAACTCTACCCATGCTGCCTGCTAATAAAGGTGCATTTCTTCAGAGGCAAACATTCACTGTTAAAAAGCATTTTAAGCATTAGTGGTTTTCTGGGCTGTGACCCTCAGCTCCAAATTACTGGGGTACATAAACACAATGCATAACAATTAAGAATAATAGAATCTCTGGACCAAATTCTGCTCTCAGTTATAATTGTGCACCCCCAAGAAACTCAGTGTACCTGCCAGGGTATAATGAATGGCCAGATTCATTCCTACTGGTGCAGGGAGCCACAATGCCTTGCCTGCCCCCTTCACCCATCTCTAAGGAGAATAGGTAACATGTCCAATGCTGCCCTCCCTTGCATTTCATATTGTTGCCCTTACGTCAGAATAAGAATTGAAGAAACAGGCACTTAGAAGCCATGATTTGCGACCTCCAGAATGGCAGTGCCCTTGTACAAGGCCATTTTCAAATTTTTCTGTACGAAGGAAGTGCCATGAAACATAAGCTGGCGGTTGGTTGGAGTGGTATTATTTCCTGCTTATCATCCAAACCCTGCACTGAATACAGATTATACATTTCCTCATGGGCTTTTCCAAGGTGTTCTCATTGTAGAATCTTAGTGCTTTACAAAGATG